>NC_140296.1:172228325-172828325 GCF_964211825.1 Aythya ferina | reverse complement strand
ATCTGTGTGCTGGCATGGTGCACATTCATCTCCCTTGATCTCACCCTTTCCTGAACCAGAACTCAGCCTTACAGCTGTCTCTATCTTCATCACACTTATGTTGCCAAAACTGGCAAAAACAGCTACCTCACAGCTGTCTGTCCCTAGTGGTTCTCTGTTCTTGTGTCTCTCTGGCAATTTTCATATAAAAACTCTACATTGTTCAAAAATGTAACCCTGATAAATTTCCTGTCATTTTTCCAAAATTATAAACATTTCTTTTTTTTGTGGCTGAAACTATGTTTAATAAATAGCTTTTTGACCTCTTCTTGCATATAGTTCATGTAGCCAGTGGAAACCAATTTAAGCAGAAAAAGAACGTTGGCTTCATATCTTGGCAACAAAACTTACCATAAACAGGCCATTCTTACATTAAAAATAATTAACATTAAAAATATTTTTTGTGCCTTATTTGTCAACAGAAAAGGGAACACTCAATTTTTTTCCAAAGACCATTAAAATAGTTCTCAGTACTGCACAGTAGTATTGTTTCATGGATCTCTAAGTTCAACAGCAATTTCTATTGATTTTTTATGATAATGCTGTTCATACTGCAAACATCCAAGACAGAAGCCAGTGAAAATACTGAAGTTACACCAAACAGATAAACTCAAAAAATTGCTATATTTGGCTCATTTTTTTAGTGTAAGTGTATATGAAACATTAAAAATGTATGTGTTTTCATGATAAAAATATGTCTAATTGCTAGGTAGAAAAGATGCACGAGGGACCAGGGCTATTATAAATATTGCAAACCAATAATACTTTTATATGGAAGCTGACTCTCAAAGTGTCTGAAGGTAATAAATATTTAGATCTCCTTTCATAAATTAGTCCTTAAACTCAACAAATGTTAAAATAGAAAATGAGAGCTAGTCCATGCAAAATGTCAATTACTATCCAGGAAACCTGATAAATGAGTATGAAATGGGAAGCAGATCAAATTGGCATGATGAAAAAGTAGCCAAACTAGTAACCAAACAAAATAATAAAAGAGCAGGCAAATCCTGCTGTCACAGACATTCTACCAACCATGATACCTGGTAGGTGACAGCTGAAAAGTTCCCAAGGATGCACTGACCTCATGAATTCAATCTCCTCCAACACTGTTGGGAATGGAGACACCTAACTCACAAGTAGAAATGTAAATTTAGGGATATCACTGTCAAAGAATCTCAGCCAAGCTGAACAGAAAGACTCTAAGATACCTTCATCAAATAAAGCCTATATGTGCTGGCTTACTTTTTTTTTTTTTTTTTTTCCCACTCCAGAACTTCTTTCTACTTTTCTGTTTTTCTTTCCTTTGTAAACAGTCTTAAGGAAGCATAATTGGAGCATTTCTGTGACAACATCATCCACTGTATCTTCAACCTAACTTAACTCACTTTAATTTTTTTTTTAATCTATTCTCATTAATTATCTCTAATGTTAGTAAATAGCATTAAACATCAAAATAAGTTTCTTTTCTTATAAAATTCTCATTTTATAATTTTAACATTTTAAAATTAAAATGTTAATTAAGTTAAAATTAAAATTTTAACTCTCTATACTTCATATGTTTGATTATCTTCCTTTTTATAGACAGTTAAGATAGTTAAGAAAACAGTACATTTGGAATGAATAGCATGAGATCTGTTTGCTCTGGCCACTGCTTAAAAATCCAAATCACATTTAACTGTTAATAGTATAAAGTAGCAATTATCATTCTCATCTGTTCTCATATAAATTTATTTATGCCATCAAAACGAGCTCTTTATTGTACTTATTAAATCATATATAATGCATTATTAAAATTAATATTGATGTCAGTCTCTGGGCTTCAGAGAAAATTATCAACTACTTATGAATAAAAATTGGTTCATCTTCAATAGGTATTTTGGATATTGCTAAAAGTACTTAAAAATATTGATAAGTAACTTTAATATATGCATGCATAATATGAAATGCTCCTAAATGTTCGTTATAAAGACAGTGACTTAAAATTTTAAAATGTATTAGAAAACAAAAATGGAAGCATATTGTGTGCTACTGTGTTAATATCCCTATGGATTTTACTAGATTAAGGTAAGAAGTTCTACTATTTTCCAAACTTTGGGACTATCCTAAAAAAAATATTATTTTTTAACATAGTTTTTCACTAGATTTTATGCATGTAGGTGTTAGGTTTTCAAACTGCAAGCCTGTTGAGAGCTAGCAAATGGTGTTCTAAGCCACACTTGCTGTACAGTATCTCAGCAGTAAATAATGTTTGATTAAGTTGAGCACTTTCCTACATAGATTGTATTCAGCCCTGTTGCTGCTATCCACCCCCTTGCCCTCCTCCCCTTCCACCCTCCCCTCGCCCCCCCCCCCCAAAAAAAAAAAAAAGAGAGCCACTATCAGTACATCTGTAAGTGCTGTGGAAGAACAGGACATTATTACAGTTCTTGAAACGCAAAACCCTGTTTTAATTATTTCTATGTCAAAACATTCTGAGATAATGAGGAGGGTCTTGATCAGAGTTCCACTACTCAATAAATATAAGAAAGAGATACAACAAATAATGCTGACTGACTTCATAATTATAGGTCACTCAAAATAATGAGAGGCAGTTCGTTTTAAGTTTTAAACCTTAATTATTCATTATAAATACATTCTAATATTATTGGCAATGCATTCAGCAGTTATCTCTGTAGATGTATATACAATGATTTTCTGATGTCTCAGTAATCTAATCACCATGTAATTTAAAAGACACTTTGTTATCTTGAATCTGATGAAAAATGATATTTTAAAAAGACTTCAACAGGTATTCCCAGGACTGCATTTCAAATCACACTTGCAATATATTCCTCAACTATGCAAGAAGTTCAGAATAGCCCACAATTAATATACATGGCACTAGGAGTCCTTAAGAGACTTTTATCATAGTTTATTGCTATTAGGACTACCAATTCTTGACTCCAATGTCAAGGGACAGCAATTTCATATTAGTTTAGCTTTCAGACCCACTATTTCCATTCAAGTGATAAACTCTAGTTGACTTTAGAGGAGCAAGTTCAAGACCTTTGTGGGTAAATAAACACCCATGAACAAGAAGCTGTCTCTTGTAAAAATTAGTACCGTGCTTCCTTGCCAAGAAAAGCAAGTTCTTATCCAGGAACTGTATACTCAGAAAAACTTTCTATGGTTAAATGACTGCAGTAATAGACTACACTAGCAGTTTCTTAAAAGCATTCATAAATAATGAAGGTGAGTTGAGTGTTAAAGGATAATTACACTGTGATTTGATTTACAAGACCTCTGTCTTGGTGTATGAAGAATGTCACTGTTGTTGCATCTTGTGGAATTTTATGCATCTGAAAATCTGGAGAGGATTAAATGGGTACTTCTAGGAATCCTAGTAATTAAAAAAAAGTTCAATACAACCACGCCTTAGACACATCCTGTATGTATATGCTAATGTTTCATATTGATTATGTGAATATTGAATAACACAAGTTCAGCAGACTATATATGGCCTACAAAAGTGCCAAAGCAGCAATTACTGAAATACAAATGATCAAAGGGAGTGCACTGAAGCTGTAGGGGGACTTCTGAGAAGGGTAGTAATTCACTCTTCATGACAGTATACCCATCTAAAGAAAACATTTTCACTACAGAAGTTATAAAATAAAATAAAATAAAATAAAATAAAATAAAATAATAAAATAAAATAAAATAAAATAAAATAAAATAAAATAAAATAAAATAAAATAAAATAAAATAAAATAAAAGTAATTAAAAAGCAGCCCTAAAATGAGTCAAGAATTTTCTTCATTGAGCCAACTAATGTTTTAACAGAATAAGTCTTTGACACAGGATATAATGTAGGCAGCTTCCTTTTGAGAGGAAAGCATGTACATGAATTCACTTGTCACAGCAATTCAGAGGGGTTGAATTAATGTTTAGTAGATTAATCATATACAGAATCCAGTCCAGGAAGACTCTGCTGAAAATCATTATTGATAGCAGCAGCAGGATGCTATTCTCTTTCTGAATCTGAAATCATTGGGTAATGCCTCTCTTCAGAACATATTTTTATGTTTGTACAAAAAGAATGTAAATATCATATATATATATGATATTTATATGATATATTTATATGATATATATATATCATATATATATATATATATCATTTTGTATATGTATGTGCAAGTATATATGCATTGTCCATGTAGTATATGTACTCCCTACATATATACACATGTATATGAACTTTAGTGCTCCTTTAAAATCTTATCTTTGAGGAGGAAATTTTCTAACTTCAAATAATGTTTTCAATGTTTTTCAGGCCCTTCATATGAATGTTTTATGCCATATAATCCACAGTATTTGAAGAAAGTATGGCATCAATAGAATCCAGGAAAAAAATGTTAGTTTATGGTAGTTTAGATAAGCTCCTCTATCTGCATTTTTTTTATATATATTAATTTATAAAAAATAATAAAAAAAATCAATCACTGAAAAATCCTCATTTAATAAAAAATACTTTACATTTACGTACATATTACATTACATATTATCAAAATATAAAATTATTTCTAAAAGTAATGAACTGTATACCAAACTACAGTGGCCTTAAAATAAAATAAAACAAAATAAAACAAAATAAAATAAAATAAAATATAAAAGTCTATGGGAGTAGACATTTTGAATTTCTTAAATAAACAAATAAATCCTTGCTACATTCTGTACAGTCTGTACTGTCAGAAAAATCTATTAGACTCTGTGCATCTTACCCAGGACTCTGGTCCTGAGCACGCAGGCTGCTTTTTGATGTCCTTTAAAATTGTGTTGTGGCCATGTATGAACTTGTATGAACTTTGGAAAGGTCAGCCCAGGTAACAATGTGTATATTCATAATATCCAGAATTAAACCAAGGAACAGTTCCTCTGAAGGAACAAAATATACTACCTGATATTATATTGCTGTACAGTTAATTCTCTATAGCAAATTATCTCCTACTGAGAATAGTATTTTTATTTTTATTTTTATTTTTATTTTTATTTTTATTTTATTTTTATTTTTATTTTTATTTTATTTTTATTTAATTAAAGTAAGGAAAGCAGTGATTTAAATGAAATACAGATTGTAAAGGGATCTAAAAGTGTTATTGTGCTTAAAAGTGTTTTTTTATTATTATTTTTTTTCATGCCTCTCAGTGTCTTTCTGTCAACTCGCAGCAGTAGTTGCTTGGCCATCATTGCTTTCCAGTGTCATTCATAATAAATGATAGGCAGTAGTAATCCCTGCTTAAGGAAACTAATGTGTGTTCTACTTTGAAATTGTTGTCTCCCTTTAGTGAGAAAGTAAATGCTTGTATCTGATGCACTGTCTTCACAGATTGCTTAATTTCACAGCATACAGTATTTGAGCCAAGGTCACTGCTGACTTACATTCAGTGTGACTCCATTAGGTTCAGCAGTGTCACATAAAATATGATCTTCTGTCCTTTTGTGTGGATGTACAATTGGAAGTATTTTCAGAGAGTCTCCCTGGGTGTTAAACCCACATCAGTTGAACTTACGCTTTTAAGAGTGATTATTGCTTCCTCACTGGGATGTTAACTAAGCTTTTTGTGTACTATATTGAATGTCTAGGAACAGTAAATTAGTTAAATCCAATGGGTCAAACATACAAAGCAAAGTAACTTGTGTGAAATTTGAAATTCTGGATCTGCAGTTTTTTAAACACACTGAAATGGTGTTAAAATACCTCACTGAGTTACTCTAACTTACACCACAAAGACAAAAATGAAATCCTATCATTAAATCGTCAGGCAAATAACAGTATTTGTGGCCTCATTACTAAAAGAAGTACTAAAATTTCAAGCTTCTGTGTAGCAAAGACCTTTGTGAGCAAAATTAATTCACGTTGATTGAAATACATGCTTCAACCACAGCTAACCACATCTGGTATTCTGAAACTTGTTATCCTTTCCAAAGTGTTGCTGGTTACTTTCAATATTGTTTAAGACAAGGCAAGTTATTTGCAAATATAGTGGTAGTCATAGACATTTACTTGCATTATCTCATTCATATCCAATATATGTCTACTTTTATATATGTGGACTTACATACGCATACACAAACACACATCTTTATATATTTACACATATATGGTGTATGTTTATATGTGTATTAATAAATACAAGATAATTTTTATATACCCTAACTCTTTAAGATTCAAACCAGAAATGTTGGTTTATTGTTATTTCCCCTGACATGTTGGAATGAAGTGAAATTTATTTTCATATTGTGTGTGTGACTAATGATGCAATTCTATTTCTTATTAATTTTGTAAATAACAGGTATATATTTTAATTTTGGTGTCTGTATTTTTTCTGCTGTGAAATTTACTTCCTAAGAAAACTTGTAACTGCCAAACATGTGATCTGATTTTCTTATAAGAGGCCTGAGTATTTGGGGTATCTATGAGACCTGGATTTCTTACTGCTTGTTAGGAGCAGGTAGTGTCTAAGGCTCCCCTTTCCATGTTTCTTTTATTCTTTTTTAATTGCCACAGGAGCATCTACAACTGCAGCTGTTTGAAACAAGTGAGAAAATTTTAACAATGTAAAACTGAAGCCTCCTTGAAGTATCTGAATTTAGTGTGCCATTCAAAAACACAACACAACAAAACAAACAAAAAAAAATCACTTATATGAGGGAATGGTGACTGCCCTGTTTGCCACTGAATCTATTTTCTTTTATGTTGATATGTCAGTCTAAAGTCAGATCTTGCAACAACTGCTTAAAAATGGACTGGATTTACAAAATAGAACAGGACTTAAAACAGATTTAAGGGGGTCTGCATGGTTTTCTGGCTGTGTACAACTGTTTTACTTGGGTAGAAAATGGGATTAGAGACTGTGGATGAACCAGTTGGGAGATGCATTGTTCCTTGAGAAAATTAAATCACTAGGGAATAACTAAGGTGGTCTAGGACATATGGTATTTGGGAAGTTGTTTGCTTATATCCTACTGAGATTTTAGTTTAAAGAACCAGTTTTAGTTTAAAGTAAAACTGAGCCCTGTGATTGCCACTGTTTCCTGCTATATCTAGATACCTAGATATAGCTATTATTAAAGTTGTTTTTCTTTATTATTATTATTATTATTATTGTTGTTGTTGTTGTTGTTGTTGTTGTTGTTGTTGTTGTCATCGTCTACATTTCCACTTGCCTACTTCCTCTGGCACACCAGTGCAATAATAGGGTACTACTAACCACAGAAGCCAAGGTCTCAGGCAGCCACCACTTCCACTGGCATCCCAATGCAACAGTGTTGCCTGACCTCCGCAGGAGAAAAATACTCCAACCAAATCTTCTATTAGTGTGTACATTAAATACAGTGACCTGTATTTAAATGTAGGCAGCTTCAGTAGAGATGTCTTCACAAATGTACAATTTGCAAGACTTGTCTGAAATCATATAGCAAAACAGGGAGCTAAAATGCTTCTTCTAACTAGACTGACAGCTTGGCCTTGTATGCCTCACCTAAAAAGATGTGATGAACAATTCAGTGTTATATTTTTTTTTTCCTAATCCTGGTTGGCAGATTTAAGTCTTTTTATTTTACAAATTATAATAACAAAGTAGAGTGAAATTAAAAGTGCATGTTTTCTTTACATTCTGTATGGAAACTTTTGCTCAGATTCTAGGTGAATCATCTTCAAGAGGTTCAAAAGATGCCTGATATTTATAAATTACTCTATTGCTGCCTACCAATCAAAGTCTTAGTCTATTTAATCATACTTATCTGTCTTATGAAAAGCTTTTTAAGAAATATTATTCACATATACAGCTTAAACACATGTATTCTAGTATGCCATATGTTTTCCATCTGATGATCTGGACGAGGGCATCGAGTGCACCCTCAGTAAATTTGCAGATGACACCAAGTTAGGTGCATGTGTCGATCTGCTTGAGGGTAGGAAAGCTCTGCAGGAGGATCTGGATAGGCTGCACCGATGGGCTGAGGTCAACTGCATGAAGTTTAACGAGGCCAAGTGCCAGGTCCTGCACCTGGGGCGCAATAACCCCAAGCAGAGCTACAGGCTAGGAGAGGAATGGTTAGAGAGCTGCCAGGCAGAGAAGGACCTGGGAGTGATGGTGGATAGTCGGCTGAATATGAGCCAGCAGTGTGCTCAGGTGGCCAAGAAGGCCAACGGCATCCTGGCTTGTATCAGGAACAGTGTGACCAGCAGGGCTAGGGAGGTGATCGACTCCCTGTACTCAGCTCTGGTGAGGCCGCACTTCGAGTACTGTGTTCAGTTTTGGGCCCCTCACTACAAGAAGGACATCGAGGTGCTTGAGCAGAGAAGGGCGTTGAAGCTGGTGAGGGGCCTGGAGAACAAGTCCTACGAGGAGCGGCTGAGGGAGCTGGGCTTGTTCAGCCCGGAGAGGAGGAGGCTCAGGGGCGACCTTATCGCTCTCTATAGGTACCTCAAGGGAGGCTGTAGCGAGGTGGGGGTTGGTCTGTTCTCCCATGTGCCTGGTGACAGGACGAGGGGGAATGGGCTTAAGTTGAGCCAGGGGAGTTTTAGGTTAGATGTTAGGAAGAACTTCTTCACTGAAAGGGTTGTGAGGCATTGGAACAGGCTGCCCAGGGAAGTGGTGGAGTCACCATCCCTGGAAGTCTTCAAAAGACGTTTAGATGTAGAGCTTAGGGATATGGTTTAGTGGGGACTGCTAGCGTTAGGTCAGAGGTTGGACTCGATGATCTTGAGGTCTCTTCCAACCTAGAAATTCTGTGATTCTGTGATCTACCTTTCCTTGCCCATCCAAAGCCTAATATTTCTATGTTGACAACAAGGTTAAGTGATAGGTAATTAAGATGAGGAAGATTATATCCTGGCATTATTCTGTGGAAGCTGTGTTAGAATGCATCAGAATAGGTATCTATAATCTGCACTATTCCTCTTTGTACATGAACTCAAATCACAAAAATGCCATTTGACAAGAGCACTTTCTGCTTGGCTTGAATGACTAGATCACTTAGAATATATTCTGCCTGGTGAACTCCCATATCTTTCAGAGCTCTGTAACTGTACAAGCACATGGCAAATGTAAAACTTCAAAGCATAACAATCATATACTTGTAGAAATTATTTAGATTTCACATCTTCCCACTTGTTGGAGAGTCTGAATAAAGTAAAATAGAGGTAGGTGAAAGGAGATTCATCAGAAGGACTATATGTGTAGTATGGTACACAAATAAAGAAAGAGTTATTATTTATTAATAAATTAGGCAGAAAAACACCAGAGACTAGGAAAAAGCAAACAAACAAACAAAAAACAACCCACTATTTAAATTAAATGGAAGTAATAGCACAAGAGTAGATGAAAAACTGTCAGTGAATACACTTATACTGAAAGTAATTAACAGAAAAATACAGAACAATTAAATTGTTTAAGATCATGAAAGAGTTTTCTAGACTAGAAGCATAACAATTTTATCTGCTTTGAAGACAGCATTCATTTTGTGCATTAAAACATGGTACATAATGTTGATACCAGCAGTAGACCTGCATGCCATGAGATTGTGTCTTGTCCAACATTCCAAAGTGCAGGAGAGTCCTGTAAATCCTAGCAACATCTTTATTTGTGTTGTTTATAAATAAAAGGCTTTAAGAGCTTCCATTAAAGAAGACAGTGATCAGTCTTCATTGTTTCATCCACAAGTCCAATTTGCACTGCTTCATAGTCTTCTATTATTTTTTCTCTGTAATATTTTTTTCAGCATAGGTAATGTGTACCCAAGCACAAAATAAAATGTCTCACTCCATTCTGAAAGAAGCCAATAGGGAAATTTCTATGTAATATGAAACATGGTACAAGACCTTCTATTAAAAATGTATTCCTTTCTAAAGCTATATAAGTTTGTACAAGTAGTTGTCAAATAAGTAGTTGCTATAGAAGCTAGTTAGACTGTATCTTGGATGCTGAACAGTTATGAACCTAGTTCTTCAGCATTTATGGCAACGAGTTAAATTCATTTTATCTTATTAACAAGATCAGACTGAATCAATTTCAATCATTCTCTAGAAAAAACAAACCCTTCCTCATCATGTATGCAGCTCTGTACATACCATACTCATTTTCCATAAAAATCTAAAAATATTGCCTGAAAAAAGGAAATGTAAGTGCTTATTTGAAAGATACCTTTATTTATAGTATTTAATATTTTCTTACATGTAGAAAGATATGATGAAGAATCTACTGCAAAGTCCTCTGATGTTGTACAGCACCAAATGATGTACTACCTTTGTCTATTGGAAATATAGTGATTACAATTATGAGATAAATATTAATCTATATCTGGTTTAAAAACATTTGTTTTCTGAACAGCTAATGCTCAGATACAGACAGTGTAATGAAACAAGATCTAATCAAAGCAAATCTGAACTGAGCTTGGTTGGTTTTCAACTTCATGGAGTTTCTGTAAAGTGAAGTCAAATCTGATAAAAATATTTTTGTACTGAGGTTAACCAGCAAATATAAACCTCATTTTAAATTCTATTATTCAGTCCAAGAAACTGCCAAGTGTGATGTCTGATATTGTTAACTCTAGTATATATCAAAATACATAAATGCTAATAAAATGAATAGTCATGAATTGCAAAACATTTGGCAATATTAAAGGAATATTTTCCTTTTTATACTTCCTGTGACACACTCATTGCTTGGAATGCTAGTCAGAGTATATGGTATTTAAATATCCTTGAAAAGGAGGTGTTTAAATCCTTAATCCTAGAGGTACTCATATAGACAATATCTGTTCATTTTTTCCTAAAGCTCTTTATACCCCCAACCATTAGAACACTGAAGGAACTGAAGTGCTGTAAGACAAAATATATGATGGTAACATTTTTGATTGGAGCATCAAGGCATCAAGTGATTAAATGGACTCCCAAAGTCGCACAGCAAGTCTCTTAATCTTCAGGAGATTTCACCAGGATTGTGCTTCCGGGAAAACCATTGTGCCATCCATCCCCTTTATTTAGATGTTGATTCTGAAGTTAAATGTTAAACACTGCTACAGAATATTTGGGAACAAGAATGGAAGCAGGGGACTTCAAATGACTGGAGGTATTAACTGGAATTTACAGCGTCTGAATACAGTCGAGATGGTAATACAGACTTCAATTTTTTTTTTTTGTTGTTTGTTTGTTTGTTTGTTTTTTGCCCCCTATGGAAGGACCATGTGCAGTTTCAAAAGAATACTCAGGTCAAGTGTTCATCAATGAGAGTGCTTGTCAGATTGGCATCTGCTCAGCCAAAACAGCCACTGGAGTCACAGCCAGACCCTGGCCTCTCTGGTATTGCAGTGTCCAGAGAGCCCTGTGCCCTGGGCACATGCCACACACTCTTAGACCAGTAGCCCCATTCCTTCTCTCCACTACAATTTCATTTTTCTGTCCAGTCCTGCTTCCATCACCTTGGTGTGCACAAGACAGACCAGCCTAGAACAGGACACCAATCTTATTCAGCAATCTTACATCTTGCATGATTCCAAAAAAACAGAGTAGGGGAGAAAGAGAAAGGAAATACTCTCTAGATGTATGAATACATAAAGTTGACACTCAAACAATTTGGTAAGCATAACAAATAACCATAGAGGTTAGGCAAAACTGGACAAAAATATCATAAGCAGCAGTTTAATATTCTGGGTTGCACAGGTGCTCAGTCACCCTGTTTACAGTGCCTATAAGGGCAATGTATCTGTAGATATCTACACATCATTTCTGCATCAAAGCACTGCCCTTGGGCAGTGTTCAAAAGGAAATAGAAAAAGTGTTTGTTTATTCTCACTCTGTTGCTCTCAGTTTTTTCTCTTGTCAAAAGGTTTCTCTTTCCTCTTTATATCTTTTGCTGACTAGCACTCTCTGCTCTTCTTTGCTTTTGTTTTCTCCCCTCTTCCAAACCCAAAGAATTTCTGCTTTGCTCCTGACATCATTCCAAAGCCCTTCTGCAGCTTAAAATCCTTGTCAGAGGTTTAGACTTTGACACTGATGTAGTAACACTGCTGAACTCTGCTAGATGTTTAAAAGGAAATATAAATTTACAGCATGGAAAAAGGAAAAAAAAATGATTTAAAGGTGCGCCATTGATATGGTTTTGGCTGGGATAGAATTAATTTTCTTTGTAGAGGTTCACACACTGCTTTGCATTTTTGATGAATATAGTGGTGATAACACACCATGGCTTAGGTTGTTGCAGAGAAGGACTTATACAGAACCAAGGGTATTTCAACTTCTCGCGCTATTGTGCTAGCAAGAAAGTTTTGTGTGCACAAGGAGCTGGGAGGGGACTTAGCCAGGACAGCAGATCCAGACTGACCAAAGATTCTATGCTGCATGTCATCATTCTCAGCAACAAAAACTGAGGTAAAGAAGGAGGGAGGGTTGATAGGGAACAGCATATATTTGGAGCAATGGCTTTTATCTTCCCAAGAAACCTACACGTGATGAGCCCTGCTTTCCTAGAAGTGGCTGAACACCTGCCTGCTGATAGGAAGTAATGGATGAATTCCTCATTTTGCTTTTCTTGTGTGCATGGCTTTTGCTTTACCTAGTGAGCTGTCCTTACCTCAACCCATGAGTTTTTGCAGTTTATCTTTTTGATTGTCTCCCCCATCCCACCTGTGCTAAGCAAGCGAGCAGCGGTATGGTACTTGGTTACCTGTTGAGTTAAACCACAACAGCTATGGATGTCTCCAGGAAACAAAGAAAGATATTTAAATAGGCAGTGAAAATAAATAAATAAATAAATAAATAAAATATTTAAGCTCGAGAAGTGAAAACATCATAGTCAAAAGATTTCTTTGAGGTCTGATGTCAACCAAACACAACTAATCTGGTGGTTGCTCCATTATAATTATTTTATAATGCTCTATTGAAATGGGAATGTATGAATGACATTAAAGAACCTTAGTGTTCACTTTCTGTGGTTCAGAGTCCTGTACAGCTTTGACCTAGACAGATAATGATTCATTTATGTTTCATATTTGGAAACTGATGTTGTGAGGATGGATACTGATAGTCTACATTTTTTTAGCTTTGGGAAAATGTCATTCTCTTAATATTTATTTTGAAGTTGATGTATGTTTATACACATGCTCAAATCTATGTGTTTTATCAAATTGCTGCACTGCAGCTGAAGTTGACTAATAAGAGGCATACAAGCTTTTGCCTAGTGCAAATAAAACCTTATTTTACCTGGAGAGAAAATATTTTGTATTAGATACTTATTCTCTTTTCTCCTAACAGTCATATTCTTGTAACTAAATTTTAAACCCCTGATTTTTCAAGTTGTATAACTATTTTCTTTTACCACGTCTCCACCCATAAGCCTCTTACAGTAAATCTTTTATTTATCATAATAATTAAAATTGGAAGCAAGGATAATTCAATTCTAGTTTTATTTTTTTTTCTTTTCTTTTTTTTTTTTTTCCCAAGTTATTCCCATTATGATTCCTAAATCAATCTTTCTACCTCACTGTTAACAGGATGTCTTTAGTTGTCTCTGTCAACTTCCATACAGAACTGAACAATTCCAGCTGGAACATCTTATTCTGCCATTAACTTTTTTAGAGGTTCTTTGTATATATTGTCATTTCTTAAGGAAAATAATTATTTATATTCCTTGTAGCTTAAAACAGGTGATGGCACATCATTCAGATAAGTGGCCATGGGAAAAATAAAAAACAGAAAGAAGATCAGGACATTTCAAATTGAATCTCTCAAAAAGGCACATACAAATCCTTTTCCTAGCATCAATGGCCCATACATATAACCACATTAGTGAGTACCTTGCTGATGATTGTAATAGAAGTGCATGTGGTTCTCATCATTGAGATGGGTCTGGTGCACTGATAGGGCCTCTCTGAATTAATAACAGATTCTCAAATGAACATTTTGATGAATGTATAAGTGAATTGTTGTTGCAATCATATATTTTAACAACTCTCAAGTTGTGTGAGAATTGTTTTCTGGAAATGTTCTTTGTTCTAAAGTAAGAAAGCTGATTGTCAAAGTGTAATTTGAATGTGAATCTTGTATTAATATTTTCCTTTTTCTTTTACTCATGTGCAAAGTACATGAGATAAAAAAGGGAGAAGAGAGCCCTAAACAGTTTTGGATCTTTACCCTATGACAATTCATGCTGCAGTCCAACAAAAGAGACATTAGACCATTATACCATGGGTAATAAATAAGAGTATTTTAGGTCCGTTGAACACTGTGAATATTTCACAATTGATTAGATTAAACTGCTGAAACCTAGGTGTTTTTGCATGCTATGAAAATCCAGTGTTTACTGGTCCTCAAATTCTTACTTTCGCCTGTGCAGGGTGCTCATTTAGTAACACAAAACACAACAGTTAACATATGACCTGCTAATATTATAAAACATAACTGATGTTTATGTTATTTTGTTTATAAAAGAATAGTTACAAAATAACACATTTTAAATAGCTTGGATAGACAGCATTTAATTTGGAGACTCCCATACCACACATGCAAACAAAGAAAATGTGTAACATAGCAACAGTGATTGTGTGGAAGTAAGGAATACATTTAAGGAATAAACTGAGTAAATCAGCACAAATTCTTCACAGTCAGTTCACGGAACTATCAGGAAAGAAGCAAACTCTCCAAATCTGCTTGAAGCAAACATAAATCTCTGAGAAAACAAGCCACAGACAAACTCGCTCTTTTATGTTGCAGTTTTTAGAGATGTTCTACCGTGCTTTTGCATCTCCTGTTTCTAATTAGGTCAGCAACATGACATGAGAAAAATATCCTTTTCCATCTGGTATTTTGAGATTGTTGGGATAGTTTTTCATAGTCCAATGCACAGAAATAATTGAAGTAGTTTGAAGTAGTTTGGGTATCCAACATAATGTCATCTTCTCCTGGAAGAAGATTCTGTACTTATAAATCTAAGACCAAAAGAACCAGAAGGTAAGCTACTGAAACTGTTTTAGGAGAAAAACAACTAATCCTCCAGCATATAGCCAACAGGTCAAGGGAGGTGATCCTTCTCCTCTACTAAGTACTGCTGAGACCACACCTGGAGTGCTGTGTCCAGCTCTGGGCTCCCCCAGTACAATAGAGACATGGAGCTACTGGAGAGAGTCCAACAAAAGGTCAGAATGATGATGAAAGGACTAGAGCATCTCTCCTATAAGGAGAGGCTGAGAGAGCTGGAACTGCCTAGCCTGGAGAAGAGAAGGCTCAGGGGGATCTCATCAGTGTCCTGAAGGAAGGTTGCAAAGAGGCTTGAGGCAGGCTCTTTTCAGTCACACCCAGTTCGAGAGGTCCCTTCCAACCTCAATTATTCTGTGATTCTAGATGCTACCATGGGAAATATATAAACATTTTGGGAGATTATTGAATGATGAAAACAGGACAACAACAACAATAACAACAGCAACAAAACATATTTCTTCAAAGGGAACCTTTGTTTTGATTGCTTATAATAATTTGCTTTAACCATCAGCCAGAATCAAGCTTATTTTGCTTGCTTTTTTGGTATCCTGACTTCTGCATTTTAATCCTCACAGCAAACAATCCCTGTTTCTGAGTCTGTTAGTGTCTGTAGTTAACCCCTCAGCCAGCTTTCAGGACAAGAAAGTGGAAAGTTGAGCTGTGTAGAAGAATGAGTGGTTAGAAGTGTTGTGAATGTCAGTGGAGGGTTTATGTGATTTTAGATTTAGACAGCCTCGGGACTTATTGTTTTCTGTTATGGGGTGAAAAAGTGGGTGAATATCACTGATCTGAAAGACGGATAAGAAGATGCATAAGAACGTATATTTTTAAAAAGTAAAGAAATATATTATAAAAGACAAGAAACTTTCCGAATAGTCTCAGATGCACTTTTCAGTAACATTACTTAGTATTATAAATACATAAAAAATCATAATGGATCAGCATCTTTATTCTGAATCATTCTAGACTTGTTACTTAATAAGTTGCTTAAGCCTATTGGTCTGACCTCAGTGCCAGGGAAGGTCATGAAGCAGATAATTCTCAGTGCCATCACATGGCATGTACAGGACAGCCAGGTACTCAGACCTGGTCATTAAAGGTTTATGGAAGGCATGTCCTGCCCTTCTACAACAAGATGACATGCTGGATGAGGAAAAGGCTGTGAATGTTGTTTACTTAGACTTCAGGAATGCATTTGACACTGTTTCCCACAGCCTTCTCCTGGAAAAACTGGATGCTCGTGTCTTGGACAGATGTACTGTTTATTGGGTAAAATGTTGGCTGAAGATCATTGCAAACAGAGTTAAATCTATGCAGCAAATGGTCATAAGTGGTGTTTTGGTTAGTATCTTTACCTATTATATTGATGAGGGGATTGAGTTTGCCCTCAGTATATTTGCAGATGTCACCAAGTCAGGTGGGAGCGTTGATCTGCTTGAGGGTAAAAGGGGTTCCGTAGAGGAATCTGAATAGGCTCGATTGATGGACTTCATTGAATCACATGACATTCAACAACTTGAATGCTGGGTCTTGCGCTTGGGTCATAACAGCCCCATGCTGTTATGTATAGGCTTGGGGAAGAGTGGCTGGAAAGTTGCTTGGCAGAAGAAGTCCTGGGGGTGCTCATCAAAAGCCAGAAGAACACAAGCCAGAATTGTGCCCAGGTGGCCAAGAAGACCAAGGGCACCTGGTGTGTATCAGAAATAATGTGGTCAGCAGGACTAGGGAAGTGATTGTCCCTCTGTACTTGGCACTGGTGAGAACACACCCATGTTCTGTTTTTGTGTTCCTCACTATAAGAAGGATATTGAGTTGCTTGAGCATGTTCAGAGAAGAGCAACAAGCCTGGTGAAGAAACTAGAAAACAACACATGAGGAGTGGTTGAGAGAATTAGTGCTGTTTATTCTAGAGAAAAAGAGGCTGAGGAGATGTAGTAGGTTTACGTGGCAAGGTTTTGGCAGCAGGGGGCCATAGGGGTGGTTTCTGTGAGAAGGATCTAGAAGCTGCCCCATGTTTAGTAAGGGCCCCATTGTTGACCTGAGCTGAGCCAATAAGCGATGTTGTTTTGTGCCTCTGTGAGAGCATATTTAAGACAGGGAAAAAAAACGCTGTGCCACGCAGCAGCTGGGAGAGTGAGAGGAGTGAGGAACGGCCTTGCAGGCGCCAAGGTCAGTGCAAAAGGAGGCGTTCCAGGTGCCGGAACAGAAGTCCCCTGCGGCCTGCGGTCAGGACCATGGTGAAGCAGGATGTCCCCCTGCAGCCCATGGAGTACCACGGTGGAGCAGGGTTCCACGCTGCAGACCATGGAGGAGACCACAGTGGAGCAGGTGGCCCTGCACTGACGGAGGCTGCCGCCTGTGGAAGACCCTTGCCGGAGCAGATTCTGGGCCGGACCTGTAGCCTGTGGAGAGGAGACCACGCAGGAGCAGGTGACCTGGCAGGAGCTGCTGCCCGTGGGGGAGCCAGGTTGGAGCAGTTTTCTCCTGAGGGATGGACCCCGTGGTACAGACCCATAATGGAGCAGCTCTGGAAGAGCTGCTGCCTGTGGAAAGCCCACACCGGATCAGTTCATCAAGGACTGCATCCCGTGGGTGGGACCCCAGAGCACAGGGGACAAGAGTGACCGAGAAGGAGCGGCAGAGAAGAAGCGCTGTAGACTGACCATAACCCCCATTCCCCCGTTTCCCTGCACCACTCGGGGGAGGAGGTGGAAGAGGGTGGATGGGGGGGAAGGTGTTTTTGGTTTCTTTCCTTTGTTTCTCACTTCTCTAGCTTGTTAGTAATAAGCAATAAATCTTACTATCTCCTTATGCTGAGTTTGTTTTGCCCGCTACAATAATTACTGAGTGATTTTCTCGTCCTTATCTCAACCTTTGAGCCCTTTTCACATATTTTCTCCCCATTGCTCTTTGAGGAGGGGCAGTGAGAGAGCGGCTGTGGTGGAGGTCGGCTGCCCACTCACGCGGAACCACAACATATTAATCTCTATAACTACCTGAAAGGATATTGCATCAAGGAGAGTGCCAGTCTCTTTTCTCAAATGATAAGTGATATGACATGAAGCAATGGGCTTCAAGTTGCACCAGGGGAAGTTTAGATTGGATATTGGGAAGAATTTCTTGTTGGAAAGAGTGGTTAAGCGTTGGATTAGGCCCCCCAGGGAGGTGGTGGAGTTGCCATCTGTCATGGTTTTGGTTGGGATTGAGTTGATTTTCCTCCAAGCAGTAGTGTTGTGTTTTGGATTTAGGATGAGAATAGTGGTGATAAACACCAATGTTTTAATTGTTGCAGAGCAGTGCTTATACTAAGTCAAGGGCTTTTCAATTTCTCATGCTGCCCTGCCAGTGAGGAGGCTGCAGGTGCACAAGGAGCAGAGAGGGAATGGAACCAGGACCCAGACTGGCCAAAAGGACATTCCATACCACATGATTTCAAGAATAAATATGGGATGTCTGGCTAGGGTAGAAAGGGTGGTCTGCTGGGGGATGGGATGGGCATTGGTCAGCAGGTGGTGAGCAATTACATTGTGCATCACTTGCTTTGTATATTCTTTTATTATTATTATCATCATTATTTATCACTATCATTTATCACATCAATTATTATCACTATTATCATTATTATTATTTCCCCTTCCTTTTCTGTCTTATTAAACTTTCTTTATCTCAACCCACAGGTTTTTAGCTTTTTCTTTTCTTTTCTTTTCTTTTTTTTTCCAATACTCTTCCCCATCTCACTGTCAAGGGTAGTGGGGTGTTGGGGTGGGGACAGAGGGATGAGCAAACTGCTGTGTAGTACTTAGCTGCCTGACAGGTTAAACCACAGCACCATCCATGAAGGTGTTTAAGAGATGAGTGAATGTGGTGCTTAGGGTCATGGTTTAGTGGTGGACTTGTAGTGTTAGGTATATGTATGTTAGGTATATGTATGTTAGGTATATGTTATGTAGTGTTAGGACTTGATGACATTAAAGGTCTTTCCCAACCTAAATGATTCTATGATTCCATGATTCCGTATCTAGGACAATTTTGCTTAGTATGAATGAGAAAGATATTTCACAAGGAAAATTTTATTTATTTATTTATTTTCATTCAAAATTTCTAAACAATATCAATTACAGTCAGAGTTATCATTTTTAGTGGAAGATTCTCAAAAATGGTTTTGACATGATGGAGACCAATACGTTATTTACAAACATATGTAAATAATTCTTCCTGATATTTTTTAGACATTATTACTAAATGGCATGGAAGGCCTAATTACTTTTCTGTAAAATATGTCAGTGCCCAAATGTCAATAAAGTTCAATAAAGTCAAGAGACTCTTTCAGTAGATAAACTACTTTTTCTTCAGTTAGGTCACCAGCCTTGAACTACAGGCCACAGTTCAATCTGTTTTATTTTTGGATCAAAGAATGAAGATAATAAATCATATAGTTTTACTTCACACAGTACTTGGACCCCATAGGGTTTAGAACTTACATTCAACTTTTGCATTAACTCAAAATACTGCATTCACTATTCATTACTGTAGTGGTTTCATTTTGTACCTGATCTATACGATTGTGCTATTGCCACTTAGGGATTTATTTATTTCATTATTCGTTGTTGTTGTTGTTTGGTTTTTGTTTTTAATAACTTGAAGTCACTCTTAATATTCCCAGAGGACTGCAATTTATACCCAGGAGCTTGCTGTTAGCAAGTTATGCCTTGAGGAAAAATGAATATCTAAATTGGGCTTTTCAATTATTTCACTCTTGAAAGCACAGAGATTCACTTGAAATTTTGGAAGTAGAATTTGGGGGAAGAGATGCTACCTCTGTGCCAGAATATGCATTTTTCTTTGCTCCTAGGGAAAAGAACATAAGGTATGAAGAACAAATTAAAGCAACTAATCTCATGGAGAGCTTTAAAAATAAAATGATCTTAAAAATGCAATTCTTTTTGCATAAATATACCAATCAAATGAGCCCAGGCTGTTACTGGGTGAGACAGAATATTATGTTTATCCAGGTAATTAATTTCCATTATTCACCTCTATTGCTCAGAAACAAACAAGCAAGCAAAACTCATTAATTCCCAAAAGAAACAAACAAAAACAAGAACAAAAATATCTTATTGCTTAGCACCTAAGTGTCTAAATGCTTTATAATAATCCTTGCTCTAAACAAGCAAGGATTAAAATCTGGGAATGGGACACAAGAAACCAAGCAACAAGAGAGAAATAAAAATAGGAGGGTTGGGTTTGAGGATGTTAGAGGAGGTTTGGCAGAAGTTTGTTGCAGGAGTTGGTGCCACTCACATGGGCATTTGAGAACAGCTTCCTCTGTCAGAAGCAATTGCAACTGGGGAGGAAGTTGATGAGCAAGATGCACATCAGTTCTGGCTTTCTTTGAAAAAGGCCCTGTTACATCCTCTCTGGAGTCTCTGCTAGAAGGCCTTGATGCTAGCTATGATGTTGACTCAAAGCTTTTCAGACATTGCTTGTCCTTTATAGACCACTATTCTAACAACTTCATCATGGTCAAATACATGTTGTACTGTACTTGTCTTTGTGGGGGATGTCTCACATTTGTCCAAACAAATTTAAATTTTGTGTTTCAAAATTTAATTTTTTGGGACCAGGCAAAATGCTACAAATATTGTATCTTTTCATGATATGAAAAACAGTTTTCTGAACAGCTTTTCTAACAGGATATGGAGATACTTTTAGATATATGTGGATATGTGTGTACTTCAGAAACATTCTTTTGCTCCTACAACCTTTGATACCATTCAAAATCACCATTTGAAATGAGATGTGTGAATTATTGTAAACCTCCAAAGAGGACAAGGTGTTAAAAATGTTTTGTGAGTGTTTGTGTTATGAATGATGTGGCTATTTATAGCAGATATTTTCCAGTTTATTTAAGATAAGTCTCCCTCCAGCTGGCACTTGTCATAAGACATGGAACAAACTTGTGAAATTGCTGCTTACAAATGACAATTGTGAAGATGTACATATAATTTTAGCTATTCCTTGGCATATCTGGGCATGTAAATCATGACAACTTTCTAACAGATGATCCAAGAGTAAAATAAGCTTAGCCATGGATGTTTGAGTCAATCTAACTCAGTTCTACTGAAACTCTGTCCTCTATGCAGCCCCCAGATAGACATCATGCAGCTCAGCTCCCTGAAATGTTTCATTTCACATCTGAATGAGCACCAAGACAGTTCTTGCAAGTGCTATCACAAGTGAGTGACAGGATAACCCAGCTGAAGGAGAGCTGAAAGAGCAGCAAAGACATTCCAGGGCAGCTTTTAGAATTTGCTGAGGAAAAATTATTTTAACTGATCATTGTAAGGGGAATTGAAATGTGGAATGTTTAGAAAATCAAATCAAAATGTTTTGATTTGAATCCTTAAAAAAAAAAAAAAAAAAGTATACATTTAATTTGAAAAGACATATCAAACCAGAGAATTCAGATACTCCTTTTCCAAAATGTTCAAATAGGCTGGGGAAACTGAAACATGAAGAGGTGAGAAATAAAAGAGAAATGAAAAATAGATAATTTTTCCTCAGTTCCTTGGTATGAAATCAGTTGCCTGTCCTTTTCAAATGGTACCTCCTTACAATACTAACTTCAACAATTCCAACCTTCGATGTTCCAGTTACCAAATTATCCAACCTATGTAATAGGTGATTTTAAAACACACAGTTTCTGACAGGAAGATCTCAATGACTGATAAATAACATCTTTTATCTACTTCTATTCATCATAGCAAAGATGAATCCCAGAACAGTGCTTACACCATCCTTGAAAATGACAATGTACTATTAATCAGGTTTCCCTTGTAAAATTCGATCCTTTATTTTAACATTATGGATGAGAATTATGTTGAAGCCAAAGACTGGTAACTTCAAAGAAAGAAGTTACTTGAAGGAATATTCTTGCTACTTCCTTTTGAATTTATAGCTAGATTATTTGGTAGAGTTACATATGCATATATATATATGTATAATTAACATAATATAATTAACTATTTATATTAATATATTAATTATTTAATATAATTAATTTATGTATTCTTTCACTTCTTCAACACAAATAGTTCTAACACAATAAGAAATAGCACTGGCATCTAATTTTATTTTAAATGGAAAATGGTCACTTTTTTTTAAGTGACTTTAAAAACGTAAGCCAAAATTTTTACTAATATCTGTTGCAGGAAGCACGGCCGAAAGCACGACAGACACCATTAGAGTCAGGTCATGCTCCATTTTATTGCCTGAATAGCCTAACTTTTATAGTGAACTTAACAGGGGCGGATAGTGTCTCACACAAGATTATTGGTCAAAAGCACTCAGACAAACTACAAGAAAACAACCCCACCTGCAAGAAAATAACCCCCTTGTGATTAGCAGTCATGTAGACCTTGTTCTTGAAGCCAGATGCTGGTAACAATATTTTTCTAAATTTCTCAATTGGGCGATGTGGGAACACTGTCATGGGAACTTCTCATAGTTGCCCTGGTAGCTTGGTTTGCTCAGCTGCAGCAAGCCATGGGATTTTTCTGTTTCAAAAAATCCCTCAACAAATATCTATATTTCATAAAGAGAATAAATATGTTCTTGTTTTTATTAAAAGACTAATTCATCATAAATCTATGAGGGATGTGGTTTCTGCATCGACAGCAGTTATTAGTCTACTAGTGAATACATAAATTTAAAAAGTCAGTTCTATTTTTATTTTTATTTTTATTTTTATTTTTTTAATTTTAATTTTAATTTTAATTTTAATTTTAATTTTAATTTTATTTTTATTTTTATTTTTATTTTTTTTTGTTGTTGTTGTTGTTTGTTCTTAAAAGAGGAAGGAATTAAAATGAACAGTGATCATTCACTGAAGCACTATGGTACTTCCATAACAAAAAGTTCCTTTTTTGACAGGATTTTGACATTTTATTTTATTATTTCATTTCATTTCATTTATTTATTTTTGGCACAGGTGGGATAGAATTTTTGTAGTTCATTCTTATGACTAACTAAACCATGGTAGTACTAAAGTTTAATAAAGTAAAAGTGACTGGCAGTACATGTTGAGCTTTATATATAAAGCAATCCCTTGCAATCTGATTCATTATCTTCTTATTACAATGGCTGAATATCTATTGTCACTTAATATGAGCTCAAACTTCCACTTAAATCCAGACTGCCAACATACTATTTGAAAAATGGTTCAAATTGCAGGCAAACCCCCCCTCTCCCCCCCCCCCCCCCCCCCGCTTTTATTCTTCTTTTTTCTTTTTTTTCTATTCTTCTGAGCTATGAGTTGATAAAATCACTTGTGAATTTGAAACTAGAATGAGTTCATCTCTTGTTCTATCTAAAAGAAGAGTTCTATCTCTTCTTTTTCATAATCTTGTCTATAAATGAGGAAAATGAAAGTCAACAGGACTCCATTGGCCCAGAGAACAGGCAAACACATTTCCAGTTTAAGTAGGACTTCAGGGTACAGAAACTATGTCCAGACTATCACTATTAAATATGAGGAAAAATAGAGAACTGTAGCAAAACACTGATTATTGGTTTCATAAACAATTAAATGAGATAGAAGAATACTGTGGAAAAAGAAGCAATGGTTGAGTGTCTTTGACTAAAATGTAGTGAATTAGAAATCAGTAGTATCTTGTCTTTTTGTGCTGTAGGCTTATGCAGAGTTATGAGTTATGCTGTTCAGAACTGTGTATCCTTAAAACTTTACTTTCAAACAAATGGTAATTTAAAAAAAAAAAAAAAAGTTTTGAAGATCATGATCTCACATAGGATCTCAGACAGGGAGATTTTTGAAGAGCTAATCCGAAAAAGTTGCATTAGGGACAGGAGGCTGTTCTAGATTGTTCTGTGGCTTATGTTACCCCTAAACTAATGTCATATTCTTCTGTAAATAGCCCAGAATGAAACAAAACTGAACATTTATTTTATTTTTCAGTAATATTAACTTACCTAACGGAAGATTTTTAAATATAATTAATTTGTACTATAATAAAGGAGAAGGTTAATGTGGCCAGAAAGCACAGTATTTGATATTTAAAGGGAAATTGAAAGCAATTAGCAACAGCCTTGGATTTGAATGAAACATTTTTTCCCTTTAAATTGAACACTTGTGAACTCTTATATTATTTTCCTCCGTGTAGAAATGTACTAAATTACACTACAGACGGTATTTAGGATTTTTTTTGTATTAATTTATTTTCTTGGTGTGGTGGCATTTCCATGCAACATGTATCATAATAATAGAAACAATAGAAATATGATCATTCTACCACTTAACATATTTTGTTTGAAAGTCACAAGCCTAATATTTCTGTTATTTTTCACTGTTTCCAACAGCTGTTGTTATATTAAAATGCTTGACAGAAATGTTTGTATTAATCAGTCATCTGTTTTTTAAATATCAATTAACCACTGAATTTGATAGGACATAACAGATTCCTAAGTTCAAGACCTACTCAATGTACTGTAAAGTACTTGGAGTTGAGATCTTGACAAGTACAGGCATTGTTGCCCCAGTTAAAATAAAACCAATATAAATATTTGTTTTGTCCATTACTGCTGAGCTGAGTCTGAAAATAAAGATGTAACCACACAAATAGTTAGAATTTATTTTTATTTTTGACTGCAACTTGATGAGAGTCTCATTATCTTTATGTATATAACAAAATACTGCTTATCAGATACACACAGAAAGTTCTGTTTTCAATATTTTTCACAAAAGATTATTTTGTTACTATATATATGTATATAAACATTCATTCTAGTTCTATTTTACATCTGGTTCCTTTGTTATAAGACATTATTTTAATATTCATTTTAAAGAATGATTCAGCAGTTCAGTCTTTTGGCAGTGATTTGAAAAGCTTGCTACTTGCAGAGTTTCCAAAGGAAAGCACTTGTTGTGTAGGAATTGTATGAGGGTGAGCCTTTGGACTGTTAAATTGAATCTTTTCAAACCCACTTTGGGTAGTTCATTTCAGAATTGGAAACATAATCTGTAAAATAGATTTTTAAGGGATTTCCTAGTTATGGTAAGTTTATAACTATAAAAGCAATTTACAAAACTAAACTTATTCAGCTATTCCCCCTGGCTGTGTAAGAACTGTTTCTGAACTGTGTAATAACAATTCTTTTGATGTAACGATTTGCAGTGAATGAGTCTGAAAAAGCAAGACTACTTTTGGACCTCTTTTAATACAAAAAAAAAAAAAAAAAAAGGCATTGAAGATTCAGTGTCAAAAAAAGCAAGTAGAGTACTGGCCCACTCATATCAGCCTAACCATTTCTGACTGACAGTCAAAGAACACCTCACCTTGTTGCAAAAATCTAGCTGATCTCACTGTACCTGATGAATTTCTGTTACATAGTGATTGGTATAAGATGCAAAGTAAAGATGAAATCTTGTAATGATACAGGAATCATAATATAATATTAACATGATACAAAATGGAGCCTGTTGTGAAACATACAATTTCCAATCTTCTATGTCTGCACAGGAAATCAGATGTAAAGACATATTTTTTGTGAGCAGGTGACACAAAAAAAAATAAATATTTAAGATGTCTGCATGTAGTCAAAAATCTGTGAGAGTGAAGGAATGGCATGATGTAAGACATACTTGTTGAGATCTAATTCTTTAAGAGAGAATATCATGTATTAAAAATGATTATAGTGAGTGCAATAACATGCAACTAGAATATTTTCATATGTTCTTATGAGCTCTGTAAGTCTGGAAGGACTGTTGAACAACTGTTTGGGAAATCAAAACAAATAAACCTAAGGTATCAACCTGACATCTTGGGTCACATTTAAGCTAGGACTAATACAGAGTAAAATATGATTGATATACTTTCCCTCCCCTCCTAGTAATGTGTCTGGCTTAGTTTTCACTCTGCACTGGAGATAATCTGAGATATGATTATTATTTTTGTTTGTTTGTTTGTTTGTTTGTTTGTTCACACTGCCATTTATAAAAGGTATAAGAGACAGGCATTCCTTTAAAAAATATTGTTAAAATGACAGTCACTCAAGATAAGGGAGATCTTGATTCAAGTGTTTGTCCTCTTTCACGAAGGGATTCGAACCATTAACTACTCTAAAAATTGCATATTGCAGTTTTCAGCCTCTGAGACATTCCCAAATGGGAGTGTCACACCCATTTTCTGTACTTCAAACCAATCTATGGAGTGAACTCTGTGTTTAGCAACCAGTATTATCCTTCTGAGTCTTCTCATGCTTTTTCAACAACAGTTTATGTTGGAGCTGAATTTTCTCAAGACTCACTACTCAATCCAAATTGCAAAATTGAATCACACAGAATCACAGAATTTCTAGGTTGGAAGAGACCTCAAGATCATCGAGTCCAACCTCTGACCTAACGCTAGCAGTCCCCACTAAACCATATCCCTAAGCTCTACATCTAAACGTCTTTTGAAGACTTCCAGGGATGGTGACTCCACCACTTCCCTGGGCAGCCTGTTCCAATGCCTCACAACCCTTTCAGTGAAGAAGTTCTTCCTAACATCTAACCTAAAACTCCCCTGGCTCAACTTAAGCCCATTCCCCCTCGTCCTGTCACCAGGCACATGGGAGAACAGACCAACCCCCACCTCGCTACAGCCTCCCTTGAGGTACCTATAGAGAGCGATAAGGTCGCCCCTGAGCCTCCTCTTCTCCAGGCTGAACAAGCCCAGCTCCCTCAGCCACTCCTCGTAGGACTTGTTCTCCAGGCCCCTCACCAGCTTCAACGCCCTTCTCTGCACCCGCTCAAGCACCTTGATGTCCTTCTTGTAGTGAGGGGCCCAAAACTGAACACAGTACTCGAGGTGCGGCCTCACCAGAGCTGAGTACAGGGGGACGATCACCTCCCTAGCCCTGCTGGTCACACTGTTCCTGATAGAAGCCAGGATGCCGTTGGCCTTCTTGGCCACCTGAGCACACTGCTGGCTCATATTCAGCCGACTATCCACCATCACTCCCAGGTCCTTCTCTGCCTGGCAGCTTTCCAACCACTCCTCTCCCAGCCTATAGCTCTGCTTGGGGTTATTGCGCCCCAGGTGCAGGACCCGGCACTTGGCCTTGTTGAACTTCATGCAGTTGACCTCAGCCCATCGGTGCAGCCTATCCAGATCCTCCTGCAGAGCTTTCCTACCCTCAAGCAGATCGACACATGCACCTAACTTGGTGTCATCTGCAAACTTACTGAGGGTGCACTCAATGCCCTCATCCATATCATCGATGAAGATATTAAAGAGGACTGACCCCAGCACCGAGCCCTGGGGTACGTCACTAGTGACTGGCCTCCAACTGGACTTGGCTCCATTCACCATGACTCTTTGGGCCCGGCTATCCAGCCAGTTTCTAACCCAATGAAGCGTGCGCCAGTCCAAGCCAAGAGCAGCCAGTTTCTTGAGGAGAATGCTGTGGGAGACGGTGTCAAAAGCCTTGCTGAAGTCAAGGTAGACCACGTCCACAGCCTTTCCCTCATCCACCCAGTGCGTCACTTTGTCATAGAAGGAGATCAGGTTCGTCAAGCAGGACCTGCCTTTCATAAACCCATGCTGACTGGGCCTGATCGCCTGCTTGCCCTGCAAGTGCTGCGTGATGACTCTCAGGAAGATCTGCTCCATGAGCTTCCCTGGCACTGAGGTCAAACTGACAGGCCTGTAGTTTCCCGGGTCAGTCCTCCGGCCCTTCTTGTAGATGGGCGTCACATTTGCTAGCCGCCAGTCAACTGGGACCTCCCCCAATATCCAGGACTGCTGATAAATGACGGATAGTGGCTTGGCCAGCTCCTCTGCCAGTTCTCTCAGTACCCTTGGGTGGATCCCATCCGGCCCCATCGACTTGTGCACATCCAAGTGCCGTAGCAGGTCACCAACCAGTTCTTCATGGATAGTGAGGGCCACATCCTGCTCCCCATCCCCTTCCACCAGCTCAGGGTACTGAGTATCCAGAGAACAACCGGTATTGCCGCTAAAGACTGAGGCAAAGAAGGCATTGAGCACCTCCACCTTTTCCTCATCTCTTGTAACTAAGTTTCCCCCCGCATCCAGTAAAGGATGGAGATTCTCCTTAGTCCTCCTTTTTGTGTTGATGTATTTATAGAAATGTTTTTTGTTATCTTTAACGGCAGTAGCCAGATTGAGCTCCAGATGAGCTTTGGCCTTCCTAATTTTGTCCCTGCGCAGCCTCGCTACTTCTTTAAAGTCCTCCTTAGTGGCCTGCCCACTTTTCCAAAGCTTATAAACCCTCTTTTTCCTCCTAAGATCAAGCCACAATTCTCTGTTGAGCCAGGCCGGTCTTCTTCCCCGCCAGCTCGTCTTTGGGCACGTGGGGACAGACCGTTCCTGCGCCATTAAGATTTCCCTCTTGAAGAGCGCCCAGCCTTCCTGGACTCCTCTGCCCTTCAGAACTGCCTCCCAAGTGACTCCACCAACTAGTGTCCTGAGCAGCTCAAAGTCAGCCCTCCGAAAGTCCAATACAGCGGTTTTACTGGTCCCCTTCCTGGCCTCGCCAAGAATAGTGAACTCCACCATTGCGTGGTCACTCTGCCCAAGACAGCTCCCGACAATCACATCCTCCACCAGTCCTTCTCTGTTTGTGAAGAGAAGGTCTAGCGGGGCACCACCCCTGGTAGGTTCACTAACCAGCTGCGTCAGGAAGCTATCTTCCACGCTCTCCAGAAACCTCCTAGACTGCTTTCTCTGGGCTGTGTTGTGCTTCCAGGATATGTCAGGGAAGTTGAATTCCCCCACGAGTACAAGAGCTGACGATTTTGCAACTTCTGTCAGCTGCCTGTAGAGTTCCTCATCCGTCTTCTCATCCTGGTTCGGCGGTCTATAGCAGACCCCGACCAGGACACTAGCCTTGTTGTCCCTGCCGATCCTAACCCAAAGGGACTCGACCTTGTCATTCCCAGCCTTGAGTTCTACAACCTCGAAAGACTCTCTAATATAGAGAGCCACACCACCACCCCTTCTGTGCTGCCTGTCCCTTCTAAAGAGCTTTGCAGTACTCCAGTCATGAGACTGGTCCCACCACTTCTCCGTGATGGCAACCAAGTCGTAGCCTGCCTGCTGCACGATGGCTTCCAGCTCCTCCTGTTTATTACCCATGCTTCGTGCATTGGTGTAGATGCACTTCAGCTGGGCCATTGCCTTATCCTTCGGCCTTGCCATCGTTCCCCCTGGCACAGCCCCAACAATCCTAGCTTCAGCCCCATCCCCCTTCCTACCTAGTTTAAAGCCTTCTCAATGAGCCCTCATAGAGAATTCTCAATGAAGCAACAAAATTTTCAGTCATCGTCCCAGTCAGTGGTCAGTGACTGTGCATCATTATATTTGCTATTAATTTTGTTAAATATTATATGTTAGAAATATTTTTATGGCAGGTTACTCAGTTCAACCTCTTTTCCAATGAACATATACTTTACATACCTCCTTTGGACATTACAGTTCTGCAAAAGGTGAAGAATTTCCTGTATGCTATTGTCTTCTCACTTCTCTGCACTTCTCAGGGGCTGGTGAAACAAATCCCTTTTTCTTTACTAGACTGTCTTACTATAGTCTATCTATAGTCTGAAATGCCTCTAGGGAGCAAGAAAAAGGAGTAGGCCAGTGGTTAATTGTACTTCTGGTACAATTAACTTCTGTACTTTTTATTGGATGAGATTAGACATTATGATTGGGATAACTGCAAGAATATCCATTAACCATTTCCCTGTGTTTTACTTCCTTTTCTTTTCATACAGCAGTTACTTTCAATCTTATAAAAGCTCTTAGTAACATTTTCATAAGTGAAAAACAAATGGGCAACTGTTAGAACTTAAAACCAAGAAAAAAAGAGGTTGGCAATGATTTGCAGTATAGGTCATTAAATTAATGTTTGTTTTTTTTTGACTGTAAAATGAGGTTAGAGTATCTCTAACAATTTAGCTGCTCTCCTTTGAGCTATTCTCTGACAAACAGTACAAGTTGCTAAATACACAAGGTAAAGATAGAGAGGAAAATAGAAAAACAAAATATTCCTCATCATTTTTATCCATAGACAGAAGCATTTTATTTTTATTTTTTTTTCCCCCAATAAAACTAAAAGCTCATGTCAAAACAAAAACCCCTCTAATTTCCACTGGGTAATGTGAAGTCTAATATTCATGTATTCTGAAACAAGTCATAGCCACTTGAAATATTTTGCTTACTGTGCTCTGCTAATATGTCTGTTTTGAAAAGTTTGACTACAGGCCAAGTTAGTCTGCTCTGTGGCAGCACCCCACAGAGAGCAGTAAAACTTCTGCATGCTTGCATTCTCAATTACATATCAGACTTGTTGTTTGGTCTACTCTTTCACTGATTATATCTTGCTGTCTCCCATCTTGCCAGCCTTGGTGTTACATTTAACACAGAAGTGACATGACAGCAATAAACCACCAGTGTCAGAACACAGAAAAAATGGTGCTCAGTGCAATACAAACACAGCTTTTCAGGAGGGACTGTGGGTGTTAAAGGATAAAACTAAATAATGTTCTGAAAAAAAAAAATTCCCTTGAATCACAATTTTATTTTTTGAATTTAATATTTAAAATGAAAAAAAAAAATCAGTTCTATATTTCTCATATACACAAATTCCTAAAGATGGCAGAAGAATTTCAGACAAGAAAAGACTACTAGAATGTTTTGCTTCTTTTAACAACTATGTTTTGCTGCACAAAAAATAATGTACATACAACACGGCTGAAATTGCTTTAAACTTTTGAATGTTTCCATGAAGGAAGTAAATTTTGTCACACAAAAGCAATATTTCTTGCCTTTTTTTTTATTTATTTTTTTTTGGATAACATCTTCTCAACATCTTAAGTAAATGAATGTATTGTGGAACTACAGCCCTGGCCCAGGCTCCAGAAAGCAAAGGCAGGGACTAGAAGAATAATGAAGCACTGAGGGTAGGAGAAGATCAGGTCCAAGACCATCTAAGGAACCTGAGCGTGCACAAGTCCATGGGACCTGATGTGATACATCCACAAGTGCTGAGGGAATTGGGGAATGTCATTGCTAAGATGCAGGGAACTACAGACCAGTCAGTCTCACCTCTGTGCCTGGCAAGATCATGGAGCAGATCCTCCTGGAAACTCCGCTAAGGCACATGGAAAATAAGGGAGTGATGACAGCCAACATGGTTTCATTAAAGGCAGATTGTGCCTGATGAATCTGGTGTCCTTCTACAATGCGGTTACAGCATTGGTAGATAGGGGAAGAGCAGCTGACATCATCTACCTGGACTTGTGTAAAGCATTTGACACTGTCCCCCATGATATCCTTGTCTCTAAGCTTTGAACAACCCAGTGTACTGAAAGGTGTCCCTCCCCATGGTGGGGGGTGGGAGCGGGGAGTGGGGAGAATTAGATTATCTTTATGGTTCCTTCCAAGCCAAATCATTCTATGATTTTATGATTTCCTGAAAATGCTTATTCTACATCAGATAAATTCATCTCTTTCATGCCTGTATTAAAATCTGACTAGCTTGTCACTCTATCAGAACAAAATAAACAAAACCAAAGAGAAAAAAACTTCAGGCTAAGCAGGAATCTGGTGAAGATGATTCTTACACTGGTTATAAGATGTTCCTATTCTGTATCCTACTCCATCTCCCATATCCTGCAGAAGACTTGAGCAGTCTCTCTTCTGGAATTTCTCTTTTGTCTGTGAATTCCATTTTGAGCTTCAGAAATGAAGTTTAAATGAGCTTGTTTGGTTGTTGCAATGAAGTTTAGGTTTTAATAAATTCAGATTTTAAAGCAAAATTCCTATCATATTTCTCCTTAGGACAAGGTATTATGCCACACATCTTCAGAGATGAAAACATGAAATGGCAGGTAGAATATCAAGAAGTGAATGCTTAGCATTTTGAGAGTGTTAATTAGATGCCTTCATGCTTTTTTTGTGATGAATATTTTGCCAATGGTTGCTAATTATTATAGCAATTAGGTTTAATAAGTTGGGAATTTCACAAGCTTAGGTCTTCTGGGTTACACTTTAGCCAATAGGGAATGGGTGTTAATTAAGGACAAAGAAGAGAAGAATTAAGAAGATTTGATGGGTTTAAGGAAACAGCAATTAAACAAAGTGTTAGAGTGATTTGCATATTTTAATAAGTCAAGAACTCTTGGATGTTTAGGAAAAAGAGTTGTGTTTTCATTATTCACTGCATTTTTTTCCAAAAGGTCTTTTCAGATTTTAACACTTTGTCTCCAGAAACATGAGCTTTTGGGTACTGAATGTTATTGTAAAGTCCTTATTATTAGTGTTTGGAATTTGGTTCTAGACTTTAAAAAAGTAGTATTGGTACAAATATGAGCAATTGTAAAGCTTTCTCTTATTTACAGAGAACCACTGTGTTCTTCCAAGTATTGCATTTTACATAGAGAGATCATCCAGAATACCTCATCTGCATCTATGACACACTATGAAACACTCAGAAACTTTATGTCCTGTCTCAAGCAGATATATGAACATAAGAAAATAATATTTCTGGTGAAAGTTACAACAGAAGGGGCTTGTGGGAGAATAAACTTATCTCTTCCAATAATTAAAGAGTTAGATCATTATATTCATCAATGTTTAGAAGTAGGACCGTCAAACATTAATATTGTCTTTATTCATGGTATAAGAAATAAACACCCCTGTTGATGTTAGGGAAACCCATCTAAAATTAGTTCCATATAGCTATGCACTGGCTAAAAAGCATGCTGATGTGATCAAAAGTAGTTTTACTTAGAAATCAGCTTTATTGTTCCAACAAATAGTTCATTATACAGGCATTTTAATTGTTAAAGAGTTTGCAGCCTAGGAAAAGATCTTACAAGGCTTGTTGTAATGAAAACTCAAGTAGCACATTCCACTAATAGTGAATGTTCAGAACTAGCTGATCAACACTGAATCAGTGTTACAAAATGTTAGCAAGTAGAAGCTGATCTGGATGCAATTCATGTCAGAAGCACTGACATAATCTTAATGATGGTGTTCTTTTATGGCAATTAAACATTAATGACATTAGATATACCTGAGCCAAGAACAGTGTAAACTGTTGTACTATGCTAGCAAGGAGCTGATGTGAGGAGCTGAACTTTTGTGTGCCAAGAATTACAGGACTATTGAAACCCACTAAAATATCAAACTTTAAATTGCTCAAAATATCACATATATAGGTGGGGACAAGAACATCCATGGAGCTCAATATAAGCCAGTTTTTGAAGTGGGTGTCAGGCTAATTCATGAAGAAGTGAGAGGAATATGATGAGGAAGAAGAGATGAAGAAGGACAGAAGGTAGACATAAAGAAATTTCCATTTCAGAGAAAGAAGCCTGGTACAGTAGACAGCAATACACACTGTCGAGTGTGCAGGATGAGAATGAAGATGTCTGCCTGTACCTCTTCCTCCCTCCCCCCCCCCTCCCTCCCACCCCCAAAACCCAACAGTAGTTTTGTTACCAAAATTTAGCAAAAATGTAATTGTGTGGGGGATTATGCTTGTAGTCATAATAACATAATAATCTTCATTTTTAGGAATAACTCAGGCAGAAATACCTTGCCTTCTAGTGCTGTAGCCTTTAATTTGCCACTTCTCACAGAACAGACTGTCACAGGAAGTTTTAATGTGGGAGCACAATAAGAATAGGCATAACCAAAATAGTACTCCATAAAGTTGAAAGTTATCTGATAGAAATAATAGTACCAACCCATTGCTAGTCATACAGGTTTAGCCATCTGCTGCTACAGTTACCATTTTTTTGTTGATTTGTCTGTATGTGTTTGTGTGTGTGTGTGCAGCTTGAGCTCTAGGAAATATAATAAAGCATTTGTTCCATTTAGAAAGATGCAGTTGCAGTAATTTTGCTACAGGCAAAATAATAATAAAATCACCTTCTATTTCTCCAGTTGCTCTTTAGCTAACCACAAAGTGATTTCTCTGCATGCCTTGCCATTTCAAAATCAGACTCCTGCTGAAGTCTTCTTCATTTCTGAATCACATTTATCATAAATAATAATTTATAAATAATAATTTATGCAGAAATGATCCCATTTCAGATACAGCAAGTGAAAACATCTTCTGTTGACCTAGCTGATCAACAGGGAGATGCTCAATCAAAGAGAGATGTAAAAGAAATAATGTGTCCTTTTCCACTGTAGATGGTGTGAAATAGAAATGTGCTGCCTAATCAGATAAAACTTAGAGATCTATAAGTAGGGTTTATATAAAACAAACTTTTTTTTTTTTTTTTTTTTATTTATTTTCAGTAAAATCTTTTCATTATGAAAATTTGATCAAGTAAAAAGTTATCCTTTAAGAACACTTTATAATACCTGATTTCAAGCTTTGGATATCACTGATATTTGGCATTTCCCTTTCACAGAACTTCTGTGAAGAGTTCATTGTCCCTTCCCAGTAATGAGAATTGAGGATGCCTTACCAGTATCATTTCATCTCACTCTCCTGTTTCTCTGTGCATTCTCCCATCTCCTTATAGCTGAAGGCACTGATACAGATTCTGTCTTGTGAGGTGGAAAGGAGGTGCATCAGAACACCTCAGTACTCAGTGAATGCAGTGTCTCTTTATCAGCGAGACACTTCGAATAAGAAAAGGAAAAGACTTCTCTTTCTTTCATAACTATTCAAAATAAACCCCCAAAGTATTGTTCCATTGAGTTGACAGTGTTTAAAAAAAAAATGAACACAAGCATACAAATATATGTAAGGGAAACGGGCAGAGAACAGTGTCAGAACAGTGAAGTCCCTTAAAAAGAAATATTTACTATTCAGTTTTTTTATGACTTTGAAAGGGTATTAGCTGTTACAGTTAAATACCATCATATGAACAACATTGTTACTAATACTGCACTTACATGATTATAGGAACTGAATTATTGATCTAATGTAAGAATTCTGTGAAACCAGGGAAATTTTGGATGGAATCTGATGGTATGGTCAAGGCAAAACTATACATAGTGCTTAAGGACAGGGAACAAGGGGACATTCTCTCAGTAAATAATTAGGTATCTGCTTGTAAGCCATAAAAATCAGCTTCCACTCTGATCCACTCAAATGTCACTCTAATTTACCTATAGCACAGATCACTTAAACAATGTCTACCTTGTGTTTGATAACACAATGCCAAATTTTATCTATGTGATTATTAAATATCTGTTGTACATTGTATGATAAATTATTTTCCTATTGTCTGTGATATTGGGTAGACAGAAAGTGATTTTTAGTGACACAGTTGCTCAGACCATTAAAATTATTTGGTGATAATTAATGAGCTCATGACTTCAGGCTGAGGACTTCATACTTATGACTACGTCCTGCTTGATATTATAAATTGTTAGAGAAATGACCTTTAGTGACCTATGATAAAAATGTCAAATGTCATGTTTCTTCTATTCTGCAGTCAACAGTCCATACTTAATGAATGTTCTAAATTTCAAGACGGCAGCTCAAAAGGGTACTTGAATGGTGGAAATATAATAAGGGACACTGAAGACCTCTTGATAACCTCTCATGGAAAGGTCAAATGCAGGAACCGCTCATTTCTGTGTAGTGGTTCATAATGGCTGGTAGTTTTGCTGTGCAAGGGTTATCTGTGTAAGGAAATTGCATTGGTTCATTTAGTGATTTACAGTCTTTCCAAATGAGAGCACATAATTCCTGTCAAGAAAGACAATCTACATCCTCTCTCATTACACGTTTAACTTTTTAAAATCTGCAATTTCCCTTGGTCATCTGTCTTTCTGACAAATGCCTCATGAACCTACTCTGATATTAAAGGCAGGCTTGAATTAAGAGATAGAGGTTGTGTATTAAAGATAAGATTTGGGCTATGATCACCAAGGAAAGAACTTAGTCAGAAACCTTCAGATACTTTATCATTCAAATCTGAGAAGTGCCTCTAATGGAGGAGGTGGAGTTGCTGAATTTTTTTGTGTGAATACTCTAGTACAAATAACAACTCTGCAAGGAACTGTTTCACTGTTGTTATCTTTATAATTTCACTCTAATACAACTCACATTCAACTGGACCTCTCAGTTTATGTGTTAAATGGCACTTGTCAGATAAAGTCATTTGGGCTTTCTTTTCCAAGAATGACAGAACAAACAAAGGTTATTGGAGAATCTGAAATTATAGTAGGGAGGAGGTAGAAAAGACACCTTTGTTTTGTCCATTAAGAGATCAAATTATCAAAGTGCAGATAGTGAAGTTCAGCTGTTAAATCTTTCCTCTGAGTTCCCTATTCTTGACATCCAGAGTGTGTGCTCATGACAGGATAGAACAGACAACTCCATTTGTATCCAATGTCTTTAAATTACAAACATGCCACCTGGAAATACCCTGAGTGCTCCAAAGCCCCCCAGACCACTTATTTCTATATCAGTCCATCAAACTCTTATTATCTACAGCATTCATGTTTACATCACTTATTTGTCAGTCTTTCTGAAATTTGAGGCACTGACTCAACAGTCAGACTTTGCTTATTTTGTATTTCGCTTTCAGAAAGTTGCCATGTATGTGGTTTGGTATTTTATCGACCAAGAAAATATATTCATTACATCAGTGATAAATCTGAACTCAGTCACATCATTTAAGCAGTGTCTGATGAGTAAAACTGCATAGGAGGAGAAGATGAATAGAAAAAAAAAATAATAAAAAATCATAAATATGTATTAAATCTGTGACAATACTGAAATATTGTTGTGACAAAAGAAAATTAAAAATTTATCCAACTAAATCAAAGTATAGAGTTTCCAAAAGAACAGAATTGTGTAAGGTAAAATATTGAATTTCAAATGATCTCTTGAAATAATATAATTTCCTTTTTGCTTCTAAAGAATATAATGATGTCACAAACCAGTATGTGTTGTGGAGGTAAAAGATTAATCTATCCACTACTAAAATAGAGCAACTCAGCTGTGTGTACAAAGAAAAAGTTTATTTAGTATAAAAAATGCATCTCCTCATTACTGAATACAGTGGCAATGGGTGAAGAGCTCACTGGTATGCATAACCAGTCAGTGGCTCTGTATTATCCCTGACATGACCACATCATCTAGCAGACTCTATCACCTCACAGTACATCCTACCATTACAGACACTGCTTAAGTGCTATTATTCACAAGGGATAAGATAAATGAGAATGTTGGGTCAGAGCCTTCCTCTCCAGTATAACAGACTTTCAAATTTATTCTTCACCATCTGTTTGTATGCAGAATTGCATTTCTGTACACTGAGAGGAAACTAAACCAGCGACAGCAAGTAGTGATAACACATGGAGAATAATTTATATATTAATAAAGATAAATTTTCTTTGACATTTCTGTGCTTATACACCTCAAATTTCAGTGCTACTGCCTATTTAAAAATTATGCATCTGTAGAGGCCAGCTTTTGCTATGTGCACATACACAGACTTGATGTAGCTTGTTCCTTGGACTGCCTGGCAATTTCTGTCTCACTTAGCTTGTAGCTGAAGGACAAGGGCCTATGATGTATGGAAATAACAGCAAACAGAGATAAGTGCTAGAGGACCTGTAGCCATTGCCTTACACTTGGGAAGCTCTCCATTTGTTTACATGAATACAAGACACTCCTGTTTTACTGGCACTTAGTGCTGCTGTAGCATCCCTAGCTGTAGCATCCCAAGTGGGTTGAAATGCCTAGTATATAAAATAGAATGACAAAGAAAAAAAAAAAGAGGTATTCTATTAAATATTTTAATAAATATTTTTATATTATTAAATATATATTATATACTAAATATATGTACTAAATACTATAAATATATATACATATATAATATATATATGAAATACTATATAAATATAAATATAAGTAACATATATATAATATATGTATTTATATTACTAAATATTGTTTTATTTATTTACTCATTATTATTATTTATGAGTTCTAAGATAACTTATTACAAAAAGCATAAGTGAAATAAGTAGAACTACCATGCAGTAACTGTGTTCACTGTTCTCAAACAGGTCTTTCTGGATGTAGCTATCTTGTTATGTCAGTTTGTAGTCACAGACTCCCTCATCACTGAAAATAGACTGATTTTAGCTCATGCTCTGTCTCTGTGTTGAAGCCAGCCAAGAAACCTAGGCCTGAGAATTGATGTATCACTTCTAATTCCTCTGGTTACAGACTATATACTTGTCTCACAGGCTCGTTAGTCTTCAGCTGAAGAACCTACGCTTGAGATAAGACAAGCCAAGAGAGACTAGGACCCCTTAGAATCCATAGGAGATGACAAACCCATCTCCAATAACCCCTCAGAACAGAAACCCAGGAGAAAAGACATCATACTTTATTTCAGATTCATGTGTTTTGTGAATGTTAATTGAAAAAGAACCACCAAAAACTATGTAAGCACAGTGCTAATGATCAAACACCATCTTGCATAAAATATATGAAGAGATCAGAGACTACAGTTTTTGCAGTTCTAAGTTCTTGATTTACACATGTCAAGCCTGTTTCACTAACTTTTAATAGTGTCCATAAGAATTATTTGCATTTATATTAATGTATTTTTATTCAATATAAACAATTCTAAATGTCCATTAGACATGCACTGAATGGTCACATCTAAAATGCAAAAAGAATCTACCTTTACTATTGTTTAATATTTTCTGTCTTCACTAGAGAAGATTCTGTCTTCTTCAGTCATAATATATTTATTTCAGTAGAGAAGCTCTTTTACACGTAAGAATTCTGAAATCAGACTGTGTCTTTACATGCACTTTTTACATTGGTATATTTTTGTCTTTTGCAGTCAAACTTTCAGTTCTACCATGGCTGGGAACCTCATTCCTAACATCCAGAAGAACTTCAAAGTCTTCCATCCCTAGAAAATTTTCAGATTGTGATGGGAGTTTTCATTTTATGTGTGTACAAATAAATAAATAAATAAATAAATAAAATAAAATTCTTCTAACAACACAGCATGCCTCCCAACAACAATATATATTCAGAAAGGTAAAAAAGGTATTAATTACTTACAGAAGTCAGAACAGTGTTGAAGGGTACACATGTACCTTTGTTGAAAGTGAACTGATATGTCTTGACTAATATATATATTTTTAAAATATATTATTTTAACCTTTAACCTCACTAATCCTCTCTTACATGGAGTTGTCAGCTTAATCCAAAAGAATCTTTCTGTTTTTTGTGCATCAACCTAACATTGTGAGAGGGTAGCAGGGTGGATATGCATGAGATAAGGATTTAAAACCACATCAAAGGTGTCCAACTTTGATCTCGTAGTACGCCTTAATTAAAAATGTTTCAGTGTAGATAACATTCTGTCCACCAAATGCATTGCAACATCTTTATTAATCATTAAGGTGAAATTATCAGGCTAAAATAAACACTATGGTCAATTATATATACTACTGTGATCTCATCAGTTTTTAGAGGAGTGACACACATTCAATAATTATGTTGTTTCTGAAACCTCAATGCACAGCTGAATGCAGTTTCATACTGGGAATACGATGCTAGACAGTTGAGATCTTGCTAAATAATGGGCTTGATTTCTCATTTTTACATTTCTGCTTTACTGAAAATTCCATAGGTAGTAATACTGGAATATTAGCTGGGTGTGACAAAAAGGGTGTTTAATCCTTAATGAGGCTGTCTTCACAGGGAAACAATCTTTCAAGTGGAGCAAACAAATTTTTCAAATCTACTAAATTTAATTCTACTGTAGAAGGCAATTGAGAAACCAACATATAGAATACGTTTTTTGCCATCATAGTAGAGAGAAAAACAATTATTTTAAAATTTTATTTGTGATGTCTAAGCTCTCAGGGAGGGCTGATACACAGAAGATCTACATTCCTATGCTGTACCTAAAAGCTAGCAGCTTTAATTATTGTTTGGAAATTTCAAGGAGACTAGACAGCCATTTGTGGCCTAATCACAACTTCCACTGGCATATACAAGGGAAAAAGTACCTATAGTTCAACATTATTCAGCCAAGTATTCCATCTGTCTGTGTCAAGAGTCTATAAATATAATGTGTTTTGAAAGTTTTGAAAATTTTATAATGTGTTTTGAAAGTTTAGGAGAACAAAAATAAATTTTCCAATTTAGTAAATACTCTCCACGTATAATAGAGCATAATTACATAATCATACTACTTATGTTAATGAAATCTTCTCAGTGTATCATGGAAAAATTGAAGCATTTAATAAATCTTTTTATTTTTTATTTTTTATTTTTTATTTTTTATTTTTTTTTGGTTATCACATAAGAATTAAAACATTTCAAAGTTATCAAATATGCATGATCCTATCAGTGACCTATTAAAACAAAGACAGCATGTAAGACAGTTTCACAAGATAAGTTATTTAGGAGTTTTCCTGGGACGGAAAAGTTCACGAGTCCAAATAATCCTAGAATTAAATCCATCTATTTCTCTGTCCTAGCCAAGGTTAGGTCATATCTGCTCTTGGGTGATACATGGTCTAACAGTTAGACATTTTGTATTCTGACTTGATTTAACATCCTAGTATTGTAGGGAAATAACGGAAGGAACTATATAACATAATCATTTAGTAATGTTTCTTAGAAGCTGTCAGTTGCTGTCAATAAGCTGTCACACAACAAACTGTTTCTTCAGCTTTATTATTTAAAGAGATAGGGAAACAACATATAAAACTGTACCGACAGAACAATTTTATGGTTGGAAAATAAAATGCTTAAAATTATAGATATACCTGTATAAAGATGTCTTATACAACACAATTAGTGAAGCGATATTGTGGATAGGCTACAGAATTGATCATATACTTCTTTCCCTACAGAACTTCTTCTGTGCTCAAGGACATTAGGTGATATTGGATATTTTCTCTAGTAGCTTGTCACAGAAGTTAAGGAACGAGGTGAGAACTGCAAGGATCTAGGGCTACCACACTAACATGGAAATTCAAGGAAGAATCTAGGCTCTTTCCTTTATAATATAATCTCATTTAGCCTATGGAATCTAAATCCATTTTTTGCTGCATTGCAAACACTCACAGTAGTTGATCCAGAAGATACAGACATCTATACTGCCTATGTCTCCACTGCCATCTAAACAATGCAGACAGTCATCTGAATGCTGTCATCATGTTCTCCCAGACTGAAAGGAAGATCCAGTTTCTAACCACTCAGCCTGTGGCTGACACACTGAAAACCCAGCAGAGTTCCTGATCTACAGTTTATGCAGGTATTTGACAAAAGAACACACTCTCCAACTCCTGAACATAGAGTTGAACTGCTGTACTGAATTATTTTCAGTAATCGAAGAGGACTTGTAAAAAAAAGATGGAGAGCAGCTTGTTGCTTGGGCAAACAATGGGGAAGAACAAGAGGGGGTTTTAAGCTGAAAAGAGGTGAGATTTAGATTAGATGTTAGGAAGAAATTTTTTGTTCAGAGAGTGGTGAGGCCCTGGAACTGGTTGCCCAGAGAAGCTGTGGATGCCCCATCCCTGGAGGTGTTCAAGGCCATATTGGATGGGGTCCTGGGTAACCTGATCTAGTGGGTGGTGTCCCTGCCCATGGCAGGGGGGTTGAAATTAGATGTTCTTTATGTTCTTTATGTTCCTTTCCAACCCAAACCATGATTCTATATGTACTTCATACATGTCATAGGTAACTGCTGGTAATTCCTATCTTGCCTCTGTCTTGCCTTCTTTTTTCTAAACTGGAAAAACATTCGTTTTCAGCATCAATTTAGTAATTGATTAAAATTAAACTTTACCTATCTAGTGAGAGAGTGTTTTCTAACCACAGACAACAAAAATATTTTTCCTTGAAATTTGAACAAAGATGTACTAAGTGATCTATCTTATATTTTATTTTTATGTTGGATGTTGAGTCATCCAAGTTTATCCTTTATTTTGGAATTAAACTATCATTGTTTGCCTTTATTGAAGAACAGGCAGGAGGGAAATAAAAACAAAAAAAATAAAAAATAAAAAAAGAGAACGCATTCTGCCATCAAGCTGAAAGAATAATTTAATGTATTTCATCAAAATTAAAGGGGAGTAGAATTCAAGAAAGGGAAGAATCTGGAAGAAAGTGATCTCTAATGAGCAAGGTTGGTTACTGCATGCTAGTATGGTATGTTAGTATTTTTGAAAGAGCTGGTGATAAGATTAATAAGCAAAACTTTATTAATGTCTATGTAAATGTATGCATACACTAATTGGAATACTACAGTAAAGTTCAACTTCATTAATCGAGAGTTTCAAATAATATTGCAGTTACTTTGAATTCCCCATCTTCTTCCAAACAGCCAGTTGTCCTGAGACTATCTATGCCTAATGACTTTGGGAGAGCACTAAAGCTTTCACATTATTCACAAATTAATTGTGTAATCATTTGTGATTATTTTCAAAGTGTATGACATACTTGGATATAAGAAGGTCCAAGAAGAGAGTTTCTTGTGCTCCTGAATAAAGGTTTTTTTGGGTGTCTGTTGGGGGTAGGGTTGGAAGGAGGGAAGGAAGGTGGAAGGGGGTGTTGCCCAGTCTCCCATTAACAAAGTGGCTGGGATTCCAGTAAGTGATGAGACAACGGTGTGTAACAGTGAGTCTCAGCAGAGCACCTGAAAATAAGAGGTCATTCTTCTTGAAAGAAGCTATTCTGAATTACATAATATTGCAAGAGAAATAAAGGGAATTTCAGTTCTTAAAATGGAAAAATGGAGATGGGAATATTGTTATTACATGTATTTTTACCTATTTCAGTTCTACCTGTCTGGGACAGGTTCTACCTGTTATCTCCAGCTGCTGGAAGCTAATAATGAGCAGAGATTTTGAAATGGTGAAGCTGGGCTGTCATCTGGGATTGGATGATGGTTTTTCTGCAGTCATTATTCTCATCTGAGTACCTGATGAAGCAATCACAGGGGTTAAGAGTATAGGGCAGATGAATGTCTTATGACTCGTCTAAGAGCTATTCTTATTCTCTAATCAATGACTACGTAAGTATTTTATACAAAGTAGAACAGCTTCAACAGGAGGAATAAAGAATACACCCACAATCAGCCTTAACTCAGTATTAAGGTACTTTGCCATCAAATAGCAGATTTCCTTACAGAAAGAAAAAAAGCAATAAGGTTCATTCTGAGCTTTCTGAACCGCTAAAGCCAAGCTGCAGTTTCTGCCAATATATCCTCTCATTTTTCTTTCCATCCAAACTTTTTGTGTACTTTGAATTTATAATAGCTTAAGGATGATAAAAAAAAAAAAAAGTATGATGAAACCCTGAAAAAAAAGCAAAATCACTTCTTATAGACCCATACCCCTGCCTTCTGTAAAAAGTATGATAAAAATATAATATTTTACAACTGCACTTTTTCATCTGCTTGAAATGACTGAAATGTATAATGACTACATAGACAATCCCCTCCATTTTATGGGCCTTAACTTCCTAGCAGAAATAGTAGGGAACCCTCATAGAGAAAAGAATGGTGATTTACAAAAAATCTGTAGATAGCTTATCTCATTCCATTGGTAGAAGCATATAGTCAATAAGTAGAGACATCAGTAAACTGGGGTGAAAAAATGAAGAAACTTAAATTAAAATATTAATTAATTTAAATAAATTAAATTAAATTAAATTATTTTTAATTCAGATATGAAAGGAAGAAACATATAAGAATGACTTTTTTTCTACAAAGAATGAAATCATTATATGTTGGACACAGAATGATCTTCACTAATTATTAAAATAAGAGAATAAACTAATTAGACTGTTAAGTGATGAAGAATACCATATCAGATTAAATATGGATCCACCTTTTAAACACAAGAGGAAAAATCAGTGGTTCAATTTTGAATTAATGCAGATATTTGGTACACAAATATTCCTAGTTAAAACCTATGTTTTATGCTTGTCTGAAAGGATTATCAGGTAGTTTGAAAGAGTGAATAAACCGTGACCCACAAGTTTATTTCAGTGAGTGTTCTGATAGATATAATTTAGTGTGAGACATTACATAGAGTTGACGCATTCAGTGTCTCTGCTGAAACTTTGCACGTGACAATCAACATGAAGTAGTCATGAACTGGCTTGCAGCTAATGCAAGACTAGGAAATCCTTTCCTTTTAATGTGAGGAAAGGAGAATGGACATCAGTTTCCAAGTTATTTGGGAACTGATACATTCACTTACAATTCCCCTTTTTGGAAGCTGTGATCCACTAGATCTTGGCTACTCAGGCTACTACATCAGGCTACTGAATTTGTGCCCAGAGCAGAAATGGAGACACAAAGGGATTCAGATACTTATTCTGAAGTTAAGAGAAGAGTTACAAATGCTTAAATGTTGAAATTTCTTGTCTAAGTTCTTCCACTTTCTTTCTTTCTTTTTCTTTCTTTCTTTCTTTCTTTCTTTCTTTCTTTCTTTCTTTCTTTCTTTCTTTCTTTCTTTCTTTCTTTCTTTCTTTCTTTCTTTCTTTCTTTCTTTCTTTCTTTCCTTTGTCTGATGTATAAGTAGAAGACTTGTTGCAGTCAGTCTAATTTATTTGGAATCAAATCTGAAAGTTTGTGTTTCAGATTTTGATAATGCAGGCTAACATTTATTTTGGAGTTTAACTTAAAGTGAGTAGCTGAGAATCATATGATGCAGCTGGAGGAAAGTGAGGAACTTGATTGTTCAATGAATGTAATGCTCTGGAATATTATAGTTAGAGAAAAGTTGTCTAAATAGCTGAGCATAAAATCAATTTAGGTTTTCCAGATTTGGACTAGAATTACACAACTGGAGAAGAGAGAGAAGCATGTGCTTTTTGCAGCATACTATTTGTTGTATTAGGATTTTGCTTGTTAAGATGCTATTGATCTGAGTTGTCTGCTGGATTAGAAGCATTGTGTACAATTACAATTAATCAGGAAAAAAAAATATTCTTTCTGGTGGCTGAGGCCCAGTAGAAGTATAACCGTATTTTCCATATGGTAAACTTTCACTGAGGAAATTAGTATAAATCTCTTATAAATCCACAAATATGAATGATGGAAAATATTAAAAATCCAGGGCCCTGCTCTGAACAAATGGGCTATGCCCTGACATCTGTCCTTCAATGTATTTCTCCCTGAGGGTTCAGAACCACAAAGTTGTGCCATAAATAAAAGTGATGTGCAAATGCTAGCAGAATATTACTTCTATAATATTAATTTCATCTCATCCTGGTGGTGTAGGCTGTGTGAAGCAAACAAACAGCCATCCATTGATAGAAATATCAGTATCAGCTCTACCACTCTCTATTATTTCTCTTCCTGGAAAGAAAGTGTTCATGCAGAGGCCATATCAACACAAGCATATGTAATGTATAGAATACTGCTTATAACTTCTCCATGTAAAACCTTCACTGAAATTCCATTTTTCTTCCTAACATTTTTTTTTTTTTTCTAACAGTTAACAGCTGTGCAGGGTCTGTGCTTACAGCACAGCAAAGCAGATGATTATTGCTCTCTACTACATCAGGTGCATCCATATGAAATATGGAAATGCTCAGGTATGACAGTCAGATTTAAGACAGTATTTTGAAAGAACGTGTTCCTCCATCATGGTATTGATTTACAGTAAGTATGCAATAGGCTTAGGAGCTAATGATCCTTTTGTAAACCTAAAAGAGAATAAATTTCAAGGGTTACAGACTGGGAAAAGATGATAGAAATACCAACTCCAAGGTGAAAGACAAATGAAAAATATTTGACATAACTATTTATTTATTTAGTATTATTAATTATTTTTTTTCCCCAATAGAATGGTGGAACAAATTTTCAGGTTTAGCAAGGATCAGATAGATGTCATAACCCCGTTATGTCATCTTTTAAAAATCACAGTAAGTTAATAATACCAAACACATTAACATATGAAAACAAATTAAAATTGTTATTATAATTTAGGAAATCAATTTCCTTATGAAAGATGTATTTTATACATGATGTTATGACTTCCTCTTTTCCTCTTTTTTTTTTTTTTTTTCTACTTCATACTCCTAGGAAGGTTATTTTTATTTTGAAGCAAATAGATTTAGACTTTGATATCTGCCCATACTTTTTGTTGTACATGGGTATTCCTAATACATAGCAGCAACAAAGTCATAAAATTAATGATAAGGGTGTGTTCCCTCAGTGTCACAGAGGCTCAGGGTGCATGCATCCAGAGTTCTGGCAAGGCATTCAGAACTTGTTAACAGAATATCATGCTGAGGAACTGCTGAAAATCAAGTACTCATGGGCTTTCTATAATCTAGGTAACAATGTAAATTAGAAATTGATCATTATCTAAAGCATGGAGTACCTAACTCAAACTTGTATGCCTGGAAATCCTAAATGTAGTATAAAAAAGGTAGATGCCATACTTTATGCTAGAAAATTATTACTCAAAAGATTTTATTGTAGTCTTCTGCACAATTAGCCTAAAGATTTTCCCTGGACGAATTTTGTTCAATTTCATGAATTTCTTCCTCTCTTCAATCTTGAATATAAGTCTTTCGATGCTCTACCTTTTCTTAGAATATAGAGGCTCCCTAAAAGGTCTGTTTGAACACCCCAACAGTAATTTACACTTTTTTTTTTTTTTTTTTTTCATACAGAAACACATCTAATATTTGGTGAGCTACAGTTGGGCAAAAAAACAAACAAACAAAAAAAACAAAACAAAACAAAACAGCAACAAGGGAATTGAATCCAGTGCCTATTTAGATGGGCACACACACACACACACAAAAAAAAAAAAAAAAAAAAAAAAGATGAATCTAATAGATAGACATGTTTTACTTCCTAAGTTATTAATTATTTTCAACATTACTGATGCTATTACAGAATAAAAAAATTTGTCTCAGCATGGTGCAATCATACATTTTTCCATTTGAAGTACTAAAACCTCAATGCATCACAGTGTATTGTTAATTTGAGTGTCAAATGGTCACAACATGAATAATTTTCACTTATTTATATGAGAATTTGTTTTTTGATGAATTACAAACCTTTCTGTGGACAAGAAGCAAGAGCACAGAGGTAGAGTATAGGGATTTGGATCCATCTTATACCAGTCCCATGAAAGATGCCTTTACTGAGGACAGATTTTTCTCCATGTGCCAAGAGTGTGCCAGTCCTAACATAGCTGAGCAATTGATTTCTGCCTGGATCTGGAGTAGTGTAGTCTGTTGTGTCTTTTCAGAGGGAACATAGTGCTTTTCTACATACCATGGTAATGGCTGCAGCCTTATTGTTTTAACTTTGAGAGAATATAGTACAGTGTTCTTTTCTGCCTGCAGAATAATCAGAATTCCTCTACCTGAGGAATTTTAAACCCATGCCTTTTACATTTAGTCATATAACCAAAGAAAGGTGCTGTTGCTTCTCACTTTATATTTTATTTAATTTTAATTTAATTTTATTTTATTTTTGTGGCTGCATGTGGTCATCTGGCCACACTCTGTAGGACTCTTTGGTCAAAAGAAGGAGGCTATGAATAGTTTTACTGGTGGTCATCTGAGGAGAGATCTCCTAGTCCAGCAAACATTTGTTCCTGCTCTTGCTCTTTAACATCTCTCTTGCTCTTTGTCCAGTGTCCATTTAGATAAAATACAACCAAAACAGGGGAGGATCCAAATGCCAACAGCATCCTGGCTTGTATCAGAAATAGTATAGCCAGCAGAACCAGGGAGGTGATCGTCCCCCTTTACTCTACTCTTATGAGGCTGCACTTCAAGTACTGTTTTGGGCCTCTCACTACAAGAAGGACAATGAGGCCTGGAGTGTGTCCAGAGAAGGGCAACAAAACTAGTGAAGGGTCTAGAACACAATTCTTATGAGGAGAGGCTGAGGGAACTGGGGTCGTTTATTGTGGAGGAGACTCAGGGGAGACCTTATTGCTTTCTACAACTACCCAAAAGGAAGTTGTGGGGAGCTGGGGGTTGGCCTCTTCTTTCAGAAAACTAGCAATAGTACGAGAGGGAATGGCCTCATGTTGAGACTAGGGAGTTTTAGGTTGGAGATTACAAGAATTTTTTATCAGAAAGAGTAGTCAGGCATTGGATGGGGTTGCTAAGGGAGGTGGTGGGTCTTCACTGTCCCTGGGGTTGTTCAAGAAAAAGTTGGACATGTTGCCTAGGAACATGATTTAGTGGGTAACATAGTGGGGGAGAATAGTTGGACCAGATGATTTTGGAAGTCTTATACAACCTTTATGATTCTATGATTCTATGGTGGGGGAACAACTACAAACTGCAATGAGACAAAAAAAAAATGAAATAAAAGACACAGGATATATGAAAGGCTTTTTTGTTTGCTTGTTTGTTTTGTTTTATTTTCTGTTTTAAATCTTTTCAGTTTTAAAAGCTATTTCTTAAGTTGACAAAAGTTTCCCCAATGCAAAAAAAATTGCTACTAAATAGTTTTATAAACAATATTTCTCCCTAAGGTGTTCTTTAAACAGAAATGTGTTTGAAAGAAGATTTTAAAGGGTATTCTTTAAAGCATGGGTCACTGATCATCCATGTCTTCAGCACTTACACTGTTTTGTAGCTCCATGTTCTCAATTTACTTTTTGCTTAGGGTGCAAAGCACACCTTATTCTTTCAACAATGAGTTACTTGAAAATCAGGGGTATCTCACTCAAGGTTCCCAGAGGATTTTCAGGCACATAAGGCTGACTCTGAATCATTAGTTCATCGTTCTGGTAAGTAGAAGTACATTCAGCTAAGTGCAAAGTGTTCAGCTGCCTGTCTTTCAGTGGGAAATGCACAGATGCACTCCTGGACATTAGCACAATAATATACCCATGGGAATCTGAATTTTCCATTACCACTTGTATCTTTTCAGCTTGCTTTTCCATTACCACTTGTATCTTTTCAGCTTGCTTTTGCACTTTGCAGCACCAAAGACTTTAGAAGCAAATTGATGGACCAACTGTAGAGTCAGCCTAGGTAAATACCACGCTTACTGTCACTTCTAACAGTATAATTAAACACGAGTTAGAATTTGCAATGTGTTGACATTTTATCAGTTAAGGATAGGCAGGGGAGAGAGAGGAAAAAAAAAAAGGAAATAAAGCTTCTGTGATATTATTTAATTCCATGAGGTCACTCAGAATTATGGTTTTTTGTTATGTTTGATATATAAGAAAATCAGTTTATTATTATTATTAATTATTAATAATCTCTTATGCATTTCTTTTGTTATTGTTGGTCTTGGTTGTGTTTTTTTTTGTTGTTGTTTTGTTCTGTTTTTTTTTTTTTTGTTGTTGTTGTTTTTGTTTGTTTTTGTTTGTTTGCTTTTTTGTGGGGATATAATGTAAGAAGTTCAATAGATTTTTATTTTTTTTTTCATTGTGAATTTTCATTTTATATTTTGCTTCACAGCTATGCTTTTCCAGCTGTTGCTGGAAAGTAATTACAATTCAGTCAATTCAGCTTATGCGTGGTATCTGCAGTTTGGTAAATTCTCTAGTGCATCTTCTGAAAAAAAGATTTTCAGCTTACTTAGACAAGATTAGATTCTCCACCTGCTCTACTCCCCGTAAGAGTCAGCATCTTTGTGAGAGGTAGTTTTGAGTATAAATGTTGGGACAGAGTCTCTTGGCAGGATTTGCCAAAGAGGTGACACATTCTCCTCTTGGCAGTTGACACCATGGAGATGACACATTTTCCACCAGCAAATACCTAAGGGAAACCTATAATTAGTTAGCCTTCCATGATCACCATAGTTGTTATAGTTTAGTTACAGCAGTACCCTGAAGCTGAACAAGGATACTGATACATGTTTCTAGGCAATCCTAGTTATTTTTCCTCAGGCATTAAGACAATGGGAAAGAAGACAATTGGGTTCCTTGAGTTGTTTCTGGGAAGAGGAAAATGCTACCAGCTTAAAGTTGAAAAACAAAATGACCAAACATATAAAAACACGGAAAAAGTGAAAGCAGGCAAAAAATGAAAGATATACTCAGATACTAGAAGAAGGTGTTCCGGCTTGACAATCTGGAAACATTTTACTTAATACAAGTTTAGGATAAACTGAAACAGGTATGCAAGTATACCCAACTGGCTTCAAACTGGCTTCAGATGGGATGTTTTTTTATTATTATTATTGTTGGTTATTTTATTTTACTTCATTTTGTTTTTATTTTTTATTTTTTCCTGCGGACTTATGAGTTGTGATTCCTTCCTTTTTCCTCAGAGAAGGGGAAGGAAAAGAAATTGTGAAGTTCGGACTGATGGAAGTTTGGAGTATTTTGTCTGCAAAGTATAGCTTAGTATATATTTATCTAACAAATCACATTACTTATTGCCTGATTACAGTTTCATTATATTTTGTCACCACTTATATTTATTTGTAAACTCTGACTTTAAAAATTCCTCTGTAGACTTCGACATAGCCAATTCCAGATTCCCATCTGCTAGCAACTCTGAAATATTATTACTGTTTTCTATGTAAGAAATTAAATGAAGCATGCTGTAAAGGGACAATAGCAGGAGCCTAGAGACATTAAGAAAGCAATGTACCTTGTCAGGTTAATTTTATTTCCTCTAAAATGAAATCTGTAGGTCAAGACAGGCCATTCTTGTCAATCAGGCCTTTCTTTAATCCCTGTGTTAAAGTAGTAGATGTAGCTGGAACACTGGCCTGGCTAGGCAGAGGTGATAGTGCATTGTAGTGAAGGAAAAGAAAGCTCTTTTGTCTCAACTGTGTGGTGCCAACACCCTCTTGTCATACTGCACTTCATTTTTAACTCCGGAGATCCAGCTCTATCTGGAAGAAAATACTGTTTCAGTATTACACCAGCAGACACAGCAGACACTTTATAGACTTCAAAATGGTCTATAGATGCCCCAAACTGCTCCAAAGTTGTAGTAGTTTGTAGTAGTCTTTTTTTTTTTTTTCCTAGTTCTTTCACTTTTATTACTGCCAGATCTTATTATAATAGAAACCACATTTCTAACAATACAGTATGTTGAACTGAATCAATAAGAAAGAGAATTAATGAATAAAATATATTTATTATTCTCTAAGACAAAAAAAAAAAAAAAAAAAAAAAAGCTATCTTCATATTTGGATTACAGGATATATTACAATAATTACTTCAATAGAAAAAAATGATGTCTGTTAATCAACACTTCATTTGAGCCAGCTTTTGCCTCATCTGAAAAATTAATGAAACTTTGTAAACTGATAAATTGCATTTTGAATACCAATAAAACATTTTAATCTTTAGTTTTTAAATGAGTGACAGTTGAACCAGTTATAATGAGAATCTGTTTTAAGAAAATGTTAAAACTGAAAAATAGAGAAAAATAAAAATTAAAACCATTACAGAAAAGTAAAATATTGACTTTGGGGAAATGGAACACATAAAATAGAACATTTATCATGACATGACTTTGGACATAAAACTTGGACATAAGTTTTATATTTTCAGGTGTTATCTATTAGCAGAAATCTGTAGTTCTCTACACTGAAACAAATAGTTTGCTTTCTTTACCTCACTTACAAAGTTATATCTTGGAAGGGGGCTCAACAGGCCTGCGAAAAATGAGTCTGGCTTATGAACATAACAGTATTGCACAGAACTATGATAGAGAGGCCATCAGCCTCTCTGACTTAGTGTTTTTTTATTTGTTTGTTTTTCTTTAGGAATTACAATGGTGTCATACTCTCATACAGTAATCTGGCACATGAATGAAGAGAACGGATGGGGGACATCTTAGAAGAATCTAGTAATAAAAAGATACCAAAATATCTTTATATTTTGACTTCAAATATAGACTTCAGATAAATTATTATTTAAATTCTCATAAATTATTATTTAAATTCTCATAAATTATTAGTAGACAAAGTACAGTCTAGAAAGCCATGGACAGTGGATCCCAATCTAGAACCCATTTTAGAGTACATGTAACACTGAGCTCCTCAGTCAACAGACATGAATCACCTGCTGAAAAGTATGTTTGTTAAGAACAATTCTCAGTCCATATACTTTGAAACTAGCGAACATAATGTGAATTTACTGCACAGTTATTTCTCTGAGTATTTTTCTTTCAAGTCAGACTGAAGAAATATCACTATCAGAAATATATTAATTAGTGACTGCTAGGTTTACATTTCAAGTACCAAATGTTGTTTCAGATATGAGTTTAACAAATGCTAATTCAGAAAAAGGATAGATAGAGCAAAAAGACTACAGGTGTCATTCAATTTTAATCTTCTTTTTTTTTTTTTCAGACACACATATCATAGGGTATCATGCATAAAATAAGCCCAGCTTAAAATTTAGATAGTTTTTCTATTCCCTCTTTTCAAACTTATTCCTTAGATTACCAAAGAAATTGGTTGTAGACCTTGGAGCATTTTGTACATGGCATTAAATACAGGCATTTCTGAAAAAGGTGGTTTGGTGTTCTCTGACTGCTTAACAAACCATTTATCTTTTATTTATTTATTTATTTTCACTTGTGACATGATTTAATGTGCAATGAAATTTCTGTTAGGAGATTTTTCCAGCTGAAGATATGTCCCAAAGGGAAAGTTTCCTTTGAGGTTGTTGGATAATACACAGGAAAAAATGAAACAATTCATATCCCATTGGTCAAAACTAAACTAAACAAAAAGAAGTGAGCAAACAAATCAACAACAACAACAAAAAAACTACAAGGATGTACTCCCATCATTTTTAGCTTACATTGCAAACAACAAAATTATTAAAAATTTAGACTGTGCAGCAGATGATTACAACTCTGTTTAAAATGATGTTTCTTTTAACATGTCTTATAGCACAAAGTGAGCCAAAGTGAGCTCTCAGTGCAACGTTTTTTTTTTTTTTCTTTTTTTTTTTTTCTTTTTTTTTTTCTTTTTTTTTTTCTTCTTTTTTTCTTTTTTCTGTATCAATGTATATATTCCATTAAAACATATGGGAAGTAAAAGGAATTTTGGCAAGTGTGCCTCTACAGAGGAATCAAGTCTGTAAGAAGACTTGGCTGTAGAATTTATTTCATGTCAAAATGGATTACAGATTCAATCCAGTAGGCAAGAATTCTCATGTGCTAGCAAGACTTTTGTTTCCAGAAATTAATTAATTTTTCAAATGTTGTTTGGCTAAATTTGTAGTAGAGTATGTAAATAGGCATATGCTTCTGGACTGAATAAGATCATGTTTTTAACTCATTCGGGTTGGAATCAAAACAGAATAATTTTAGCAATCTTACTAAGCAGGGATATACCATGTTTGTAAAAAGTATCTGTGTTTATTCAGATAGACTAGTGGTATTCCAATTGGATTCCACTGAATATTGGATTTCCATCTTTCTTTGGAGATATATGAAATGAAGCTTATTCTGAGAGACAGTATGTGACACAATATGACTGACTGAAATTCTAGATAATTGCACCAAAAATGGAGCTAAACATTAACACTCAAAAGAGAGGACTTCACTAAGGTGGCAACAAAATTAGCAGAATGAAATTCTACCTTTTTTTTTTTTTTAAAAAAAGAACAACTTAGGGATACTGTAGCAAGATAGGATGAGAGTAACTTATAATTAAAAGATGATGGAAAAGCAGAGCAATCCTCATAGATTTTCCCTAAAATAGCCTCAAAGCTGTCCAGAGCTTCTTTTCCTAAATGTTTGTGTGAAAGTCACATTCAGACCAAATATTATAGATTTTTGTGTTTCAAAATGCTAAATTTTAATTAAAGTATAAAATAAAACTAGTGAACTCTCACCCAGAATTAGAATTTGAGGAGCAGATTATATTTTTTATCTCTTTTAGACTGCTCACACAAGCAGAGTAAGTATTTTTTCTCTTCTCTTACATGTGTGATAAGCAAAAGTTTTTACTTTCAGAGCAGCTAGACTGGGTAAGTAATTTACTATTCTCTGTAGGAAAAAAAAGTTTCAGAAGGTTCTGTGTAAAGCAGTGAATATAAGTCCAAGCATAATAAGGAATACTAACAAGATCCAGATTAAAAGAAAAGAACAAACAACCAAACATTGGTGTTTCAACTGAAAAGCAGGAGTACTCAGGAGTTTACCCTGTATTTCACATATGTCATTACTGATTTGGGAGGCAAGATTGCCACAAAAATATTTGCTTGGTTTAGAATGATGTACAAATATTTAATCATGAGCAACATGTATATTTTGCAGAAATTCAAAATGGAGACAGGATTTATGAATGCAGATGTTTCCCCCAGGTCCTTTGTTTTATCCCAAAGAATTTATCATTACACAAAATATCACAAACCAGATTTGTTAAAAGTTAAATAACCATATTTCTATAGTCCACTCTCACCATGGAAAATCTACTAGTTCTTAAAATCCCTATGGTCTAGAAAGGAAGTTTATTTATTTATTTAGTCTTCCAGGAAGCTTACTTCAGCACAGAGACTTGGATTTACTGCACTAGCTTAAATAATTAAGTAACTAAATTAGCATATGACAGTCATAAATTTTCCATAATTACCAAAGTGCACCCCAAAGCAAGATTCTGATCTTAGATGAAGTAAATTTGACATCTGGAAATTATCTGCTGCTACTTAAATGAAGCTTTCTAAACTGAATCTGTGTGTCCGAAGAATGACAGTGAAGCTAGTGAAGGGTCTAGAAAATTCAAGAATTAAAGTTGTGTTTTTGCAGTGAAAAAATCTACTAACCTTGAATATTCAATAGTGATTGCACAGTCAAAAGAGTAAGCCTTATGAGGAGTGGCTAAAGAAACGGGTTATTTAGCATAAAGAAGAAGCTCAGGGAAGACCTTATGTATCTCTACCCACCTCATGTCTACCCACCTCATGTAGAGACCTTATGTCTCTACATGAGGTGGGTAGACATTGGTTTGGGTGGGGATCAGTCTCTTCTCCCACCCAAACAACAAGCAATAGGACAAGAGCCTCAAGTTATGCCTTGAAGTCTAGATTGGATATTAGGAAAAATTTCTTCACTGACAGGGTTATGAGGCATTGGAACAGGCTGCCCTGTGAAGTAGCTGAGTCACCATCCCTGGAGGTATTCAAAAGACGTGTAGATGTGGTATTTAGGGATTTGGTTTAGTGGTAGATTTGGCAGTGCTAGGTTAAGGCTTGGGCTTGATGATCTTAGAGGTCTTTTCCAACCTAAATGATTTTATGATCCTATGAATAATAAAATGTGCAGCTTTTAGCACTTACCGATTTTTGCTCCTAATACAGATGTTGCCTGGGCTAAAGACTGGAATTATGAAACTTTTTGGATGCTACCACTTACAGGCAATGTCCCATATAGATCTCACGCACAACTGAGTTGTTTGAATTGCAATGTTCTCTTCATGTCTTCTAGAAATGTCTTGTGACATTCCTGTGTTGTTTTTTGTCAGTTTTTGTATTTTTTTCATCATTGGAAAGGGCTCTTTGTGTTGTGAAGAGTATCACCTAAAGCATTATTTTCCTCATGACAAGAAGATTGCAGATCCCACTTTGCTCTGAACATAACCTAATTTTCCTTAGTTATTCAAATCGATATACCTAAAACACAAAGCAATATTTACCAAGCTATCTCTGATTATATTATGTGTTCTTCAATTTATTTTTCCAAATTCATAATGGAAAAACAGTCTTTCTGAAAGCTCCACCAAGTGAACTTTACTATAAAAAACAGAACCCTACTGCCTGAAATAATTGCTTGTAAATTGCAGGATCAGGACCAAAAAATTAATATTCTTAGGCACATGCAGGAAATCAGAGGAAGTGGAAGAAAACTAGAGGATGAAACTGAAACATAAACGTCAAGACACAACATATGAAGTACTAAGTAACATGTCTTGGATTTTGGATATCTGGACCTGCTTCAACAATCCCACATCCTTCTTGTGCTGGGGGCCCCACACCTGGATGCAGCACTCCAAGTGGGGCTTCACAAGGGCAAGGAAGAGGGGGACAATCACCTCCTTTGACCTGCTGGCCACTCTTCCATTGATGCAGCCCCTGATGCAGTTGGACTTGTGGGCTGCAAGTGCGCGCTGCTGGCTCATATCAAGCTTTTGATCCACGAGAACCCCAAGTGCTTCTCTGCAGGGCTGCTCTCAATGAGTTGTCCACCCAGTCTGTGCTCATGTCTGGGATTGCCCTGACACAGGTGCACCACCTTGCAGTTGGACTTGTTGAACCTTATTAGGTTCACATTGACCCAATTGTCAAGCTTGCCCAGGTTCCTTTGGATGGTATTCCTTCCTTCTGGTGTAGCAACTGCACCACTCAGATTGGTATCATTTTGCTGAGGGTGCACTTGATCCCACTCTCTATGTCATTGATGAAGATATTAAACAGCACTGGTCCCAGGACAGACCCTTGAGGGACACCAGTCATCACCAGCCTCCACCTGAACATAGAGCTATTGACCACCACTCTGAGTGCGGCCTTCAAACCAATTCCTTATTCACTGAATGGTCCACCCTTCAAATCCATACCTCTGCAATCTGGAGAGCAGGATGTCATGTGGTACCTCCTGTGTCAAAGGCCTTGCAGAAGTCCAGGTAGCAGGAGTAGAGTATGATGGAGTAGAACTCCATCATAGAAGGCCACCAGATTGCTGAGGCATAATTTGCCTTTGGTGAAGCCATGCTGGCCGTCTCGGATTACCTCCTTGTCTTACACATACCTTGACATTGTTTCCAGGAGGATCTGATCCATGAGTTTCCCAGGCACAGAGATGAAGCTCACCAGCCTGTAGTTCCCTGGGTTTTCCTTTCTACCTTTTTTTTCCTACTCTTTTTTATTGGGAGCGATGTTCCCTTTTTTCCAGTCACCAGGTACTTCACCTGACTGACAGGATTTTCCAAATATGATGGAGAAAGACTTGCTGACTACATCAACCAGTTCCCTCAGACCTTGAGATGTATGTCATTAGGCCCCATAGACTTGTACCTCCTCAGTTTCATCAGGTGCTCTTGAACTTTGCTTACAATGGAAAGCACTTTGCTCCCTCAGCCCTCATTTTCATGGTTTTGGAAATGAGAGTCGAAAGAAGTCTGACTGGCAGTGAAGACTGATGCAAAGAAGTTATTGAATACCTCAGCCCTCTCCGTGTCTGTTGTTACCAGTTCTCCCTTCTTGTTACACACAGAGGCATTAACTCACGGAGAAGCGTTGATAAGGGTTGCATATTTATTCTGTAAACTTGGTTCATTAATTATTTTACACTATGTTGTAGATCACAGAATCACAGAACTGAATGGGTTGGAAGGGACCTCCAAAGATCATCGAGTCCAACCCCAATCCAAAGCAGGTTCCTTAAAGCAGGCTGCCCAGGTAGGCATCCAGACAGGCCTTAAATATCTCCAGAGAAGGAGACTCCACAACCTTCCTGGGCAGCCTGTCCCAGTGCTCCGTCACCCTCACTGTGAAGAATTTCTTTTGCATGTTGGTGCGGAACTTCCTGTGCTCTATCTTGTGACCATTACTCCTTGTCCTGTCCTCGCAAACCACTGAAAAGAGGTTGGCCAAATCCCTCTGTCTTCCACCCCTCAGGTATTTATACACATTGATGAGATCCCCTCTCAATCTTCTTTTCTCCAGGCTGAACAGACCCAGGTCTCTCAGCCTTTCCTCATAAGGAAGATACTCCAGGCCCCGTATCATCTTTGTGGCCCTCTGCTGGACTCTTTCCAGGAGATCCCTATCTTCTTTGTACCGGGGAGCCCAGAATTGGACACAGTACTGCAGGTGAGGCCTGACTAGGGCAGAGTAGAGGGGGAAGATCACCTCCCTTGACCTGCTGGCCACGCTCCTTTTAATGCACGCCAGGATCCCATTAGCCCTCTTGGCCACAAGGGCACAGTGCTGGCTTATGGTCAACCTGTCATCCACCAGGACCCCTAGGTCCTTATCCTCAGAGCTCCTCTCCAGCAGGTCATCCCCCAGCCTGTACTGGTACTTCAGGTTGTTCTTTCCCAGGTGCAGGGCTCTACACTTGCTCTTATTAAATCTCATTTGGTTTCTTCCTACCCATCTCTCCAGCCTGTCCAGGTCTCGCTGAATGGCAGCACAGCCTTCTGGCGTGTCAGCCACTCCTCCCAGCTTTGTGTCATCAGCATATTTGCTGAGGGCAGACACTATTCCCTCATCAAGGTTGTCGATGAAGATGTTGAACAAGACCGGACCCAGCACCGACCCCTGGGGAACACCGCTAGTCACAGGCCTCCAGCCAGACTCTGCTCCGCTGATCACCACCCTCTGAGCTTGGCCAGTCAGCCTGTTCTCAACCCACCTTGCCGTCCACTCATCTATCCCACACTTTCTCAGCTTTGCTAGTAGGATATCATGGGAGACAGTATAGAAAGCCTTGCTAAAGTCAAGGTAGATGACATCCACCGCTCTCCCCACATCTACCCAGCTGGTGATGCCATCATAGAAGGCAATGAGCTTGGTCGAGTATGACTTCCCCTTGGTGAATCCATGCTGACTACTCCTCATAACCTTCTTCTCTTCCAATTGCTTGGAGATGGCATCCAGAACAAGCTGCTCCAATACCTTTCCTGGGACAGAGGTGAGACTGACTGGCCTGTAGTTTCCTGGATCCTCCTTCCTGCCCTTCTTGAAGATCAGAGTGACATTGGCTATCCTCCAATCTTCAGGCACCTCACCCATTCTCCAGGACCTTTCAAAGATGATAGAGAGCGGTTCGGCAATCACATCTGCCAGCTCCCTTAGCACACGTGGATGCATCTCATTGGGACCCATGGATTTGTGTGCATTGAGCCCACTCAGATGCTCCCGAGTCACTCCCACGTCCACCAGGGGGGAGCCTTCCATTTCCCAGACCCTTTGTCCTATTGCCAGGGGCGAGGAGTTCTGGAGGAGAGTCCTTGAAGCAAAGACTGAAGCAAAGAAAGCATTCAGTATCTCTGCCTTCTCAACGTCTCCTGTGACCAGGACACCCCCCTCGTTCAGCAAGGGACCCACATTATCCCTAGTCTTCCTTTTACTGTTTACATACTTGAAAACAAAACAAAACAAAACAAAACAAAAAACAAAAAACATTATCTTTTATCTCTTTTGCAAACTTCATCTCTAGGTGGGCTTTAGCCTTTCTTGTCACATCCCTGCAAACCCTGATGACACTTCTATACTCCTCCCAAGAGGACAGGCCCTTATTCCACATTTCATAAACCTTCCTCTTCTTTTGATCTTATCAATGATCTCCTTGCTCATCCACACAGGTTTCCTGTTCCCCTTCTCCAATTTCTTACTCTTAGGGATGCACCAATCCTGAGCATGGAAGAAGTGCTGTTTAAATGTAGCCCAGCTCTCACATGCACCCTTGCCTTCTGGCAACCTAGCCCATGAGATACTCCCAAGCAGGTCCCAGAAGAGGTTGAAATTGGCTCTCCGAAAGTCCAGGATCGCCATCCTGCTTTTAGCCTTACTTCTTCTACCAGGTTCCATCTTGAACTCCACCATCTCATGGTCGCTGCATCCCAAGCTTCCCCCAGCCTTCACATCCCTAACAAGCCCTGTTGGATAGCCCTGTTGGTAAAGACAAGGTCCAGGAGCACCCCCCACCTCGTCAGCTTCTCCACCACCTGTGTCAGAAAATTGTCTTCAACACATTGTAGGAACTGTTTGGACTGCACGTGCCTGGCCAAGTTGCTTACCCACAGATGTCCGGAAAATTAAAGTCCCCCATGAAAACCAGTGCCCGTGATCATGAGGCTACTACCAGCTGCTTGTGGAAGGCCTCATCGATCTCCTCCTCCTGACCTGTTGACCTGTAGTATACCCCCACAATAGTGTCCCCTATACCAGCCCACCCCTTAATTCTCACTCACAAGCTCTCCACTTGTTCATCACCCTCCCCCAGGTGGAGCTGGGTACACTCTAATTGCTCCCTCACATATAGGGCAACCCCATGATGTCTATGATTTAGTCAAATACTCTTCTGCCTTCGCAAGTGCTCAGGTTGAAGATATATCTTTTCTTATTTGATATTCATGGGAGAAAATTGTTAGATAATGCATGTGAGACTGACCCCTTTTACAGTGTTTAAGCAATGGATTAAATCTCCTTTGAATGAAGTAGTAATAAAATAAAAACAAAAGAATATTCAGGGTATTACACATACAGCAGTAGAATTTACAAGAAGAAGGAAATGAAAAATGGCATAGGTTACTTTTTTTTTTTTTTTTTTTTTTTACAGCCACAGTTGAAGTGGTGGTTTGGGAAGAATTATAATTCTATGTAATTCTATGAATTATATAGGTTTGATAATGCCTAGAAGATGCAAACAGTGTGAAAAATTTACCTTATAAATAGTTGCTGATATATTAAGAAATATTATAGAAGTTGTCTGAGAAACAGAAGTATGAGGCTGGACAAATGTTTGGCAGATCAAGGGTATAGACAAACACCTGTGAGTCATAAAAATCTAGTAGGAGAATTTCACGGTAGGGCAACTAATGTCGTAAGAAACAATTTCACAGGAGCACAGAGGCAGAAGATGAAGAATCTTTTGGCATCCCTTTTGAGAATGAGAATAAATCTCATCATCAAAAAGGAAAATGAAGGAGAATGAATAAGTAATAATCAGAGTGATAAGGGAACCCCAACATCAATTGTAACTGAGATGCCAGTAACCCTATAATTTGATTAGAAATTCTGATCAGAAGGATTGTTGATCAATGACAGAGGACATGCTAACACATAGACAGTACAGACAATCTTGAGGCAGTGTCTGAGTCCACATCTTGTCCCACTTGTACTTGGTAGTTATATGTCAACTTTGTTTCACAGATTTGTTGATACAAAAAAACACTTAGCATATATCTGGTCTGCAATTGTAAGATAAACATTAAGTATAAAGAGAGAATAAGAGGGACAGAACAACCATAGATTTTTTTTTCTTTCCTTTTTTTTTTTTTTTTTTTGAAATAAATTGACTAATTTAATTAGAATATACAAACCAACTACCAATGCCCTATGTCCCCAAATAGAACTAGCATGCTCCTTTATATTAGTCTTTTACCTTTTTAAATTTTCTTTGTCTATTTCCAGTGTTCTCTAGAATTTGTCCTTCCTTCATTCTTCCAAATCCCATGTATGTTTTAAATCCTTACTCTTATCACCTACATACCATACTGAAATACATTTAAATATGATTTGCCTTAATCTTCAAACTTAACACTCAGCACTATGTTGTTGAGTAATTACTGGCTCATATGCTCAAAGATAAATTTATCTGAAAAAATAAAGTCTTGAGGGAAAGTAAACTTGAACTGTTTGACATTGGTCAATAGGCTGCAATTGCCTGGGTATGCTGGCAGTCATCCACTGAATCAGTCACAACATCCTGTTGACCCAGTTTGAATCCTGTGTTGAGATTATACATATTGTATTATTTGGATTCAGCTTTGGGTTGGGGAATACTGTTTCCAATTTATGCAAGTTTTAATTCTGTTTTCACAGCTGTTGACTAGCTGTCTCCGTACCGCTTTTATCTTGAGAAATTTATCATGTTCTGTTTCCTTTTGATGCTTTTATTTGCTGGTTAGGAACAGGTTTAGAATTCTTTGCCAACTCTACATTCTAAGCCTCACAGAAAATCCTTTCATAGGTCTTCTGAGAACCCAATGTGGAGGCTACTGAGACGTTTTAGGACCACATCAATCCCTCTTCTAATACAACAGTTTTTTTTTCTTTTCTTTACCCTCCATGTTATTCATCTCCCCCCATTTAAACACCTTCTTACTTAGTCTTGGTGTACATAAATTGCACTTTATTAATAGTGGGGGCATATAAGGGCATATTCTGTCCTCCACCTTCCTCAATGTCTGTTTAAAATTAACACTGTCATATTTACTCATTGTTGTCTCCATTCAGGGAATAAATTCTCAAGTCAAAAAAACAACAATAACAACAACAAATAAAATATATAATATGAACTATAATATAATATAAGACTGTTGGAACAAGATTTATAGATGTTGAATCAAGACTTTTGTACTGAGTCTGGCTGGGATGTTAACTTTCCCTGCAGCAGCCTATACAGTGCTGTGCTCTGCCCTTATAGCTAGAACAGCAGTGGTATCACACCAGTATTGTGTCTGCTGCTGAGCAGTGCTGGCACAGCATCAGGACTCTATCTAACCCTCCTAGAGGGTGCGCAAAAAAGTGAGAAAAGAAACATCATCAGGGCAGCTGACCTAAACCAACCAAAGGGATATTTTGTTTAGTTAATAAATTGTTTAGTTAATAATAATCTTTCCTTAATAATTACTTTTTTTTTTCCCCTTTAATTAAATTATCCTTATCTCAACCCATGAGTTGTTCTTTACTTTACTTCTTCCCCTCTTCATCTAGGGAGGTGGAGTGAGAGAACAGCTGTGGTGTTTAGCTGCCTAGCACAGTAAAACCACCACAACTTTGAAATGAAATCTATTAGAAATCCATTAACATGCAAGTGGGAGAGGGTAAATAAATGCAATTTTCTGGAGACAGGCTTCCAACTGAAGATGCTACTGTTAAGTTAGTGCAAGCAAGACTGACTTGTAAAGCTGTAGTTTCTCTTCTGCAGTATTCAAAACAACAACAAAAAGCAACCTGTGTGTGTGTCACTTTCTACTCTTATGCAATTGTTTGACTGTTGCTTATAATATATATGTATATATATATATGTACATATGAACTTGATTCATAGGAAATTAATTACTACTGAGATTGAGATAGTGGGATCATTTTGAGGAGTAGTTTTGAAAATAATTAAACTCAGTTCTGGTGCTGGAAAAAATATTGGGAAAAAAAAAAAAAAAAAGACAAACAAACAAACAAAAAAAAAACTGTTCCTGTTATCTGTTATCAGTTTGTTTAAGCTGATATTTACTGTGATGTTTATAGCAATAGGTTTAATATTGGAGAGGAAAGGAGTGAAAAAAGGCCCAGTAGGACATACAAATAGGCTCTGTTAAACTTGAGAGAGTTGAGATTCTGGGTGTACAATTTAACAGCAATCCTGAAAAATCTGTAAAGACATCATCATTATTCAAACTTTTTAATAGACTTTATCCACATGTTTTGCAGTTACATTTTCCACCTAAATCCATCTTGTCAATTCCACCACACACTTCCCAAGGGCATGTCTTAAGCCCTAATCCCCTTACGTATTTCTATTTTCTCCCCATGTCTCTATCTACTCCTTTGATCTGTACCCTGACCAAGAGAGAACACATTGAAGAGACACAAAAGATATAGATTGTCTAGAAGTTTCACTAGGCAGCTATGAATGGTCAGTCCTTCACAATAACACCTTTGTTCATCTCTGCCCCCACCACAGGAAATAAAGACAACCCTGGCTTCTAGCCAGCTACCATTTTTCAGGAAACCTATAAGTATTTAATATCTTTGTAAAGACAGTATGTTACAAAACTTCTGCTAAGTTTTGACTGAAACAGGCTGACAGGTTAGAAAAATATTATATTGAGACAGATAAATTCTAAGTATAATAATGAGATAAACTATGGACTCTTAGAAAGTCAGCCTAAATATATTTAGATTTGTTTATATAAATCATACATAAATGAACCTACTGAAAAAACATAGTTCTGTCTGTTAGCTAACAAATGTAAATAATTCCTGAGATATAAGGGTTGAATAGCATTCTGCTTGCCTTTCACATCACCAAAATCAATAAAACTTTTACAATATGAACTTTAAAAAAATTTTCCTGGAAGTCTTATATGCCAGAACCCAAATCAGTTAGTTCACAGTGAAAATGCAGTACTGGACATCTGAAACATAGCAATAACATGTTTTTGATACTATAACTAACTCTAGCTTACTGAATACAAATAATGAGGTGACAAAAAGATACAATTGTGCTTCTGGTCACAGCCAAACTCTACTCGACTGAGCATTCACTTTTTTTATTGTAGCTGTCACTTATAGAATCTTCAGTAGACACAAAACATAAAAAAAAAAAAAAAAAAAAAAGTCAACACTAACTTCAATGGTCTAAGCATATGTATGCTTAACTGTTTTTTAAAATAAATGTAGACTTAAAAACACATTTCAAAATAAACTGTAGGCATCGTTGACTGTTTCTGAGTTAGGGTTTTAATTAGTAGAGTTGCTCACACATATCTGAAATTAATGCTACAATTATGTTATTATTTAAGTGTGGCTTCCTACGAAACGAAAGTCTGCATAATTTTGTGCTGTGTATTTCTTTGTAGGTGAGTATGTGTGGTCTCTGTTTTTTTTTCTCTATTCAAAAACTTTTCTGCTGAATGGCCCAGTTTAACTATTACTGGGAAAGAAAAGATACATTTAGTCCCTAGAAAATTCAGGAAAAAACAGCAGCCATACACTGAAATAGACCTGTACTTGTGCTCACCTTAAGAGAAAGACTTCAACCATATTAGATACAAGAGAGTACGTCTACTCCCACCATTGTGATTGCTATAATAATAACAATAAAATGACATTTTTTGCCTTGAATGAGACACCAGAACATGCAAACATGAGACAGATCATCAGAAAACAGGCTTCATTACACAGACACAACTGTTAGTTCATGTTATTAGTCTGAAATTGATACTTTAGTCTTCCTAAACACAATACCTAAATTAAGAGCACAGCTAGTGCCCTTTCTTAAACAACCAATAATGAAGTATGTAAATTAGGAAAACAAGAAATTTTCTGAATGATTCCAACAGTGAGTCATAAAGAAATCACATAAAAAAAAAAAAAACACAAAAAAAAAAAACAGCAAAAAACACAAAACAAACAAAAAAAAAAGTTCAGAAAAGTTCAGAGAAATACTAGCCAATGCAACAAAATATGTGCCCTCACCTTTTTTTCATATACATTCATTGTTGAGGTGCATATATATATGTATATTTCCATATATATATATAAAATATATATATATATGGAAATATATATATATATATTGGAAATCTGATCTAAAGGAGCAGCAATTTGTCTTTTTAAGCTCATGACATGCATCAAGGCATGAAGTTAAATTCCTCACTACATCTTCATTGCATTGAGAACAACATTCAACTCACTGCAAAGTGAATGAGAACTGTATCAACTTTGAACGCGACCTACTTTCCTGGAGACTGGAGAGAACTCAAACACAATTCAGACAGCTCTGCGAACATGATTTATACATCTTTCCCAAGATACGTTGGCTGTATCCCTGGGTACACGTTCTCTATATTTTGGTACTGTCACGTTCCTTCAGCCTTTTGGTAGAAAAAATGGGAAGTAAAACCATAGCTAGTTGACAGAGTTACATTAACACTCTCACTGGGATTTTCTACTACTACATTTTTCTTAAGCAGTAAATAGGAAGAGAAACTGTTACAAAGATTTTATCCACAAAGCACCACTCTGTCAAAAGGGATTTCAGGAAAATAAGTTTTTCTCCTCAAAATAATAATACCATATAAGTGTTTTCTACCGCAGTATACCTCTGTTCTTCTGTTTTCATGCCTGAAGCTCCATGTCTGAGCTTTCTGTCTTAAATTGTGATTCCAGATGTTACAATCCTCACTTGATTTGGAGCTGAGGAAGCCCACCATCCCACTGGGTCAGGGAATTACTTATATTTCACTTGCGTTTGTTAAGAGGTTGTCTATGAAAGGGCAGTGCACTAAGGAGGATAAATGGAATATTTGGCAGCACAAAAAAAACTGAAATAATAAAACCCAGCAAAATGTAAAAGTACAACAACCCATTTCTAGTATAAAAGTTTTCAAATTTGAATAACACTGAATAATTCAGTTACAGTAACCACAGTGACTAGCATCATGTTATTTTAAATCTTGTGCATGTGTTTATGTAAAAGATATTTATAATACCTTAGTGTGTCTGACACAGATTAGAACTACAATTACAAATATAAATGTCATTTATGTGGCACTATAATTCCAAGATAGAATCAATCAAGTCATCTAAAATCAATCAAAAATATCAAATTACCTAATATTACTATTCTTTCAATCGATTTTCAGCAGACTTGACCATGTCCAAATTTATTTGTCAAAATATGTTTGTGCATGAAAAACTTTCCTTTTACTACCCTTTGAAAAATATTTCAGTAACAAATCCACAAACTGTCTGCTCTTGTGATCTTCCTTTATCTTATACTTGTTTGACATAAACATGTAAATTATGAATTGAATAGGTATTGGCTATCAAACAAAAGATATTAACAATGTATAGTATAGAAGTAACTTTGCCAGTGATATTTCAAGCAAAGATCAGAAAATAAAAATTTAAAAAAAAAAAAAAAAAAAAAAAGGTGGGGGGAAGGAGAAAGATTTGCACCTTCACACATATTTAAAAATTTAGAGTTCAGCAAATAAGGGAAATAATATTCTTGACAGCAGCTTAAGCTCATTTCTTTTTGAAAATGAATACTGTTCATTCACTGCAGCACACTGCAAATTCAGTAACGTGTAACTGACTAATTGAAAGGTACTATGAATTGAGATCCATATGATATAAAAGAGTATAAAATTCATGATATGGTGCTAGTTATATAAGAAATCAAATTAATAGAAAGAAACTTTAATTTTGCTTAGCAACAGTGTGAATTTTAAAAGACCTGTTTGTTAACAGACTAAAGTCAAAAATATTCAGTGAGGAAATCTGTGAATAATTCAGAGAAAATAAGTTAAAAAAAAAAAAAAAGAAGCTCAAAATCCATTCACCTTTCTATATAAATTATTAATGTCTAATTATTCAGAAAATCTTTCAGATAAGAATAATGGCTAATATGTATTTAGTAATATGTATTTATATGTAATTAGTATTTAAAATAAACCTCTGACATTTTCTGTTTTTGATTTTTAACAATCCTTGAGAATTTAGGTGTCAAGATCTCATCAGCACAGGCTTCAGGCACCTAATTCACAAAAGCAATCTGAAAATCCCATCCATAAATGTATACCAAGGTGAATAAACACATTTTCTTATAAGTAGGGAAAAAAAAAAAAAAAAAGCAAAGAAAAAAAAAGCTAATCTTCACCTGTTGATTTGTGTCTTTTATGCCCTATGCTCCACTTTCTCCACATACCCACTACGTAGCCTTCTTAATGGTGGGTCCATTGGATGGATTTTGACACCTGCTAATTTATGGGAAAGTAGCTGCCAAAAAATGATTGCATGATGACTGAGTTCTATCATCCTTTCAGTCCAGAAAAATATTTTCACTTTTAAAAATATGGCTGAAATTGGCTATCAGGACTTAGAAAAGAATGGACCTAAATACACATGGAAGATGTATGGATTGGTCCTTTACATTTTTTAAAAAAATCTGAAATTATTGAATTTAATTGAAGATGTAGGAAAAGCTTGCTAAACTTGCTTTTCTTTTTTCTTCAATGAACAGTACCTTCACTAAAACAAACAAACAAACAAACAAAAAACACACAGAATCACAGAAATGTCTAGGTTGGAAGAGACCTTCAAGATCACCGAGTCCAACCTCTGACCTAACACTAACAAGTCCTCCACTAAGCCATATCACTAAGCTCTATATCTAAACATCTTTTAAAGACCTCCAGGGATGGTGACTCCACCACTTCCCTGGGCAGCCCATTCCAATGCCTAACAACCCTCTCAGTAAAGAAGTTCTTCCTAATGTCCAACCTAAAACACCCCTAGCACAACTTTAGCCTGCTCCCCCTCATCCTGTCACCAGGCACGTGGGAGAATAGATCAACCCCCACCTCACTACAGCCTCCTTTAAGGTACTTATAAAAAGTGATAAGGTCAGCCCGAGCCTCCTTTTCTCCAGGCTGAACAAACCCAGCTCCCTCAGCCAATCCTCATAAGACTTGTTCCCTAGACCCCTCACCAGCTTCATTGCCCTTCTCTGGACTCGCTCAAGCACCTTGATGTCCTTCTTGTAGCAAGGGGCCCAAAACTAAACACAATACTCAAGGCGTGGCCTCACCAGAGCTGAGTACAGGAGGACAATCACTTCCCTAGCCCTGCTGGCCACGCTGTTTCTTATGCAAACCAGGATGCTGTTGGCCTTCTTGGCCACCTGAGCACACTGCTGGCTCATATTCAGCTGTCTATCAACCAATACTCCCAGGTCCTTCTCTGCCAGGCAGCTTTCCAACCACTCATCTTCCAGCCTGTAGCGCTGCTTGGGGTTGTTGCTCCCCAAGTGCAGGACCCAACACTTGGCCTTGTTGAACTTCATACTCAGCCCATTGGTCCAGAAAATAAAATGTATAGAAGTATATATAAATAAATGTATATTTATAAATAAATGTATTGTATAAAAGTATATATATTGTATAAAAGTATATATAAATATACATTACGGGGAGATAAAAACAAATTCTAATATTCATGATATTTTAACAGAACTAACAAATCTTTCAGAATAAGAAAAAAATCTTTACATTTTATCTCTGTTTTCAATGAATATAAACTTTAGATCAATTGCTTAGTTGCTAAAATATAGTTCTTTAGATGTGTACTTAAAATTGTAGTTCCTACTGATGCAAGTCCCATATAGGCAAAGGCTGTGGGTCAGTTAAAGTTCTGAGAAGTTAGATTTTGTTATTAGTGACAATTCTGGCCAGTACCCTGTTACAGAAGCTCACTGTGTCCCAACAGTCTGACTGAATATCCCTCCAGCATTCATCGGTTAGATAATCTCCTGAGTGATAGAGGCTCAAATATTTGGAGATTACTTTCAGTCTTTCCTTTAGTTTTCAGCACTGCAAACACATTCACATTCTCTAGATCAGAATGTTATTCTACATGCAATTAAGTAATTCTTGTTTAAGCAAAAGATTTTTGTGACTTGAAAATTGCGTGGAACTTACAATCCTAAAATCAGATAATTACAGAGTAATCAGTGTTGCAACACAAGGTCAACAGACAGACTACTAAACCTACAGCTTCAAGGCAATGCATTTCAGGAGGAGTACCCACTAATGATGTATGGTCAGGCATTATTTATGCCCTCATACATTCTGTTGCAGTGTGTCTATCACTCTACTAACCACAAATTTGTGTATTTATCTATACTTTAGCTCTTAAGAGATTGTGCCTACTTTATTGTAAGAAGTCTTGTTGTACCCCTTCCCAAATGTAAACATCAAATACTTTGTCAATTTCTCTAACTCTGATTGACAAATAATCAAAGGTTCTTCATACACTTGAAAGGACCTCTGTATTTGTTTCTGACTCTAGGGCCATATGCCCCAAAATAAAGAGCATTTTCAGATTTCAATTTTGCCTTAATTGTCTAGACATTGCATCAGATAATGTTAATAGCTATGTTGGATTAACTATATTAAATCTTCTCAGTCAGAGACTTAAGAAGATGAAGCTTGAAAATTAATTTTTTTTTAACCCGGTATTTTTTTTTCTAGATATGTTACCCTTGAATTTAAATAAAAAGGAGAAAATAACTAGGTGGACAAAAATAAAATTATCTTTTTAGTGATGGTATTAAACTCAGAATACGTTTAGACTAGAAACATTAGAATGGAGAGATAAAAGTTAGAAATGGAAATTATCAAGTAACTGAAATACTCTAAACACACTGAGTCAGTAGGACTTCAGTCACTGAAGTGCTAGGCCACATCTGCAACACTGGTAGCATGTTTTGTTATAGTCCAGATTATTTAGTAGATGGTCTTCTTCTCCCTCATTCCTATACTTGAATTTTCATGTACTGGATATACTGAAAGATATCTGTAACTAGCAATACCCATGAATTAGTTTATTCCTTCACAAAGATTTTATTTAAATTGATTACACTGGATAGATATGAATAGTCAAACAGTTCAATCTGAAATTGTAAAATTTGATCTACAGTATTCTGTCCTCCAAATTCTGGAAGTCATCAACAGCAGAAGAGTGAGGCCTTGAGACCAAGATAATATTTAGAGAAATCAAATATTTATATATATATATATATATATATATATATATATATATATATATATATATATAATTCTGGATCTGTTAGATTACTATATATATATATATATACACACACACATGTATATTATAAGTAAGTGGCATTTTTGTCTCTTTTTCTTCATCTGAAAAAGGAGAATATTATTTTGCTGCTTTACAGGACATCATGATGATTACAGAGCATTCAAATTGTCAGATACGTGTAGGTTACGTGTATGGTAGCTGTGTAAGTTAAAGGGTACCTGTGCAGGTTTTTCTTTATTAAAATAAATAATCCACACACAAAATTTTATGTGGCCATGGGAGTCCGCCATGGAAAATAGCAGAAGAGTGACAGCAGAAGAGGGAATACATTCATGATCTATTGTGTTTAAAATAAGAAACATACTTTTTTATTTAGGACAGGTCAAAGATGGAATGATAATGTTTTCATTTATAAAAGAGGTAGAATTATTCCTTGAGAAATACTATGGGGCAGGAATATAAAATTTTGATCTGTTGTCAGAATGAAGATAGTTAGAACGTCCCATTTTTCTCTGGCTGCTTTAGAAGAAGCCATGGCGTGTGAAGAAAAGCTTGGTTAAATATTTACAAATTTAACTAAAACATTACAAAAATAGACATTGAAAAAATATTTTATTAGAATTAATAAGATTTACCAAAAAGGAAGTTTTAGAAAAAAATCATGGAAAGCTCTAAAGTAGCAATAACTTCAAAAATCCTTGAAATGTGTCATTAATTTTGTGGTGAAAGGAGATGAAATGGGTCCTGCAAGGAAAGTTTTCAAACTAGAAGAATACATCTGCAATGGCAGAATCATTGATTGATTAAGAAAAAAAAAAAAAAAGAGAGAGAGAGAGAAAAGAGAAATAGAAAAAAATTAGTTGTTATGGGAAGATTTTAGAAAGAAATTATCAAGTATTTTCAATGCCTATATTTTTCTAACACAATCTCTTCACATATTTTGTCTGACTTAAAGCAGTATTGCTAATACAGAACAATACCCTTCCAACTATAGGGTATAATTATAGTCCTTCTAAGCTGAGGAAGAATGGGAAGAAGAGAGGGGAGAGGAAAATGGATGGGGGAAAAACAAAACAAAACAAAACAAAACAAAACAAAAACAACTCTGAAGATATATTGATAAAAAAATTGAGAAATCATTATGATTTCTTCAGTTGTAACTAAAGTAATTATCATTACAACTCATTTCCTTAACAAGGAAAATGTTAACTGATTCAAGATTTGACAGTTTCTAGCTCTGGAACATGCTTGAGGTCAACCACTGGTGCAAAATCTTTCTTTGTGTTGTAGGGACTTACTACTTCAAAACCTTCAGCTCCAAATTCACTTTTGAGACCTACCAATGCTCCTCTGCAATTCATCTATAGCCCTTTATAGATCCTAACTCTTACTGGCACACATAATACAACCTGAGCAGAATTACTTGCACGTGGATTTTCTTGTCAGAAAAAAACAAAACAAAACAAAACAAAACCAACAAAACAAACAAACAAACAAACAAAAAACCGACAACAACTTCATAACATCATAGATGTCATAGAGAATCGTAATAGATAAATCAGGAAAGTCCTTAGGTCTCAGTTTCAAGTTGCAGAAAAAAAAAAAAAAAAAAAAAAAAAAAAAAAAAAAACCAAAAACAAAGAAACAGTATTTCAGAAACAACAAGTTTTCTTTTGGAAGAACATCAAAGATGTTCTTGCATACTATCCTTGCAAAAAATCACCAGTGCTATGATGTGTCCTGGTCTTGCCCTTGACATCTCTCAGCATCCTCTCAAATTTTAGATTACATTCTTCAAATTGGTGACAGCTTAATGGAAGCTACATTTGGTAAACATAAGTATTCTCATAGTTGGTAAAGTTTCTCAATATGTGAAAGTAAGACCAATGCTACAAAAAGAAAATTGTAAAAGCATTACTGGATTACAAAACTGATTTATTTGAGGACTTCAATATATTCATTTGTAAAAGAAAGAACGAATGCAATCATTAACTACTGTGATCTCAACTCTTCCTATAACATTCTTAAACACTGTCAAAAAGATTAAATTTTCAGAATTATTTTAATGCAAGTAACTTGTACTGTTTTACTCCCTTACTCTCTTTCCACTTCTTCAGAAAATTTACTAGTTCGTCTGCTGATAAAAATTACTTTATCTTGTATCATTCAGCATTTAAGAGCACTAGGACCCAGTCAGGACTCCATGTTACTGTATTAAGCTTTTATTTGCCCTCTCAAGACATTATTATTCTGTGTTTAGTATATACACAACTAGCCCATAACTGTTCTCAATAACAGATTATGAACATTAATGGTGAAAATTGTTATGACAGCTTGAGTTTTTTTCCTCTCAGTAGTTAGTGGAAAGTTAGTGAAAAGTCTTTCTCGTTTTGAAAATTTACCTCCTGTCATCCAAGACCAACCTCTCAGATAACAAGGAGTTGGATTCTATTAGCTTTGTTCGTACTGTAGGGTGCCTCCTCAGCAAATATGACCTAATTCATTGCCATTCATTACTTTATTCTTAAAAGCATTAATTATTTCTCCTATGTTTTTGCATTCTTTTGCAAAGTTGTGAAGCTTTTCATCCCTGTTCCCCAAACCCAGTGTCCAGATTTCTAACTTATACTGTTCATATCACCTTACTCACCAGCTCAGAATTTCCATTTAACACCTTTTTACACTGTGGCAAGGTTAAGAAATCCCATTATTTCCTCTTGAAATTCATCTTAAGCCCTTGCTGTAAATGGTGCATTGTGCCATGCAAGAGACAGATCTCCAGAGGAAAAATAAAACTTCTCTATTTGGACTTCTTAACAACAAAGCAAGAGGAAACATTCTCAAAACGAGATGTAATCATGAGACAAATCAGCACCAGCTGTAATGAACACCTGAGACACCTAACATTCTATACAATGTTATTTGCCTCATCTAACAAAGTGAAAATGGGGCATTTGGGGGGCATTTTGTAACTTTAATTTGATTTCATCTGCAGCATACTAATTTACTGGACAAGGGCTCAAAGCTCCTACATGTTCTCTTTTAGTTCTTTTTAGATATACCAATCCTAATAGCTGGCTATAGAAGGTTAATTTTTGTGGTGTAAAAACATCACAGCTAACTATTAAACCAGCACATTAGTCTACTGTTTGGGATCAAGATATTTATTTTCACTGCAAGGAAAAATCTGACATTTTTCTCTAGGCATCATATTATTCTTATTTCATTGACTGTCATAGCATCAAGTAATGATCCAGGAATTCCTTTTTATGTTTGCCCTAGCTCTGTCACTGACCGTAAAAGAGAATACAAAAAAAAAAAAAAAAAAAAAAAAAAAAAAAAAAAAAAGTTGGATTTGTTACTGGTAAATAAACAATGAACAATTGCTTTTTTTTCTTATTCTCACTCACTCATTCAACTTAGAGTTACTTCAAATTCATGAAGTAGTGTGAGAAGAAGAATTTAAGGTCATCTCTCTGAGTTTAGATGTTAGTTCTATTTTTGGAAAGAAAAATTAACAAATTGAATAGATAAAGAAAAACTAAACTTCTGAATTATGCTGTAATCAATAAAAACATGAAAAACATGAAAATTTCTTTCATTTTTTTCTCCCATGTATTGTAGTGTAGTGGGCTTCCATTTTAACCTCTAGAGTGAGAAAGCACAACAGAAATTGTGCATGATCACAGAATCACAGAATGGCTTGGGTTGGAAGGGACCTCAGAGATCATCTAGTTCCAACAAGTCTGCCTTAGGCAGGGATGCCATCCACTAGATCAGGTTGCCCAGGGCCTCATCTAACCCGGTCTTGAACACCTGCAGGGACAGAACATCCACAACCTCTCTGGGCATCCTGTGATCTCAGCATGTGATTCAGATACAAGAATTTATGGCATTAATCACAGATTAAATGCCCTCTAAGACTTGCCTTGTCTGCTAAGAAGAAAATTATATTAATATTTTTAATTATCACCTATTTATAATTTTTTATTGAAAGGGAGTTTCAAAGGAATCTCTGAAGTTTAACAGTATTTTGGGGACCAAGGAGAGAACTTTGATGAGAATAGTGAATAATATCTTGGCAATAATATCAGCAATCTCCTTGCTGGATGTCCATTTTTCTGACTGAGTTTGTCTAACCCTTAACTTTTTCAAGTGGATTACTGTTAAAGAAAGATCAGTGAGGGAAGGGAGGTTAGTCAAATAGGAAAGAAAACAGGCAGAAAGAAAAGAGTGGTGAATGGCCTCAGTGTGGGTGAGCTAAGGCTCTAAAGAGAATGGTGTGATCTGGAATAAATAACTAGTCAATACCAAGAGTGATCAGCTTGAAAATTATACATATTATGGATAAAGACAATGTACAAAGGTCCCTAGATAACCAATAAGGTACAGGCAGTTGAACTACATTTCTGCTGCTAAGATTTATCCATGTTAGTTACCCCCCAATCAGCATGAAAAGTTAAGGGAGATGCAAGAGTTAGATGTGGCTGCATAAAATTTGCCTTTAAAAAAAAAAAATAAATTATCACGACTCATTGAATGTGTCATAATGGGATTGGAATCCTAGTAAACTGAAACACTGTGGCTTGCTCTGAAGACAGACTAAAGAAGCCTCATTTCCTTTTATTGTCCAGAGCAATGCACAAAGACTGAGATTCTCTAAAATGCTTTCAAGTTCACCCTTATCCCTATAAGCTATTTGATGAGAAAGTGACTCTATAGCTTTTGCTCTGCCAATATTCAGTTCTAAAGTTGAGATACATTACTAGTCTAAGTGTAAATGCTATTCATGGCTACCTGTCATCTCAAACCCATTTCTCTTTAACAGTCACAGTTAAGAACTTTGCTGGTTTGCAGTTATGAAATTTCCTTTTATGCTTTATTTATTTATTTATTTTATGTCTTAGTAAAACTCCAGAAGGAAAATAGAGTTTTTTCTTCCCAGGATATTTCCCTACCATCAACTTTTTTCAAAAAACTCATAAAAACTATAGTCTGAGAATAAGATGTTTTTGTAAGAAGCAGGAAAATATGCATTTACATCGTCCTAAGTGAGGAAAATTAGGCAAAGAACTCCAATGCTTAAAGGTACTATTAAAAAAAAAAAAAAAAAAAAAAAAAAAAAAAAAAAGTGAATCCATCAAGAAGTTGAAGTAAAAGGGGAATCTTTTATTAGTTTTGGTATGAAAAGAAGTCAGTCTTTGTCTTCATGTCAGTCCCTGGTTTTGAACAACAAAATGCATGGCAGTAGCATCATATTTCTAATAATTTCCCAACTGGTGACTTCAAATCTAAAGATAACTATGCTTTAGATCTCCCTTACTCTTTATTATTGTTAGAAGGAAAATGTATGCAGTAGACTGAGCAGGACTGAAGAATCAGCCTTGACGACAGCATTTTTAGCTTAACTGAGACAGATCCTTGGGCATAGCATTGACTGTATATCTTGTAGGAAGTTAATGGTTTAATAGTTTGTCTGGATATCTGAAAGAAGAAACCTTCTTTTGAACTTTTGACATGTGTCCCTCAAAAGCCTATCTCACCTCCATCCAAAGACAAACACACTCCTTGGAGTTTTATAAAATGTCTCATATGCAGAACTAGAGCAAGCATTTGGGAAAAACAGAAAAACACGTGCATAGGTGTGTACCTCATGGAGGGCAAAAGTTTTTAATGTTCCAATGTATGTCTAACTTCTGCAGCTATAAAATAGAAGAAAAAAAAAAAAAAAAAAAAAAAAAAAAAGAGGAACATTTTACTGGTCTCATTTGCTTATTTATGTCCCCAGTGGGTAGGTGTATTTCATATACCAAGTTGATTTCATGAACAAAAGTTTCCTTTATCCCTCCCAAATGTCCATCAAGTAAAGACATTTATCAAATATGAAAGAATGCCTGTACCTCTCTTGTTAAAACCTTAAACTTAGACAATATTAAAAAAGGCTAAAAACTTCAAAGTTGTCTTGTTTTGTAGACCACACTGAAATCTGAATTTCGAGCCAACTGTAGAGAAAACTGATTCAATGATTTAGGGTCAGAAGAATTTTCATGAAACTTGCTGTATGTTTTCTTGCTTCTACTCAACTTCTAACATTGCCCAAATCCAAGAATCATTTGTCTGATTTCCTTCTTCAATGTTCAGAACTTATAAACTGACACTTAAACCACATAGCTGGATTGATAAGAGTTCTACATCACCACCCAGATATACAAAAGCAAAGGAAACATAATAATGAAGAAGTAAAAAGAGAATAATAGTATGTAGTAATAGCGTTTATGTATTAAGCTTAACTGCAAAAGGAAAAACAGACTTTAAGAAGAGGTGCACCTATTGTTTTCATCATATTAGTTTCAGTGTGTTAGCAGTTTTGTTTCCTCTTATAAGAAACTGAAACCTGAAAATGAAGATATTTATTTATTTATTTAATTTTATTTTAAGAATAAATTACATTTTCTTCTCAGGTAATGATTTTTATCTTAAGGTTGTGATAGCTATTGATAGCTTGCTGCTGTGCCAGGTTTCTCACTTTTTTTTTTTGTTTGTTTTTAATACAACAATTAGGTAAAATAATATCCTCACTTCCAAGCTATTCCTGTTTTACAGTTCTTTGAGCACTTCAGTAAAACTTGATCATGTGCTTGCACTTGGCCTTTAACAGTGACAGCATCACTTTGGAGACTGTAAATAGATTCTGCCGAAGAAACAAATTTTGCAGAGATATTAGTTTTTTCTCTGTAACTGATATCCATATTAAATATATTTCTGTTAGTTGTATATATCTTTCATTCGGTGATTCTAAATTACACAAAAACTCAACACAGTATAAGTAAAAAAAATAGTAGTTTGGGTCACTTTTACTTTAAAATGAATCAGTGCAGTTGGGTGGATCAAGCAAATTTCCTTACTAAAGGTTTCAGTTTAATTTTTCATTGTATTGCTCTTTGTCTGACTTCTGATCTCTTTCAGACTTCAGTCTCCTTAAGGCTCAGATCAGATTTACATTTAAAGGGTATAAAACATTTTTACCAATTTAAAATTACATTCTAGAAATGCTAAATAATCATCATTTGTTCACATGAACTTATTGATAAAATAAAGAGAAAACAATACAATAAAGTAAAAGGAGAAAAATAGTTTACAAATCAAAATACAGCAATGACTTAAGAAACAAAAAATAAGTGTGTGTTCCACAGTTCATCAACATATTTCAGTTAGTTTTAAATGAGCTTTATATGGGGTAACAAGAGCAGTACAGGCCAGGACAAATTAATACTGATGACAGTAGCTAGCACAACATACATGTATAATTAAAAATGAGGAAGAAAATATTTCTGCAATATATATATATAATTTCTCACTACCAATGTTCAAAAAAAAAAAAAAAAGCTCAAAAATATAATTTTTCTTTCCTTTAAAATGTTGTTTACTTAATTGATTTCAGTAAACATGTTCAGTCCAATGCATATGGTATTTTACCGCTTAGTTTCAGTAGAAAGAAGAGCAATAATCTCACATTGAAAAGATGGTGAAACACATGGCATATACAAGCATTTGCCATGAGATTATTTTCTCATATTTCCTTTGTCTCTCCATTCAAAAATTCCTCAAATCAGAAATGTCTTTTGTAGCAATATCTACTCATTGGTTACATCCAAAAGAGTTGTTTATAATAAATATAAATAAATATTTATAATAAATTCCTTAGTATGCAACATACACTTTAACCTTGTGTCTGCTACCAATTCTATTTCCTCCATTACCCTTCTAAACAGTAGTGTTGTGGTTAGTCTGTGTATCTTGCTCTTTTTAAGAAAGAATATAGCAGTTGTCAAAAGACATAAATCCCTGCAGATAATAATGCATTGTGCACACAATACTCCCAGAATCCCTCCTAAAATTATTTTTCCCTCTTTCTTTTCCTGTCTCAACCCTTCATTTGCTTCTTCCTTGAAAAAGGATTTATTCTTTTTCTATTTTTGTAGCTGTATTTTCAGGTAAATGGTGAGCTGCAAATATTTGACTTTTATGAGATGCTGTGTAAAACTTTGTTTAAACACAGCACTTTGAAAAGAAGGCACTTATAACGGAAGAGGCAGAACTTTTTCTTTCACTTTGCTATCCATAAACCAGGTCTAATACCTTGCCTTTTTCTGTATGATATGTATATAAAATTATTTTCAGGATGTTTCATCACCTTGTGAAGAGTTTAACTCATTCACTGCTTGAATATAAAGATATCAAAATATAATGGTAAAATGGGTATTCTTAAAACTAATGTTCTTCAAATGAGTTTATTCTAGCTGGAATGGCTGGGATGATTCAGACCAAATGCATATCTTTACACGCTGTGAAGAAGTCTAAAAATTAGTTATCCTCAAGAAGTTATCCTCAATAAGCCAGAAGTCCCAGGGTATCACATATATACACAAAGATGTGTAAAAACAAACAAACAAACAAACAAACAAACAAACCAAAACAAACCAAAACAAACAAACAACAAAAAAAACGAGATACGGTCTCCATCTTGTATTTGTCTGGACTTATAACGTATGCAAAGTAGAAACTTCAGTCACATTTGTTACCCTAGAATGTATCTATAAAAGCTTGATCTCTACCTGCTTTCCTCCTGTGGCTCGGCACCATTTAGTCAAAGTAACAGCATATTTAGCAAATATATTTTCCATGTGCAACAATTTAAATCTGTCTCTCTATTCAGCGCTAATGAATAAAAATGAAACCTGAGAAGCCACATTACTAACAGAGTCAACAAGAAGACAATGACCACTAATGTATAGATGAAGCTAAGGAGTGAAGAAAAGAGGAAGAAAATCCATCCAATCCAAGTCCAAACTGATAGAAAATCACACCTCTACAATAACTCCTCATCTGTGAGGGCACATACCGATAGCCAGTTTGACCCTGCTTGAGTCATTATCAGCTGGCAAGAGTTACAGGTACTGGAGTACAGGCACAATGAAATGTGATCCTCAGAAAAGCACAAGTGTGGATAAAGTGTATCTAGGGGCCCAATTTGTTCAGATTAGCACTGCTTGCGATACTGAGTAGAAGAGATCTACTGCACATGAGCACCTGATTCTTGGGTCCTTCTGTGATATTCATTCCTAAGGCCTGTAAACCAATGTCTCAAAAGAGCACTGGAGAGTTTAACATTGCTAGGCTAATGTTAGTCTGATCAATTACTTCCACGCCCTGAATTGTGAATACCTTATTATTGATTAATTTGATTATTGATTTGATTGATTAATTATTATTGATTTGATTGATTAATGATTGATTAATTCTTCTATTAAGATACGCAGGTCATTCCAAGAGGTAAATTTAATACTGTGCTGCATCTTTGAACAGGATTTGACATATTTCCTCCCTACTGCAATTATGTGGACAGAGTAGTAATCTCAGTTAGTAGACAAATGGATTGATTTAGGAAAAAAAACAAAAACAAAAACAAACAAAAAAAAAGTCTTTTTTACATCTAATTCTTTGTCATAAGAAAATATACAATACTTTTAAAAATTATTTTGTGGACATGTATTGATTTGAGGACATCTGTTGCAGCCCCTGGGAGATGCTAAATGCTCAGATTGGGGCCCAGAACAGCTAGTGTGCTGAGGAAGTCACATATAGCAAATCAATAGGATACCCTAAGGAGTGGCTGGGGAATTAGATGTATAAGGAGATGGTTCTGCTCACTTCAGATCCAGAGGCTGGAATCCTTTCCTAAGATAGGTCCTTTCAAAAGCCAAAGCCTTTTCTTTTAAAGTAAAACCATGGTACGATGTCATCGTATGCCAAACTCATGTCACTTTTCCCCTGAAGATTGCTCAAACAAATTATAGGCCACTTTTGTTCAGCAGCCTTCTCTGTCTGCTACATAAGATTCACAACTATACAAAATAGAATTCAAGACCCATTAGAAACACCCACCACTTGGCTCTATAACCTTGTGGGGCAACCACTCATCAGGGAAATAGGCAATTATGGGTTTCTTGTGGAGTCTGTTCATCTTTTTTCCCCAGTAGACAGATTACTAAAAAGTGTAAAAGGGCCTCTTGAAGTAAAGACAGAATTTATGAACACTATAACTGCCGAATTATAGCATAATGTTCTTTCTAGTGTTTATCTTCTCACTGCCCACCAATTTCTGCTTTCACCTCTTTCCCTATATTCCTATGAATCACATGTTTTCTGTAGAGTATCAGAAGAAGCAGTAGGGAGTGCTTCCCCTTGCCAGCCTCAGACGATGATATACTCTAGAAATGAAAGAAAACATCTACAGGAAGGTGCATTTTAACCCTGTAACCTGAGGAGAGCATTGAACCTGAGTGTATGAATGCTATAAATCTTGATCATGTTTTTAGTTCATTGTGAGCTCTACTGTCAATGTCATTCAGTTGTTCTCAGGAATTGCATACTGAATGACTTTGGAGACCTTTGGTACTTGGCTGCTCTTGGTATACAATTGCTGCTGCATAATTTATAGCATTTTGGGTATGCCCAAGTGAGAAAGTCACAGTAGGCACTGGAGAAATTTCAGTCACAAGAGGAGATACCTGTGAGGTTTAAACACCTGCAGAATAAGACAATTTATTATTATTGTTATTTAGAACTTCAGTCTGTAAAATCTGCCTATATCCTTCATTTGATACATGTCTTCTTGTCCTCAGGATACACACAGATCTAACAATTTACAATTCAGTGCAACACAGTAGAGAAAACAAAAACAAAAACATAAAAAAACATTTGAAGTAGAAGTGAAAGCAAAATAAAAACATGATTTTTTTTTTTTTCAAGGCAAAACAATACATTATTTTTATTCCCTAGCTTAGTAGCAAGTTATTTTGCTTATCGAAATTGTTAAATCATTTTTTAGAACAAGCCAGAATTTAGACTGTTTCTTCTGCCTAAGACAAGCAGTCAATTTTAATTAACTCAATATGCAGGAGTCTTGGGTGTTTGTGGAAACTGGGCACACAGCCAATCCCCAAAGCACCTCTGATCAATTTGCTTGGAAAGAAGTAAAGAAAAGGAAGAGGTTTGCTTAGAGAGCTTAGAATTATAGTCTGAAATCTCAACAGCTGGAAATAAAAATAATTACACAGTTCTGCCTTCTTTACCTATCAGCGTAACACCATTAACATCTCTGAAGCTACTCATGTGAGTAAGCAAAAAGGAGCCTCTGCTGTAGAGATGCTGGTTATTATATGGAAATGTTGGTATACCAATTCAGATTTAATGTTTCTGTTGAAGTTCAGTATATCTATAGTACATACTATAATGATACTACACTATAATAATACTATAATTTATTATTATAAATAATAAATAGAATAATAAAATGATCATGTTTAAATTCATGCATGTCTTTGTGTGTATGCTCACATACACAGTATTTTAGACAATTTTTGAGGTGACAATAAAAAAAAAGTCTGAGATTTGATTTTATACTATTTGGACTGAATCCAAGAGGCATTATTAAGGTGGCAGGAGCTGTACATTGAATTTTCAAACAACATATTTTACTCTTTTATTGAATCCGAAATATAGAATCCTTAGTATGTACAACATTTCTTCCACTCTTATTATAAAGCAGCATGTGTATGAATGATAAACCAGCATGTGTGTGAATATCGGTAATTTATTTTACAATTGACTAAACCTAGAAATAATATGGTAACCTTTTAAGATTTGCAGTGATAGTTTCTCAAGAAAAAAATATTTTATCTAACTAATCAAATATTCACATTTAGCTCATCACAGAATATTCTAGCCTAAGAAAAAGAAAGTTTGTTTTTCTCCTAAAAAATAGAAATCATTTGACATGCTGTGTGGCTGTGTGTAGAACACTTCTTGCATTATTCAAACCTTTTTTAGACAACAAAACATTTCCAGTAATGCAATTTAAAGCAAAGATAAAAATTGTCCCTTGATGCTTTTTTTCTGCAAAATTTTACTGGAATTTTGTAGAGTATTAAAGGACTTAGAGAGAGAGAGAGAGAGAGAAAGAGAAATCTATTAAAGCAGATCTCAATTAAGTGAACTTTTACCTTTATTTCTGGTAGTCAATGTCAGGCCTCCCTAGATGTTTGATTGATTTATTGATTGGTTTTGCAAAACTGCTTTTGATAAAGTAGATTTTCATCACAGTACAAATGGAAAAGGTGTGAAAAGGGAAATTATTAATTTTGTAAGTGAGCAGAGCTAATGCAGACTCTAAAAGCTAATAACATTAATGGTCTTCTGTGTAAAGGGCTAAGAAGTTCACTCACTTTTTAGCTGCAAATTTGTGCAGAAGCTTCAAGCTCCAAGATTTGGCATTTCTGCCAGTGTATGTCAGGAAGGAGAGAATTTTCCAGAGCCTTCTTGAGCATCTTCATTTTAAAATAAAGCTTTAAAATTAATCTAGAGATTTGGGAAGTGGTATAAGATTTTTTGGTCTAAGCCCAGAAAAATGGAAGCTAAGTCTGGCCTTCCAATACAGGTCCTTGTATCCTTTAGCAGTTTAAGTAATTTTTTACAACCTAACTGTAATTTTTAACACCATTTTTCTCTAACTTTTTTGTCAGACCTCTTTCATCATTAAATTTGAAATGTACCTAACTTAATTGTAAATTTCATAGTGGTAAAACACATACTGTAAATTTAAGTCATGTTCTTTAATTTTTCTGTGCGTCTCTTTAAGAGACATAGCACATTACTGAAAAATATAAACCATTACATAAATTAATCTCTTTATTACTTTTCAAATAAATTTTAATAAATTATTTCTCTCTCTCTTTTATATATATATATATATATATATATATATATAAAGAACTGTAGATTTTGTGTGAACTGTCTGTGCTGTAGTTTCGAAAACCTGTAGATGACAGTGTAAAATATGCAAGAACTTCCATGCCTTGACAAAGGTTCTAGAAAAATCAGGCTCTAGTGTCTTCTTTCATGGTCCATTACACCATGGACTTACCTAAGACTCCAGATCAAGTAACTGGTTTATCACTGAAAGTTATTTACTGAGCCTACTATTCCATCAGCATTGTTCTGATGACATATGCCCAGCCAAAAATTAATCCTTCTGTATAAACATAAAACACACAGTATTTCTAGAGTGTATAGGATGAGGAAAGGCACATTTATTCTTGTTTCAAAACCTGTCACTATATCGGTATTAAATAAACTATATTAGAAAACCTGTCTTCTTGCATCACCTGATGCTTTGTCCTGGATGGCAAAACTGGAGAGATATATTCAGTTTTGAAGCAGAATAGAGTATTGGTAGAAATCTTTTGAGAGATATCAGTAAGGTCATAGAGCATTGTTAACATTGCTAGCAGAGTCAGCATGGTGCTGTCTGACACATATCACATACATCTTACTCAGAGCATAGACAGAGTGAGCAAATGAATTCCTGCATTTGTCCATGTAGACTTTTTTTTTTTTTTTAATCTGTCTCCCTGTAGGACATTGCAAGTTCTCCATAGTAGAGATTGTCTTGCAGTGTGTATGTTTTGAACATTCACCAGATGACATAACACAGGCTTAATAGGTCTGTGATGAGGTTTAGAAAGCCAATGTAATTCAGACACACAGAAGCAGGGACCAAAAGAAACACAGCATCAATTAACAACCTGAAAAAGAGATGACAAGAGTCTGCACAATATAAGGTAAGTTGTACTCTATGCTGAGTATCATTTGCCATTTCCCATTGCATATCACATGTTCTTCTAAGCTCCATTTCCTACTTTGCAGAAAAAAAAGATGCAAGGCACAAGGTTAAGAATTTAATAGGTCTGTATCATGTTTCTATTCACAGTCAAGAGGTTCTTTAAGACATGAAATACAAGACAAAACAATAGAAATGTATCAGCCATGGCATTCTGCACCATGTTTGCCAATCTTTCACATGGCTGTCTTTATAAAAACAGCGATTCTACCTTTTTTTACCTTATTTTTAAAACTAAAATTATGAAGCACTGATCCCAAGCTATGCACCATAAAGATGAAAACTGTGATAATTAAAAAGCTTTCTGACATGGATCCTTTTTTCTTTTCCTTTTGTTTGTTTTGTACGCTGAGTTCCTGAAGGTTTAATTTAGAAAACCATTTCAGTTTTGAGGTATTTCCAGTTTATCTATGGGTCATGTAGAATCCAGTCAACTGAATCTCCACTATAGCCTTTGTGGTCCTCACAATTACTCACTTTATCTACTGTTTTTAAACCTTTTACTACTCTGCTTCTTTACTCTCCTGGATAACCATTGATTTAATATGGCAGATACAACAGCTCTTGTTGGCTGTGTCTCAGATAACTTTTATGTCACCAAAATACAGCAATATAACAGGAAAAATAAATACATTTTTGAATTCCCAGTGACAAAGTACTCTGTAGAGCCTTGAGCATGATAATCTGAGTTTGTTTCTCTTGTGTTTATAAACCAGTTTTATAACATTTAGTAGTTCACTGTGATATCAGAACAGAATTCTATGATATTGTTAAAACTGAGGCTGTGTAAAACATGGCACTCTCTACTGAGTTCTGCAAGTTTTATAGTGGATTCTACAGAAATTTTATTATTTTTTTATAGAACTTTTTTGTTGTTTTAAACTCCATTAAATTCTATGTAAATGTACAAAACAACTCTTCCTTCGTATCCTCAGCCCTTTCCTCTGTCAGCTTTGTTGAATTTAATCTTTAGAGAACTCTCCTCTCCTTGAAAAAAAGTCTCCTTGAAAGAGAAAAATTTATCCAGGACCACTTTCCATGAAATGTAACAATCTGGCCAAAAAAACATGCAGCAAGTCTAAGAATGAGGAGACTGTGATTATAAGAATGGGACATTAATCTTAATGATTCGTTTGAGACATGTTTTAATTTATGTCTGCAGGTGATGGTGAGAAAAGTGAAAATCCGTAACTTGTAAATTATTGAAATTCACACTTTAGTGGCTAAGTGGGTAATTGTACACATGTGCTTGTGCAACTCCTAAAGGTCAACATGGACTATGATTCCTTATATGTGTAAAATGTTGATAAGCAGAGTTCTTCACAAGACAGAAGCAAGAAAAAAACTCTAGTTTTCATCTTAAATGCCAGGAAGAAAATGAGTCCTGAATTTTGCTCATGAGTAGACAGGAAAACAGCAATCTTTATTATATTGTCTGATCTAAACTCAGCCATCTGATGCAGACACAAACAAGTTACTAAAACCTGAAAACCTTTTTGGTTTTGGAGATGCTGAAACAGCTGTTTTATCTCTTTGCATAAGTGAAGTTTTAGCTTCATTATAAAACAAACATATTGGAGGAAAAAGAAAAGTCTTTTGTCATCTACTTCTTTATGACAAGGACAAATCTTTAAAATATGGACAATAGGTACATGGAGAATGGGGAGCAAATGTGCTTTTTCACAAAAGTGTACTGCATTTATTTTATTAAACAAGGTTGTCTTCCTTAATTTCTTATATAAACATGAGAAAAATGACATTTTGGATCAGAATGATTTCATGTGCTCTAAATCATTTGTGTAGAAGTAACCTTCTTTCCCATGTTAGTTATACATAGATCCTCAGGAGACCAAGCAACCCAAAGTAACCAAAGTGCCACCTGCAGAGACCAAGAATGCAAATTGTGCCTAAAAGAGGAAACATCTATTTTCCTCTGGGTTTGGACAACATCAACGTGTTATTCCAATGCAAAATCAAACAGATCATTACAGTATTCCATACAACATAAATTATCTAGCTTACATCTGATGATGATAAAGATGATGAGGATCATTTGCCAGCAATAGACTAAGATCAATAAAAAAAAAATGTTATGAAGTTTTCTTTTTGATGTGTTCTACAGTCAATGTGAAAAATGTGCATGGTTGAGACTCATATTAAGATTCTTACTCCATTTAGATATCTAACACAATTTAAAACTAGCATTTGCTGTACCCTCTTCCAATGATACATTCTTCCCCCCCCCTCCCCCCCCCCCAAACCTCTATTTTTCCCAGAACTGTTTCCTATTTACTAGAAAACCTTCAGAACCTAGACAGTTGAGATGTTTTCACAACCAAGGTCTGCAAAGCACCACCACTCTCCCTTCTTAAATGGACAGAGGGAGAAAATATGATGAAAAAAATCAGGGAGTTGAGATAAGGACAGGGAGATAACTCACCAGTTATCCCCCAGCTGCAGGGGGAGTGCCTGCTTCACCAGGGGCCTCTCCACAGGCTGCAAAGGAACTTCTGCTCTGTGCTTGGAGCACCTCTTGCCCTCTTTCTGCACTGACCTTGGGGCCTGCAGGGCTGGTTCTCTCACATTTTTTCACTCCTCTCTTCCAGCTACTGTTGTACAGTGTTTTTTTTCCCCTTTCTTAAGTGTTCTGTCAAAGAGGTGCAAACAGTATCATTCATTGGCTTAGCTTTGACAGCTGGGTCCATTTTCAAGCTGGCTAGAACTGGTTTCTATCTAACATGATACACCTTCTGGACTCTTGTCAGAGAGGCCCCACCTGTAGCTTTTCCTGGTACAAAAATCTTGGCACATAAATCCAATACAACACTTCTTAAATGAAACATTTTTCCCTAATTTTTCCCATTTCCTACCCCTAGCCCCTTCCAATCTTGTTTTAAGTGCATATAGTGTTACCATTTGTAAGTCAAAAATCAAGCTAGCAAGTTTCCTGATATTTTTCATATCACTACCACTCTCTAAAGTTTCAAAAGCTGTGCACATTTTCAACTTTTCAATAAGAAACTAATCTAGCAATAGTCCATTGGTTAAATAAGCATGTTCAACAATAAATACTGTTAAAACATAAGAAAAAGAAAAGTGAACAGTGTTGTTAAACACTAATATCAGAATCTAAATTTCTTATAATATGACTTATAATAGGCATTCTCAGTTTACTTTAAATTGAAATTAAGAAAAATCATAGCATATAATTCCACAACAGTTCTTGTTAATCATTCTCCAGCCAACAGTGTACTCACTTTATTACTTCTCTGTCCTGAAAGATGTTTCAAGCCACACAATTAATGTTGAGTTCATTACATTATGAAGTTCACTAAAAATCTAAACCTCCCAATTTCTTCAGTGCTAAGAGACTATGATATTCCTTTCCACTTCTATATTCTTTCACTCACAGTTTGCCTCCTTCACCTATTCCCAACCCCAGACTAGTTTGTTTAACCACCATGTAAGAAGACTATTCTCAAAGTAGACCTGAAAGAAACTGAGGCAGGTAGCAATCTTTAATGGTCATACTACCATACAAGTGACATATTTTCTCCATATAATATTTGAAGATATGAGCACAGAATGTCTGTAGATTTAATGCAATGTCATCTCATATCAGTGAAGACTTAAGAAACAAAAATTCTGCCTGTTAGATTATTTAAAGTCTTGATGATAGAGGCAATATCTGTTGAGTAATCTCCAAATTACATTTTTACTGGTTTTATCAAAATTATGTGCAGACATCTATAACTCAGTCCCCCAATCCCTAACGTTCACTTTTCATAAATATCTGTTATTGACAGGCACTACTGCCTCTGCCAATTAATATAACTGGAAAAATATGAACACTGGCTCATCTTAATTAAAAAATAACTAAGACATATTCCCAAAATTCCACACTCTAAATATTCAATTATTTTTTACATATTTTAAATTATTATTTTCTCTTGACAAATCCTTGATTTCTATCAAAATCCTCACCTGAACACGTTAGTCATATAGACTTTATTTCAGTTTCCATTAAATTCTGTTGGAGAATTTTCACATCCCATTAGATTTTTAAATTTATTTATTTATTTATTTATTAATCATCAAACACACTTTTTACACTAAGCTATTCTGACTTTCTAGAGGTTTTAAAAATTGTATTTAAAAAAATTGCCTGTAACTGTACTTATCTTAAATAGTCTAGGTCTTTACTGGTATAGTCTTCCTTGAAGAATCCATCTTTTTCATGATCAAATGAGATAATGACATTCATTTAAATATTTGATGAAGAATTTATTATTTTTCCTTATGATGGCCACAAATGTTTTAATAAAACACTTATTTAAAGTCCTATAGAAAATGTCTTGTTGAATGTTTGTCTTGTTTCTTACAGCTGGCAAGTTCTGTACATTTCTGTATATCTTGAAAAATGGGCAATTTTATGTGCTCAAATGCTTAAGAGCAGCTTTCAAATCAAGCTTATAATGTATCTCAGAGAGAAGAGCTAAGTTCATCAACACATAAGTTCAAGGCAGATAAGTACAGGTATTTCTGTGTCTGATATTCACAGATACATTTGTGAGGCCATTTCTGTTGTGAAGTCAATAATGTAATTTAATACATTATCTGTACCCACAGGTGTTCTTCTTTCAGTTTAATATTACGCAGATACTTGTGTCAGGCTATTCATTAAAAATACAAGTATTTTCTATGTTCCTATTGAGCTACAAACTTTAGTGCAATCACTCTTTACAGACTAGTGAGAACAGAAAAAAAAATACTCTAAGTGACCTTTCCACCAACTCATCCTCAATTGCTTTCATCTAAGTTCATCAATTCAAATGGTCTTGCATGAGTTTTAAAAAGACTGAGACCTTCAATTTGCAGAAACAAAGGTGAACTGAATTTTAATTAAATGTATTTGGTAAATTTTGGCCAAGAAGAGATAATAGCATTCAATCAATGAATACTAGTAGGTCATGAGAGGCATGCATTCAATGTTTAAGCCAATTTTATATAGGGGAAAGGAGTTGCTCTGGCATCCTTATAAGCTCTTTGCTGGGTAATTCAGGAAAGCAGGAAAGAAAGCAGTATCAGTCATGTATATAACAGGTTCCACTCCATCTGGAAGTGAGCAACTGAAAAGAGCCTGGCTGACTGGCAAAGCCTGAAGCCAAGAGGAAACATTGCAAGAGTCAAATAAATAAGCAGGAACTTCTATCATTAATTTATCACCTAACAGACACTCTGACACACCACAAAAAAAGAAGTCATGATCTTTAAATACAATCTGTTGTTGCTGCTAATGTGGTACAATACATAATGACAACAACTTAGGCTAGCATATTAGATTACAATCAATTTTGTTATTTTTGTTACCATATAGGATCTCATTAGGATTCCAAAAAGATCTTAGAGTACATAAATATGTACTCTAAGAAGAGTCATAATATCTACAGATGTTGCCTTTATTTATGTCTATGTCTAGCTGAGATGTGTTTTGGGAAGAATTCAGTCTTCATTCACATAGTTATCTGAAATATCTCAAGGTCTCCAACATGAACCTTACTACTTGCACATTTACTGTGTCAAAGTCAGCAGGAGGTAATTATTCCTGCTGTAGTCTTGCCAGAACATGAAGGCTAACTCCACTTCATGTGGAAACAGGGACAACCATCAGTCTGGGTTGACTGATGAATTTGACACTAGTCCTCTTATCCATGGAAAAAAACAGATAAATCATTAAAATTATGATCACATAGAAGTTTCTACAGATCAGGATATGCACAAATACTACACAAAATCATTTTCTGATGTAAGGCTTTTCAATCACCGTTGGAAACTCCATGACTGACTCAATCAGCCTGTTTTATCTCTTCTATCCCATAGACATGGTGATCATTCAGGGGTCTCCTGTTTATTACAGTCTAGTTCACAGTTTATAAAACCTTCAGTAGCTTTTGATACAAAAATGGTAGAATCTAAGCTTCAGATTTTCACCAAAGATTTGTTAAACAAGCAAAGCATAAAATTAATTACATTTTAATTAAATTTCTGAAGTTAATTATTGCAGAGAGTCACTGATGATATAGCATGTGGGGGGATCTAGATAACAGATTACAGCACTTTGCAATGAAATGGAAACTTGAGAGGATTTTAATTGTCTTAAAACTAGGGAAAACTTAACTTCTGTAAGTAAACTGATCAACTGTACTCAATTTCTTTATAGTATCACTGTACTCGAACTCAAAAATTTCATGTTGCTGTGATTTCCCAATATTTGTTATAACACTGCAAAGTGGTAAAAATTGTACAGTGCTCTAATATACTGAGTTTTGATGTTCAATCAGAAGGATACATTTATTTCTTATTATTTTGAATCATCTGTAGCCTTAACAAGAAAAGTTGGGTGCTCTTGTCAAGAGCTAATCAGTAAATATGTATCAGCTGAATATTTAAAGAAAAATAAATTACATCTATATATTAAAAAAAAAAAAAAGATAAGATAAAGGCACCTTGGTTATTTTAAACACAGGTCTTATCACAGACTAAAATAACAGTAAAAAGATTTCAATAAGGTAAGTGAAAATTGTCTTCTTTAACTTTTTTAATGTATCATAAATCTAGATTCTGTTCTCAGTATGCTTCTTCTGTTCTTGTTCACTTCTTTTTGTCTTTTTTATCTTTTATATATATATATATATGTATATATGTATTTAAGTGTATGTATATAACAACAAAAATAACTATGACCAGTGGCAACAGCTACATCAAAGTGATGTACATAGTTCACTGTTCCTGCCATTTTCCAGCTTAGCTCCTTTTAGGATTATTCTAGCTCCTCCTCTAGTCTGTGGTTGTATTTCACTTTCTTCAGTTTGGGTATATCTCTAGTTATTTTTCTGTCATTCCTCCTATTATGTATTTTGAACTATATTTTTCTATAGCATCAAAATCTAAAATGCCTGGGTTTCATGTTCTCCCTGAAGCCCAGACTGATGGTTGTCCCTGTTTCCACATGAAGTGGAATTAGCCTTCATGTTCTGGCAAGACTACAGCAGGAATAATTACCTCCTGCTGACTTTGACACAGTAAATGTGCAAGTAGTAAGGTTCATGTTGGAGACCTTGAGATATTCCAGATAACTATGTGAATGAAGACTGAATTCTTCCCAAAACACATCTCAGCTAGACATAGACATAAATAAAGGCAACATCTGTAGATATTATGACTCATATTCAACCCATGTTCTTGAAGCACCTGAGACTTTCATTACTAGTTCTGTTATCTACAGCCCCATTTCTTGTCCATCAGAACAAGGGGGAATGGCCTCAAGTTGCATAAGAGGAGGTTCAGGTTGGAAATTTGGAGAAATTTCTGCTCAGAAAGACTAGTTAGGCATTGGAATGGGGGGGTGGTGAAGTCACTGTTCCTGGGGCTGTTTAAGGAAAGGTTGGTTGTGGAACTTAGGGACATGGTTTAATGGGTAATGGGTTTAATGGGTGGTGGTTAAAGATTAGGTAAGATGAGTCCAGGCCAATAACTGTAAAGCATGAACAAGCCAAAAATGTCACTTTTAGTAGATCATGTGTGGTCTAGGGATCTTTGCAGCATTAAGTTCAACAGACTTGTGATCAAAGTAGCAAATTTACTGTCCTGCTCTGACCAGCCCCATTTCATCTACTGCTTTCCTTTTAATGTTTTTTCTTGGTCTTTATCACTGCTCTATTCTTCTACCAGATAAACTTCCTGCCTCTGTTCTTGATATCTGTGGTATGATTGCCCTGTTTCCATCTTAATGATCTCCCTTTTTCTCCAGCCCTTCACTAAATCCATTACTCTCTAAAGAGTCTTGGTTCCCCCGTCATCAACTTGTGCTAATAATACAGTCAAAAGCAAAAGTATAACAGCATCTATCCATATTTCATTCATGAAAATTAAAATGTATCCCTAGTGTGGAACATCAAATAAATCAGGTTATCCTCTTTTTTATTTACCACTAACAGCTGGATACATCTTGCACTTAGGCTGCAGAAGGACACTCCCAGGAGAGTTGCCACCCAGTTGTTTACCTACTATAAGTTTGCGTCAGAGTATTTTTTCCATGGCAACACATTTGAATCTCACTGAAGGAATACCAGCAAATTATACTAAGAACAAAGTGCAGATTGCAAATAGCCAAATATCATTTTTTACCGGCACATCCTGAGATTCTTTTTCTGGAGTGGCTGCAGCAACTCTAGGATTTCTGGGGAAGAAACAAAACAAAACAAAGCCCATTCCTGGTGTTGTGACTAAGTCTCTCCTGCACGGGTAAAACTGAGAGCTGTAGGAGCTTTGTGTGGTTCCATCAAGTGTAGTTTAAAAGGCAATGTCTGTCAGTCTGCTGCCAATAACTTTAATAAATAACATTTAACTTCACTCAGATCAGTTCCAAATGATACCCTGTTAAAAAGGGACCTCAGGATCAAGGCCCTGGAAATCCATCAGCAAGCAAAAGAGCTTCAACAACAGTAGGGCTGCCATGACTGAAAAGGGGCGAGCAGGGTAGTCAGCCTCCTCTTATTTCATGTCAGCTACTCTGCCATCTACTCCTGCAACACATGTCCAACAATCTCTTTCTCTTACCCAGCCTCTTTATCCTTCACAATCATTTTTCTCATCTGTTACCATACAACAAATACATGCTTGTTCAACAGATAATCTTCCAGAAAATACTCTGACTACTGTCTGAATGTTCTGTTTCACTCAATTTTATTTCCCCTAGATAAAGACTCCTTACAAAAGCTGATTGCACCAACCTTTTTTTTTTTTCTTTCTTTTTTTTTTTTTTTTTAGTTTCTATTTTTCCTCAGGTTTCTGCCAAGTTCTGGATTCAAACTAACAGAAGATGAATGTAAATTGAATGAATTACTATTGAATGGCCAAACTGCTGTCAATGGCAAACAATTGAGACTCTTTGTATATTATTCACTGGCATTGTTTAGTTATCCAGATTTATTTATTTATTTATTTATTTATTAAAGATATTAAATTGCAGGAAATTTTTAACCAAAATTACACATTGCGGTCACCAGTCCAAATCAGACCTCCAAATTTTAAAAGAACAACCGGTTAGGTTGGTTAACTTTTCATCAACTTTTTCAGGAACAAAACCCCATATAAAGTTGGGGACTTAAAGAGACTAAAATCACAGATATCTACTACAAATATTCAGAAATGTGATATTTAGGCTAGTAAAAATGGCACTCAGGAACTCTTTCCTTGTGAAGTTACGATCTAAGTCATAAAGATAGTTTTCACTAATTGAGAGTATTAGAAATGTAATAAAATATTCCTTTAATCCTTGTTCTACTTATTCCTTCTTTGATTATGCACCCTAAATATTCCTTTTTATCACAGCAATCAGTTGGCATGATTTTTTAGTAGACTGATATAGATTCCCAAGTATACTCACACATACTTAAAATCTGATTACACAATTCAGGTTTAGTAGATGACTAACAAAATTATTTTGTGATTGTATGCTAAAATCAAGTTAGTTATTCACTGAGTTCATTTGAAATGCTTAGCCTGAACCTTATTCCTAGTTTGACTACAATAATCAGCAATGATTTTCATTTAAGGTTGACAGTGATATTTTTACCATATCTGTACATCAAAAAAAAAAAAATATTTAGAAACTATTAGTCACGGTGCATGATGCTTTCAGGAAAGTCCATTGTCAATTTTAATAAATATTTTAAATGATGTAAGTCAGGTTCAGGCTCTATTTTTCTTTTGTTTGATTTGGCAGAATTTATTATCATGAACTCTAAGTTGACAAGGCACTTAACCACATGCACAAAGTTAAGCCTAACTGTCTGATTTTTGTCAATGACACTTTTTGAATACTACAAATAAGGCACATGGTAAAGTGTCTTGTTCAACCAGGGCAATAGTGATTATAATTACTAGATTGCCATATAAAGATAAGGAATCACCTGTGACTTAAATTTAAAAGCTATGTCTGGACAAATACCTGAAAAGCATAATGTAATAAAATAAATGAAATAAATAATATAATATTAAATAATAAAAAAAAATAGAATAGATATAGGTAATCGGATTATTTTCCTTTTTTTTTTTTTTTTTTTTTTTTTTTTTTTTTTTGCTTCATAAAATGTGGAATAAAGATGACTAAGTTAGATAAAAGTCAAAATGTTGAAATATAAGTATCCTGAAGATCTAAACATGTATTTTTTTTTTTTTAATGGCCTTTAAAAATGTGTTTAAACAGTGCATATTTTAATACTACTGGAATATATTGCCTGTCTATTAATGTACATATAGATGAAAAAGTGTTGTCTTACATGTGTCCAATGTCTTACATGTCTTACATGTGTCCAATTCAAGCATGTACATTTATTTGGATATACTCCATTAATTCTGTGCTTTTAAACAAAAACTATGAGACAAGTACTTTGAGTACTATGAGAAAAGTATAAATAAACTGTTTTCATCATTTTGTCTCACACCATCATTTCTTCTAGGAAAGCTTATTAAAATATTTTCTAAGCTTTCTGTCTCCTCTCTCAAATCAGCCGGCTCCACTGAATAAGCCTTAACAAAAAGCAACCTTGTGTTTGTCCAAACAGTAAGAGCTTTTACACAGAATTTATATAGCAAGAAAAGGACAGCAATCTAAATGCTAAGAAAAAAGCTAAAAAAAAAAAAAAAAAAAAAAAGCTAAAAGCTGAGAGTTCATTTCAGTTTCTAACATATCTTATATATTTCTTTCCATGAGATATGAAAAAAAAAAAAAAGAGGTATATCATGTTAATTATTTTTATTTTTTTAATGTGAAACAATATTTTTTTGACCATCATACCTTAAGGTCAATACAAATTTAAAGGTATTGTGAAATCTTTCAGCTTCTTGTAACTATTAAGTATTGGAATGAAAATAATAACTTTCATCATAGCCAGTGTGCATTTTTGTAAATCTCAAATATTGGTTAATTCACCTCTTTTAAATATAGTATACTACATAACATGAGTATCCTTAATTATTTCCAGTGATCTACATGTAACCTTTCCCAATCTTTCCTGTCACTTGTTTGCCAACATTGCTCTGAATTTAGATATGGATATTAATGTTTTAGCAAAACATTTTACCTTTTCCACATTAGTGTGGAATTTCTTTCTTTATGTGCCAACTGTTTAAGAGGTTATCTCAGAAGCTACATCTCATCTAGCTAAAGCCTCAACTAGTCTTATGTGGTTATGTCTATATCAGGAAGGAATTTGGTGCACTAGTGAAACAAAGGACTCAGTGTTTAGGCCCGTATATATATGAAATTTAGAGATTCTTCTTCAGATTAAATTTATCCTGGAACAAATTCCCAGGGCTCATGTCTGTGTTATACATATATCTTGAACTTATCTGCAAGATGAGTCATTTGTTTGAACCTCTCGCTCCCAGGAAGTGTAGGAGTGACTTTGAATGTTGCAGGGTGGAGGCTTTTTTTAAAAACCTTTCAGAAAAGTGTTCAACAAACTGCTCTGTAAGCAGAGCCAAGGCACAGGAAGCAGAACTGAGTAGAGGGCTCACGTCCAAGCCTCACTACAGATTCACATCAACAAATTCATGTAGATGCAGTCCTTGATCAATTGCAATTGCCTTAGAATGGGATATATTACATTCTAGGGATGTTTGTCCAGCTATGTTGAATACTGAGGAAGTAGAAACAAAAAAAAGGGGGAGGGGGATGATTAAGATGGTTTAAAGTCAGGTAGGAGGATCTGCATATAGTAACCATAACTCTACTTAAGCTAATAGAAGCTACAAATACCATATTTCCAAATACCTTTCAGAACCTGATAATGTCAATGGAAAGAGTCCTAATGACTCAGCCTAACATCAACACTGGAAGGACTTGTATTCAGTTCAGTTTTATTCACTGTCACACAGTGTTTCTTAGCACAGAGCAGTATTATTGTACTTCAGTTACGGAATGGTAGTTTGTTCATTGGATATTTACTTTATCTCCTGCCATAATACATTCATCTTTAATAGCAATAAACACTGTTCTATGAAAAGTTAGTATTGAATCCTAACATTTCTAACACTTGCTGTTTCTACACTTTTACTGTTTGGTATACCTTTAAAAAATACTGGAATTTATATGATTAAACTGTCCTGCAATGTTTTAGTCTATTGAGAACTAGCTTCTTAATAATATTTAACTTTGCTCTATATTATTTTGTGTCAGTTGAGAGTTTTTCTCTTTGACTGCCTGTAGTCTAATTAAGCCTTCTTGATACTTTGGTAAATCTTCTAGAGCTGTATCAATTGAGGTTATCATCTCCTCCACTGGAATAGATATGGACACTAATGAAAATTTTAAACCTCAATTTAAGCCATTAAATTCATTTTCACTTATTTTAATGGATAATATAAGACTATTTTTACAGCTCTAGAAAGATTAATTATAACCAGATTCATTTTCAGATTTTAATCAACTTTTCATAATTTGGTTTCTGATAGTACTTACGTACTCATATGACTATATAGACTACCTGAAGCTGTGAAACTTTCTCAGTTAAAATATTTATCCATTTTCTGTGCAACTTACTCAGTCAGCCAGCAATTATATCTGTGTTTGCTGGTTTTGAATATCTACTAAAAATCTGTTCTTTGTTCCACAAATCTGTTCTTGAAGACAGTGATTTCACAATAACCTTATGCTAGCTATGCTTTTTTTGGTTTTCTTATCACCCACAAATGTTCTTCCCCAGTTCTCAAAAGTTAATACCTAGGCCGCAGAGTAGTACATCCATATCTACACCAGTTTTAAATGGGCAAACTTACCAGATGCTGAACATTAATAGATTTTTTCAGTGTCCTCATAGATTTTTCAGGCTGTATTGAACTCTGTGTTGCTGCTGCCAGACCACTGTGACTGCTCACACAAGTTACTCTAAAAGTAGTTCAGGTGCATTTACACTATGCTGACTATGCTGCAGCTACAGGGCATACTATGACCTCTCTCTGTTTTTTCTTTTCTTTTTTTTTTCTTTTTTTTTTTTCTTTTTTTTGTTCCTTGTTTGCTTTTTTATTATTATTTTTTTTTCATCTATGATTGTACAATTCAATGTTTTTGAGCATAAGTGTATGTTCTTCCACAGAACTTTTGGGCGGAGTATAACTAAGATCTTTACATCTTCAGCTACTGTTGTGTTTTCTTGAGTGTCTTTCTGGTAATGTTAAAAAAAAAAAAAAGGTAAATGGTTAAAAAAAAATGGTAAATGGTAAAAAAAATTACCATTTTGGATAGATGTCATACAGTTGCATAGGTCATGCATAGGTCATTATAGGTTTTTTAATTATTTGGAAATTACATGCAGTTTGATCTCTTCATCATTATCATTGTTGCAGGCTAAACCTATTTTTTATGTTACAGGGGAATAAAGTGATGGCCTATCATTTCCATTCAGTATAGTTTTCAAAGATGAGATAAGCATAAAAACATATAAATGGAAAGCACTACAGATATATTATTGAAAAAAATCAAAATATTTCATAAGAGGCTCCATAACATCAGTTTTATAAAATAAGCATTTGTTGTTTTCTGTAAATGTATTTTGATTTTTTTCAACAACCTTTTTTTTTCTTTTTTTTTCTTTTCTTTTCTTTTTCTTTTTTTTTTTTTTTAATCTTTTCATATTTTATTCATTGTATATATTCTGTTCTCTTAATAGCTTTTCCCTCACAAGTCAGCATTGGAAGCTTTGAAAAGTACAATATTTACATGCAGTTTAAACTGGGGAGTTTTCTGGTATTTAAGGTTTTATAGAAATTCTAGTAAAATAAATAACTAAATAAAATCAGTCCCTGGGAAGATTTTTCTCTTTCTTGATTGTTTCAAGATCTGTAGGCTATAATCCATATTATCCAGAATCTTTAGAGGTAGCTTTCTGTTTAGTATTATGTATTGATAAAGTCAGGTAGGATGAAAAGATGTCTAGAAGACATAATCAAAGCTATAAAAATCTTACTGTCAGAGGGACTTTAAGCAGAGACCATTTATTGCATCATTTTTTAAAAAGTTTATGACCAGTATGTCTAATGCAATGACAAAAGGTGTAGTTTACAGTTTCTACTGAGAAAGCACTGAAGCCTGGAGTTGCAATATCAATGCAGCAATCTGCAAAATTAAAACAAACAAATAAAAACAGAAAAAAAAAAAAAAAAAGCATGACAACATAATGCAGAGAGAATTTCCTAAAGATTTCCTGAAATCAGAAGGTTGCTCTCCCGCATCCTCATAGTTCAATACTAGCAGTGTCTTGTAAAAGCAAGGAGTGGACATAGAGCAGAACGCATAACACAAGTTTTCAAAAGAATTATACTTTATGTTGGGAAATGAGAAAATAATTCCCCATCCCCTTACTCTGTGTATTTACTGGAAATGCAGCAGAGTTTTCCAGAGAAATGTAATTCAACATGTTGAGTAGCAAGTGCTAAAAGGACTATAGACAATATAGAAGAGCTATAGACAATAACCTGATTGAAATGACTTTCTTATGTGTAGCAATTAACATGTCAGCAGTTCCCTAAGTTATTGCAGTCCTGATCACTCACCTTGTTTTGAGAGTTTAGCACAGATCTTTTTCATTGTACTGGAAGAAACTTCTGGTTCTTACTCACCTCAGTCCTGTCTATTTCCTTTAGGCTTTATGTAGTGAAAACATTCTGAATATACACACAAATAAAATGGTAGTAGAATCTAAAATGAAATAAAATTAAATAAAATATATCATTAAAGAAAATGCGATAGAATGTTTTAATGAAGTCAGGTGTTCCTCTTTCTCCTTGCAGCTGACCCAGAAATTGAGAAAGAGAAATGCAGAAAGAAGAGTTTTAATATATCTTTACATGTTAAGCTGATAGTTTTCTTCTTGTAAAGAAAAAAAAAATAAATAAATAAAGAGATGTCTCCAAGACATTGAAATACATGTCTTCTTACTCACTGTGTTTTCTTTTACATCAGAAATTATTTTTCTCTAGCAAATTCCAAAATTGCTCTGTACTTTAGCAATTTTATTTTAACTGAGGAAGAAATTAACACTTGGATGGATAGTGTAATTGCTTTTTAAATGTTATGACAGTAAAGAGTGATCTGAACTAAAATAGTCATCATCCAGCAACACAGCTGAAATATTTTAAATCTGAAATCATTTAAATTTGTGAACTTACATTAATGAATAATCTGAAAATCTGGTACTGAATCCTAACAAATTAATGTTATGTTTTTGATACAATCAAGAAAATCTTTTACGTTAGTTACTTTTATGGAGCTTTTTAAAGGGACTGTGGCAAGTTGTTGTTTATTCTGCATTGTAACTAAGACAAAGTATTAATTCTGAATAATAATTAAAGGCATATATTTAAACCACTGCAAGGTTTTCCTCTTTATTTTTTTTTTCTGCTTCTGTTGAGAATGAGAAGATGTGTAATGAAAAATGATGTCACTTAAATCTTAAATGTATGAAAATTTTCAAAAAAACTTAAACCATCTGAATTTTCACACTTTTTTTTTTTTGAACAAAATTGTTGACTTAAATTACATATTTTTTTGAGTACAAAAGCATGAATAAGAGATATGTCATTCCACTAGTACATAGAAAAGAAAAGATAGATAAGAATCTTTTCTCCATTGAAATTGATAACTTCAGTGTGCTTCATGCTTGGTTAAGAGACCAAAAGATGAATTTATTCATTTCTACTATGTTGTATTATCTCCCCCAAGCATACATTGCCTACAGTTTCATATGGCACCATTCTAATTCACACATTCTGTAAACCATGCTTGTTCTTTAAATGTAAACATTTTAGATAGTGATTGTATTGACATTACATAAACAAGACAATAATGAACTTCTCACATGGCATTGTATTAAACAAGAAGTCTTCAATTCTATTAATAATCAGATCAATCAATTATCAGATCAATTTAAATGCATGTTTCTATGAACAATTATTTTAGTGTCACCTTTAGTGTGAGCCATGACTTTTACTGGTCTCATTCAGCCTGAGTATTTGTCAGTTTTTACAGCCTCTGAACCATAAGACACTTGTGCCTTAACAGTTTTCCCCAATATTTCTAAACTATAAGAAAACAAACAAGCAAACAAACAAATGAAGAACAAATTTTCTGCTACAAATCTTCACTGAATTTTGTTGATCTACTACTCCCAATCTGTCAGTTATGTCTTGGCCTCAGGAGCCTACTTCACAGAATCACAGAATCACAGAATTTTCTAGGTTGGAAGAGACCTCAAGGTCATCGAGTCCAACCTCCAACCTAACGCTAACAGCCCTCCACTAAACCATATCCCTAAGCTCTACATCTAAGCGTCTTTTGAAGACTTCCAGGGATGGTGACTCCACCACTTCCCTGGGCAGCCTGTTCCAATGCCTCACAACCCTTTCTGTAAAGAAGTTCTTCCTAACATCTAACCTAAAACTCCCCTGGCTCAACTTAAGCCCATTCCCCCTCGTCCTGTCACCAGGCACGTGGGAGAACAGGCCAACCCCCACCTCTCTACAGCCTCCTTTAAGGTATCTGTAAAGAGCAATAAGGTCACCCCTGAGCCTCCTCTTCTCCAGGCTGAACAAGCCCAGCTCCCTCAGCCGCTCCTCGTAGGACTTGTTCTCCAGGCCCCTCACCAGCTTCGTCGCCCTTCTCTGCACCCGCTCAAGCACCTCGATGTCCTTCTTGTAGCGAGGGGCCCAAAACTGAACACAGTACTCGAGGTGCGGCCTCACCAGAGCTGAGTACAGGGGGACGATCACCTCCCTAGCCCTGCTGGTCACGCTGTTCCTAATACAAGCCAGGATGCCGTTGGCCTTCTTGGCCACCTGAGCACACTGCTGGCTCATATTCAGCCGACTGTCCACCATCACTCCCAGGTCCTTCTCTGCCTGGCAGCTTTCCAACCATTCCTCTCCCAGCCTGTAGCTCTGCTTGGGGTTATTGCGCCCCAGGTGCAGGACCCGGCACTTGGCCTTGTTAAACTTCATTCCCAAACTCCATTGAAAATGTCAGCCTTATGTGGAATACAGTAATTGAACCAAACATAAACAGTCCCAAATGACTCTTCTTAAGAGGTCATGCATTAAAATTGATATTTCTGTTAACTGATTAAGTGACACTTGTTTATTTCAGATTCTGCCCATTCCAGGGAATAGGGTTCATAGTTAGGAACAATAGCCATATGGCTAGTATATGCCGTTTTCTTTCTGATCACAACACAAGCATAGACATTCATCACACACAATCAAAAGAAATCATTTTCAGGACTGACAATATTTCAAAAGTAGTATGATAGCATTATCTATGGTGAATTATTTGATGAACCTTGGGACATTGCCATTTTTTTGACAAAGTATAAGTATTGTCCTACATAGCTACACAGCTTGACTTAAAAGACATTATCTTTTTCCTCAAGATTCTACAAACTACACAACTAGCTTTTATTACACACACTCACATACACAAAAACAGCAAAGTTAATGAAGTGTAATGCAAACAAAATATATTGTTTGAACGGTGATTCAGAATCCCTCTTAACACTGCAACATTTTCATCATTCTATTTAATAAATTCATCATTCACTGACTCAATGGCAGCTGATAGATGGGTTAAACATGCTGTTGAAAGAAGAAGAGGAAGAGATGTTTTTGATGACTTCTGAAATACAATCCAGATCTTATTCTCTCTTCACAAAGAATCCGATTTTTATAGGTCTTTCCCATGCACTTAAAAGGTAAATCCAGATAAGTGCAAACATTAGAAGAATTTAACCAAAGACATGATCAGAAAACACCTGAAGAAATATGGGCTGAGCATATATGCCCCATTAACTCCATAAATCTGCTAGTTTTTTATAAGAGGGTACTTTTTAGGTACTTTTGCATTAAGTATTTTCACTTCAAATAGCATTCTGTAGAGTGTTATCATGAAGGAGATTTTCCAAAGATAGCATAGAATGCACTATTTTAATTCATTAGAAAGTAAATAAGGGCAGGAGGGCATACTAGGTCAAAGAATAAACAGGTAATCAAAGACTGTACAATTGTGGTCCTGGAACTATTCTGATGAACCAAATAAAAGCAAAGATAAAAATCAATTGCTCTGAAAACAGCAATTGTGTTGGTGTTAGACCTGCTCCCTCAGTAGCCAGTGCCCAGTCCAGTATTACTTAGCATGTTTGTTAAGAGTCTGAAAGATATAGTATATAGATATAGATATAGTATATAGTATATAGACCATGCACTGATGCACTGATGCAGTTTGTTGATAAAAGACTGAGGATGCTAGCAAATTGCTTGAAATAATGCATGATTTAAGAAAAACACAAAGTCAATTACATGTGATTCAACAGAGGTGAATGTAGAGTGTTTTGTATGAGAAGAGTAAGCATGTCTTACCGTAGTGGAAAAGAATGTGAAGCACTGAAGCCAGAGGCAAGAAGAAGATGATGACAATGGATTCTGGAAGGATGTAAGCATCTCTTTATTTATCTATCTATCTATCTATCTATCTATCTATCTATCTATCTATCTATTTATTTATTTATTTTTCTTCTCCATGCAGAAATCAATAGGAGCAAAGATATGAAACATATAGCTGGAGAAATTTAGTAGATGTCTACAAAACAGTCTGAAACTGATTGTGGCAGAGCATCTTGAGTCATTCACTGATGTTTTACGGACTGTAGCAAAGGGTTATACATATATTAGAAAAAATAAAGCAAAAAAAAAATGCAATTGATTGCTTATAAGGATTATCGAATTTAGACTAGCATTGCCTTTACTAACTCCTAATTTGTGTTGGGCTACAGTATCTTCTATACACATTTAACTTGAAGTAATTAGGATTAAAAACCACTACCATTTCCTTTTTTCTTTTTTTTCTTTTTTCTTTTTTCTTTTTTTTTTTTTTTGAGTTCATTATCATTACAGTTTAAAAAAATATATATAAGAATAAGTGATCCTTGTTTTTTGTTTGTTTGTTTGTTTGTTTTCCAGCCATTTTTCCTCCCAGATCCAGCTATTTTCCTCAGATCCAGCTATGGATGAGCTGAGTAGAGTGAAGAAACCTTAAGTACCTAGTATTTTCTTCCTACAAAAATATCTGTGCATGATAAACAAGTCATATCTTTATCTACTTCTTGATAAGGTAAATAGACAGTTTAATTTATATCTATCACCAGAAGGCATTTTTCCCGACTTCAAATGCTTTTTAAAATTCTCTTTGCACTGATAATTTTTCAACTTTCCTATAAAGTTGGGATAATACAAGAACATATCCTGTAGAAAATGAAGAGAAGATTTGACTCCTACATCTGGTCAGGGACTCATTTATCTACTTTGGGACAAAAACCTCTCTTGTAGTTCACTTTTTGTTTTCTTTCACTAAGACTTTTAAATGTTTATCATATAAGAAGCCCAGGTTTCTCAGCCTCATAACACGAGGTGAGTGCTTCAGCCTGGACTGTCATGGTGACTCTCTGCCACTGGATTCACTCCAGCGTGTTGATATCTTTTCAGGAAACCCAAAAAGATGTAGAATTCCAGCATTCTCCAGGATACAGGCCCCCATTCTGCAGATACAACTGTGAAGTTCTTCTTGCCTTCATGGCCTTATGTATGCAATATACAATATTATATAGTATACTATATGATATACTGGTATATACTATATATACCAGTATATATATACTATATATATATATATATATATATATATATATGTATAGTAGAGTATATATTTATGTATAGTATATATATATATATATATATAGTGTATATACTGGTATATACCGGTATATACCAGTATATACACTATATATATATACTATATACTGGTATATACTGGTATATACTATATGGTATATGGTACTATATACTATATACTATATGGTATACTATAATAAATCATGTTTTGTTTCAAGACAAAAAATTTAGCGTGTCCTGTCCTATTTACCTGTCCTTGTATCACTTAAAGAATATATAAGATTTAATTTATCCCCAGGTTGTTGCTGAAAATATCAAAGCACAAAACAATGATGTCCATAAAAAGCTGATTAGTAACAGTCTTTTTTAATCTTTACATCTTTAAAAATATACTTTTAAGATCAGATATTTATCCATTATTTTTGGATAAATTATCATATTATTATATTTATCCAAAACCAAGTGGTTTACTGCTCTTATTGAGAAATATTCTGAAACCATTATGTGTTACTTAGCCCTTTGATAAACTGTACTCCATACATGAGGTTTCCCATGCTGATAATATATGACTTTTATTAAAAAAAAAAAAAAAAAAAAAAAAAAAAAAGCAACAACAAAAGCACACAAAAAAAGATAAGATATTAGGGAAGAAATTCTTTAGTCTAACAATGGTGTGGCAGTGGAACACATTGTCCAGAGAAGCTGTGGATGTTTCATTCCTGAAAGTGTTTAAGACACTGTTGGATGTGGCTTTGAACAACCTGGTCTGGTGGAAGGTGTCCCTGCCCATGGCAGGGAAGGTCTTAGAACTAGATGATCGTTAAGGGTCCCTTCCAAACCAAACCATTCTATGATTATATGAATTGTTTTGATTTTTTTTTCTATATCCTTATTTTCTGTTAATGTAAATAGTTTTTGTGAGTAGTCATTATAATAGAGTTCCTGGAATTTATTTTTTAAGTATTTAGTCTATAAAACACTTTTGTTTTTTTTCCTTTTCACAAACAATATATATTTAATTATAAGTAAAAATGTCCTTCATCACATCTGCTTAACAGTTAGCTATATTTGTCTTATGTATCAACTGAAAACTGTTTTGTATATTATCTGTAAATGTGTGTATACGTGATAAGACGGTTTTCAAAAACATATCCTGTACTTGATCACACAAGTACACCATTTTCTTGTAGAAATTATGGTCTAAAAAAGAAGATTATTAATGTTCTCCTGCCCAATGTTTACAAACCAAAATATTAGAATATACCATATTTAATTCTCTCTAGTGAGTTTTTGTGTCAAATTTTGGCCCCATCAAGAAATTGAGTCAACTACTGATTGAAAAATGACTGTATTACTTCATGATTAGGGTACTACATGTGTGTTATTTGGACAGAAGATCCTGGATTTAGTACAGGTATGTTGTCACCCTGCCTTAAGTTTCAATTTATTGTTTGGCTTTAACCACTACCAACAGTAAAAAGTAAAATAGAATATCGTTATCACTCATAAGTTTATGGGAGTTTTACTATTATTATTATTTCTATCATTATTATCATTATTTAGTAGGGAAGTATTCAGGGGACAGCAGTCTAGCAAAGCCGAAAGAATCAGTAACAAAACAGTAAAAAATTCACTAATATACATGTATACTGACATGCAAAAGCAATACACACACATGATACAAAGTAGTATTTTAAATGCAATGTCACAAGTTTTCAGTATTCAGTATTCAAATGCCAGCATCCTACATTCAGTCATGAGCAGATGTCAGTTTCTTTCTTTGTGTAGAATCAGGAAAATAAACCTTTACTAACTAAACACACTATGAAACAGCACCAGTGTAATTATTCTTACCAAGAATATGTACAACCTGAAACAGAAGCTTGTATGTTTTGATGGTCTGTCATCATTATTTTTGGCACCTTAAATATGGGGTTAGAAAGGTTCACATCATCAAAGACACCAAAGGTGGAAATAGTTTTTTTTTTTTTTTTTTTTTTTTTTAAACAGATTATACAGATAATCAATCCACCCTGAAAGTGTTAAAAAGTTTACATTCAAAATTCTGTCCACCAAAGTAATTGCACAATGAGTAAAACCTCCCAACCCACCTGGGTAACAGTTTGAAATTTTAAATACACTTTCCTATGCTTTGAAAAATCACTTTGCTTCATCCAATCTCTCAAAATAGTAATGTGTTTAGCCAATGGAGCCAGATGCAGAAAAGCTCAAAAATACTAATGTTCCCCCATCCATTTTTTCCTCTCCCCCTTCTCTTACAAAATACTTTAGTAATGTGTGTTACTGCTTCATTATCAGTTTTTGGCATGCATAACCTCTTCAAATAACAATACCACCATATGTTCAGTAATTCTTCATTTGGCAGACTGTTTTCCATTGTTCGAGAACCCATTTCAATACCAAGAAGTTGTTACCAATGTGATGGACCAACATGCTTGGAATTTATATAGGACAACATTGATTCAGATGGAGACTCTTCTCTGATTCAGGTTCTTATTTCTTCAAATGCTTTCTTGCAAAAAAATAAGTAATTCATGTTTCAGGGTTTTGGTGCACTAATGCGCACCACATTTTCCTGAATGCATACTGCAGCTTCAGTCACCAAACTCCTATCTGCATTAGTCACTGCTATCATTCTGAAAAATTTTCCCTTATCATATTCCCCCCCACCCCACCCCAACATTGCTTTCTGAAACCATATACAAGCTAATCTTCTACATGTGGAAGTGATCACATTCAATCTAAATCAGTTGAATAACATTTTGGATTTATAATGGAAAGCAGATTCTCTATCATTTTATAAATATTTCCTATTACAAGAGAATGTATAAAATTGAAGCTACTAAATTAAACACTTATTATTTTGATGTGTTACCTGTATAATAAGGGTTGTGCATCCCTCACTTATCTTAAAAAAAATAATCATTGTATGACAACCAAAGATATCAGCAATGAAAACACTTCTTGAATTAATCAGGACTCAAATAATTTTAGCAGAAACTCCAACTTCAAATAATTTTAGCACCAAACACCTACAAAATCTCATTTTCACTTCCTTCCTTGGGTTATTCACCCTCTTGTTTTATTAAATATCAACTATGTCCTTTCATGCCAGAAAGTCACCAGATATGAGCTATTTTTGAGCCAGTGGGTAGTGTGATGTTTTGAAATCTCACTGAGATAAGAATGCTTTCCACCAGCTACATCTTCCTTTTTATAGAAAAGGGAGGGGGCCACCCCCAGGGCTTCTGCTGATTACGCTATACCAGATGAATAAACACAAATACCATATCCTTTATATTTCATCATCATATACAATCTAGTCAGGTCAGTTTTAATTGAATTTTAGTGCAGTCACCAAGGCACAGTTCTTACAAAGGTATCAAAAAAGAGGTGTCATAGGTATTGATATATTTGAGACAGATAAATATTGGCCCACAATAGAAAAGATAATTGCTACAGTAATTGTGTGAAATCGGAAAAGTAAATATTCTTTTTATAGGATTTGGCAGATTTTATTTTTAACTGTATATTTATAATATTATCCATCCTACCATTATGTTGTCTGTGTTGTGGTTTAACACAGCACCACCCAGCCTCTCTCTCAAACTCTCCAGGTGGGATGGGGGAGAAAATTGGAAAAAGTAAAAGTGCAAGAGCTCATAAGTTGAGATAAAGACAGTTTTCTAGGTAGAGAAAAAGCTGTGTGCACGAGCAAAGCAAAATAAGGAATTAATTCCCTACTTCCCATCAGCAGGAAAGCATTCAGACACTTCCAGGAAAGCAGGACTCATCATGTGTAACGGTATGTTGGGAAAGCAAATGCCATTGATAGGAATTTCTCTCCCTTCCTTATTTCTTACCCCAGCTGTTACTGCTGAGCTGTTACCCTTTGGTCAGTTTGGATCAGCTGTCCTGTTTGTGTGTCCTCCCATCTCTTTGGGTACCCCCAGCCCCCTTGCTGGCAGGGCAGCACATGAAGCTGAAAAATCTTTGGCTCTGTGTAAGCCCTGCTCTGCAACAACGGAAATCATCTGTGTATATCACCACTATCAACATCAAAAATCCTAAACAGCATCATACAAGCCTCAACAAAGAAAATTAACTCTATCCCAACCATAATCATGACACTATATCAGGGGTACAATCAGAAAAAAAATAATCTTACACTCTCTGAAGATATGTTTTTAATATTGACAGTATTTGAGGCAAACAGCAATGCCCACAATGTGAATTGAAAGAAGCAAAAGAGATGACAGATAAATTTGCCCTCTACACTAGATATTGCTCTAATCACTTACATTTTGAATATGCTTTCTCCAGAAACCCACAGGAATAATCATATATAGATTAGATGGTTTTATCTTCCCACAAATACGTTATTATTCACACACAAGATTAGAAATTAATTTACTAGAATGATCCACTTGAAATGACTGAAATAGTCCTCAACAATCTCTTTTTATACATTTTAAAGCAAAGAAAACCATAATAGAAAGAAAGCAATTAATCAATTTTTTAAAAAGATAACTGGGAATGGGAAGAACAATAGATCTTAACTCTAACTGCTGGTAGAATAACCAGAAATGGGGATCACCCTTAAGAAGAAAAAGCCTTAGTCCCCAGGCCTTGCAAAGCATTAATGAAGGTCAAAAATTTAATATTCTATCTATAACTTACAAAAAATGAATAAGAAAATTCCACTCTGTAAGAGTCAAGAGCACTATGCAACACTCATAAACCACACCATCTTTTGAGTCTTTCTCTATATGAGCCTTTGGATTCAGTCTCATGTCAACCTCTTATACAGACTTAACCAGAGTATCAGTGAGTCACTGTTTTATATAAATGAGTAAAAATAATTCGCTCTGAACATATGCTCTGAACATAATACATTACTGTTACAAATAACAGTAATATTGTGTGGGGGAAAAGTATCTGGAAAGATGTACAGGATGAGAAATGATGGCAGTACATATGTAAACACCATGGGGAAACTTCCAGATATATATATATATATAAAAAAAAAAGATACCTGGATGCCTTTGTTCCCTCACACGATCTTGTTTACATAATTAGGAAGTTGAATTATTCACTAACCATGATATTACTTGGTTACAGCAGCAGCAGGTAGCACATAAATTATAACCTGCACATCTCCAGAATTCCAAAGACAGTACCAAGGAAGCTGTGACAGATACTTAATTTTCTTGTCCATTCTCAATTACATTGTTTATAACTGGAAAAGAAGTTTGCTGTTTTGCATCAATTATCTCTATTTGCTAGGTTTCCAAAGGAAGAAAAATAATCTCTAATTCAAGAACAGGATTACTCTGAGTAGCAACAAATTCCTTTATAATTGCCAAAATAATAATAATTTTAAAAGTTGGTGTTACTAGGGATTTTATACAATGTAATGCATGACAGTTTGTTTAGAGCAGAGAAATCCCACCAACACATTAAATCTTTAACTCACTTTAAGGAATCAGTAACTGTAAATGAGATCACTTGCATGCACAGGTGCACTTAAAGGATAATTTAGGTTTGTATCCTAATGTGATCCCATGTAATGTGCACATGTATTTCTTGGAGTAGGCCAAGAAAAATAAGGCCCTGCCTTTCTGTTCCCCTTCACCATCTCAAAAGACGTTTAGATGTAGAGCTTAGGGATATGGTTTAGTGGGGACTGCTAGCATTAGGTCAGAGGTTGGACTCGATGATCTTGAGGTCTCTTCCAACCTAGAAATTCTGTGATTCTGTGATAACTTCAGATGCAGTCAGAGCACGTCTTTCCCTGACAGATGTCATGCCAGCTAGTCAAATCTCATTTCTGGTCCCTAACATTTCTTCTTGATCCACTCTCTGATCAATGAAGGCAACATTTGAAGAAATTTTAGGTTTTTTATTCTTTACTAGAGTATTAATATGTATTCTTTATGAGGCCTGTATCACCATTCAAAATGTCTTCTACATTTAGTTGTCTGCAATGAATTTAAATAGCATCTAATACAAAATGTCTTCATAAAACAAACAAAAACAAACAAACAAAAACAACAACAAAAAACACACTCTATCAGCAAAGTAGATACATGCAGTAAAAATAAGAACAAAATAAGAAATCATTCAAAATTCCAACACTGTTAAATTTCCCTAAGATCTTGTTTATGCACTATATATTTTAAGATTAATGGCACTTAGTAGAATTATAATTCACACTTAAAGCAACTTCTTCAGTGACAAATATAATCTCACAGGAGATATCAGTGAAGAACTGGCCACATTCAAAATAATAATTGTAACTTAACTGTTTTACTTAAAGTGTTTCTGTCTGAATGACCAAATTTCCAATTATTTTTAGTTTGCATACTGACTCTAGACTGATTTAAGAGTCTTTTTCTGGCTCCTGGAAATACAGATAATTCTTGTGTTTGTTCCAGCATCTTATTAAAGTAAATACATGAGAAGATGTTCAAATAACATCTCTTTATTAATGATATGACACTTCTTTATTAATGATATGACCAAAAAAAAGAAAAAAAAAAGGAAAAAAAAAAACCAAAACATTTTTTTTCATTAGTCATTATTATTATTTATTATACAATTTACAATATTACATCATATTGTATGCCATCTGTGTTTTCATACCTAAAACAATTTAATATATTTAGTCTTTCTCTAACACAGAATATTCTATAGAAAAATTATTTATTTGGGGAATTATAATACTATAATTTATATTTAATTATATTATAATACTGTTTTATTTCAAATTACTAGGTTTTTTTTTTTTTTTTTGCTCGTGTCTATTTCATTACTTTAGAATAACAATAAATAACAATAAATAAGCCTTACAATGTTCAGCACTGTGTCAGACATTTTGCATTCATGTCAGAGAGTTTGCATTTTATATGCTTTAGGAGCAATATAATAAGATAGAATAATTGATCATTTTTGAATGTTGAAAGTATGAAAACACTATTCTGTGACTCTTTCTTCCCCCTCTCTTGATCAGTCACACAAACACCTTGTTCAGTCACAGACCAACAGTTCATCACTCAAACAGCAGGAGATAACTGACAGCAGAAGATGATTCATATAAACTATGACTTATCTTCTGGCTGTGTGGTCTGGTGAAGAAAAAAAAAAAAACAACAAATGTTTTGTTTGTTTTTGTTGATAAGCTCTTCTTTTGGTCATGGCCATCTTTTTCCAAAGGCTGAACTGACAGAGTAAGATCTAGAGAAGAGGACACAAACAAGCCTACATTGTTATCTCTTGCCTAAGGAGATTTTAAAACTGCAAAGATGAAGGAGATACCTCAAAGTCAAAAATGAGTCTATTTGCACAAAATTTATATTGGTGATTTCAATTAAACTGATTTGCTGGTTGCCTATATATCTTTAAGAAGCTGGAGTACATCTTTCATGATAAACTATTTCTTTATCGATCGTCCCATTCTTCCACAATAAATAAGATGCTGTAACAGAAAAAAATGAACATTTTCTAATCAGGCATCACAAGAGGCAACAGCCACTTGTGATTCAGTCTTCCTGATCAAATTCAATCTTCCTGATCAAATATCAAGTTAACTTATGTTTGCCCTAATGTGCTCAGCAAAATCAGAAATTGATTTGAATGCTATTTTCTATAACTTTATTGAAGACTTGGAGCTTCAAAAGATCAAGGTACTTTTCTCTCATCTTTGAACAGTTATACTTGAATAATATTTTGGCCTGCTAATGCAACTGTCATGAACAATTTAAAGTTTAATATTGTCTGCATTGATGTACCCATCATCTCTGTAATGGCATTCTGTGATCTTTCTTTAATTTTAGATATAGAAATTAAGATTGGTTTTAGTTCTGTTTTAAAGATTTTCCTATTATTCTTGTTTATTTAGGTAACCAGCATGGTAAATTTGATCACATTTTTTAAAATTTATGTTACACAAGATATATAGATATATTTGCTTTTAGAAATTACTGAGTAAAACAAGATTAGTTAAATGACACCACAAAAGACACACTGAAATATGTAAAAATAATTTTATTGAGATTAATTATACACCTAATTTAAATTATAAATTATATAAGGATTTAAGTAGTATTTTTTCATTGATGGAGTTTTTACTCCCCATAAAGTTTATCTCACAAATAAAAGTTATTTTCAGATTACCTACCATTTTAGAACTAAAATGTTTTGTTTTGTTTTGTTTTGTTTTGTTTTGTTTTATTTTATTTTATTTTATTTTATTTTATTTTATTTTATTTTAATTTTTATTTTTTACACATATAAAAAACCTTTTTAAAACCTTAAGAAAAACCTTAGAAAGAACAAATACCTTCTTTTTGGAGTTCTTGTCTAAGAAATGTTATTTTATATAAGAAGTTATTAGAAAGCTAATATTGAAAGAGAACTTCCCCTTGTGACAATGAACAAAACCTACTGCATTTTTAATCAATACAGACACTGAACTGTGTAAAATTTAACCACTAGTTGCACAGAAAGGATGCTGTAACTGCTTTGAATGTTTGTGGACTTTCCAAAGAGCTTAACTGAAGCTGAATTGAAAACCGAATGTCCAAATGCATTTGACAATAACTGTGAAGGCAATCACTTCAGAATATTTATCTGTTCAACCACTCTGAATAAAACAAACAAAACCAACATCAAACAACAACAAAGATATCATTAAAAACAAACAAACAAAAAACCCTTGGAAATTATAATTTTCTGATATTGTTGACTTCATTTTCATCCTATTCTAGAAATCTCATCTGTGGCAAAATAGTAATAAAAGTTAATCTGAGGCTTTTTCCTTTAAAACTGTGACAAACTTTTGAATGGAATTTTAAATTACTCTAGCAGAATTTTGCCCAAGAAGCAAAATATGACAACTTTTGCACACGGAATGAAATGAACTTGACCCACAACTACTTTGTGTCATACGAAATTTTATATATTGGTGCAAAGTGAGTATTAATTACATCTGTGATGATTTAGGAACATTTTGAAAGTCTATTTATATTTAGTTTGCAAAAATATAAATGACAGCACAAAACAAAATTAGTGGAGAGTTAGGTTTACCTAAGAGTAACTGATTAAGATTTTATGTTTTGTGGTTTTATTTTTTCATATTAATCTTTCTGCTTGACACCTTCTCACATATTCATTTTTATCTTCAAATTACCTAACATTTTGAGACTCTTTAATTTTTCTTTATTAATCCACAGACAAGAAGGGAGAACAATACAATATTAAGATTCAGAAGAAAGAGAGACAGAGAGACAGAGAGAAAGAAAGAAAGAAAGAAAGAAAGAAAGAAAGAAAGAAAGAAAGAAAGAAAGAAAGAAAGAAAGAAAGAAAGAAAGACAGACTAGGAAAAGGAAACAAAATATTAAAATATTTGCAAACAGGAAACTGTTTAGAATAAATTGCTTACTATAAACTCAATTAAATAATCCTCACCAGCCCCACGTGCCAACACCTAGATTAGCAAGCAGTATAGCTGATCTGCTCCATTCTACATGTGAACATCCAAAGTTTATTAAGCAAAGATGATCTGGATGTTCTATTTAAAACAAAGATCTTCCATCAACATCAAAACAAACGTCTTCATCTGGCACGAATTAAAAAATCTAATGTAGATGTCCCAACTTTTTCTAAATAGAATGATCTTGCATGCTTTTTTGGATCTGCTGTTGTACCAATGACACACATAAGAAAGAATAAAAGTTCTGATCCTGGTCCCGCATTTTAATAGTTCTGAGGATTTAATTCACTGGTTGCAGCTATATTAAGATGCAATTCTTCAATGCATATAACCATCTACAACTGTACATGTTCAAAATGAATGTAAAATACTGCACCGCATAAAAATATAGAATCCTGGCATAATTGTGTGAGTAGGATGTAAAACATGAAAGGCAGGAGATAATTTGTTAATGAAAGTGTAAAAATAACATTTTTACTGTAAAGACGTTTTCTAAAACACACACACACAAGTTTTACTAACATTCCAAGAAAATAAAAAGGGAGCTTCATCTAGAACTATAATAAGCACCTGAATGCATAGTCTTACTGACTTCATAGCAAACATATCCTTATGAACTGCTCTGCTTTTAATATTATATTTCATTTTATAAAAAGCAATTTTGTTTAAACACAAGCTGTTTTTTCACAAAGGTGACTGTCTAAAGGGCATTCTATAAAGTAATGGTTTGGGAAGTCTTTATTCTGTTTGAAGAAAATATATTATTGTTTATTATTTTGGGGGGCAAGAGGTATATGTATTTTATTTAATGTTTCGGTCTAATCAGAATATTGACTCTCATCTTCCTTGGTTTTTTAGTGACATTATTAACAAATATTTTCCAAAGTTTTAATTAATCGAAGATAAAAGTTTGAAACTTGTGATGAAATATCTTTTTCCTAGTAAGTATAGACAAAGTTGTTGGTCTGGGTTTTCTTTGTTTGGCTTTTTTTTTTCATTACTTTTCATTTTATCTTAAACTCGGCTTACAACTTTCCTGCCACTACACTATTACGGATGTGCTCACAGCAATGGCCGTGATGGTGGAGAGATGATATTCAGAGACCAAAAGGGACTACCCAACTGCGCTACTGACCATTGAAACTAGGGATGCCAGAAACAGCTCTAGAAGCCACAAATGTACAAATTTATGCATGATTTAGCTACCTGATTTATAAGACCTACAGCAGTGTTTCTGTGAAAGAGAGAAATTCTGTGCTGAATTCTTAAACAGAAATACATTGTGTCTCCTGTGGTTGACTAAGCATTTCCAGAGTGAAAAAGCAAACAAGATAAGAATATCAATTGGAAAAGAAGAAGAAGAAAGAAATAAAATAAAAAATAATAATAATTAAAAAAAAAAAAAAATCCAGAAATCTCGTTTCATGTTTTCTTCATAAATTGCAAAGGTGAAGAAGAAAAGGGGAAATCTATTCCCTTCTCTGACTGCTTGTTTAAAAATAAATAAATAAATAAAATAAAATAAGACAAACAGAAGAGATATTGTTTTCTACTCCATAGCAACTCTTAGAGAAACAGAGAAGGCTGGGATGCTGTTGAGGCTTGATAAATTTTATGCAGTAATTCCAGAGGGCAGTTGTTGACTGATTTACTATTGTTCACTGATCTGTAAGGCTGCAGTGTTCTTGGCATTGGCTATGTTAGTATAACAAGTGGACCCACTTGATACAGGAGCAGTAAATATTGCATGAGGTAGATCATTAATGGGCCTTTTCAGTTCATGCTGGCAGAACTGTGACAGATCTCCCATGGTTCAGTAAGGTATAAAATATTTTTCATATCACTTGTCCATTTAATCTGATTCATTTAAAGGTCAGAAATTTGAATTGCTGTTTGTATTTTGCAAAGCTTGATTTCTTGAGCTAATATATGAGAACTGCTGTTACAGATCTGAGCTACAGATTAAATGCTTGTATTTTCTGCTGTTTTTTAGTATGTTTTTTGAACTGGAGAAGGACTAAATGATATCAGAGACTAATCTTTCTGACAAATGAGCTACAGAGTATCCACTAAAGTATAAGTATGAAAAGAGATAATATTTCATGTGGCATTTTGTAGGTGTTCAGGAATTAAATTCCTTATATTAAGGAATTAAATTCCTTATATAAAATTACAATGCAGTGTGAAATATCAGATAACCCCACCTCCATACTTCTCAAATTTAATTTTATCTTATTTTCAAAAGAAAAAATAATTCTTTTTAACTACAACAACCAGTATAAGTTATAATGACTCAGTTATATATGTTATATATGCCACTCAGTAATACTGAAAAATGTAGGAGGCTTTATTGGCCTAAATTAAATAGGAAGTTAGAGCAGTGTCCTTCCACTGCCATTATCCTGATACTGAAAGTACTTTCATTAAAACAGGAGCAATACGAATTTAGATCATGCCTACCTGAAAATGTAGTTGTCCACATATTGAAGGAATCTCTTGTGTGCCAGAACCCACAGGAAAGCACAGCTACATACCAGCCTTCTTCCTAACTAACAATAATATTTAAGGGAAAAAGATGAGTACCTTGATTGCGAGGCCTGGATGCTCAAGTGTTATCTAAATTTTGGAGGTTTGTTAAAACATCAGAGAACTCTCAGAGCAAACAGGGAGGTGACTTTGTGACTTGATTTCCAATGTAACATTTAATGCTGTCTTGAAATAAAAGCTGACCTCAATGTAAGGTTGTGAGAATAATATGCTGTAATAGCAAAAAAGATAAGGACACAAGGAAAGATCAACTGAGAATGGCCTAGAAGGACTGACTGATGGAGGCACACCTTCCTCCCCTGTACTGTACAAGCAATATATAAAGCACATACACTTGGACTTCTCACTAACATGCTCTGAACCAAAATATAAAATACTGCCTGAAAAGCCTAAGTAAAAAGTAATTTTCTGCCCAGTGCTGTCACACTTGCAGCTTACTGTGGGGTATATAGTGTCTGAAGGCATGGAGAGACAGCACTGACAGAAATGTAGCTAACTGATCCCCCTTGCAGCCTCTCACAGCTTGACCACTGTCATGTTGGGTTGTGCTGCCTCTAGGGGTGAGAAGAATCAACTCCCTCCGGCTAATCTTGTCTCATCTCTATTCATTATCACTCCACTGCTAAATGTGCTGCCCCCCCAGATCTCCTTGCAAACTGTTCAATTCTGTCAAAAAAAGATCTGTTACCCTAAACAGTTACCTAATCTTTTTCTCCTTAAATGACAGCTGATACCTTTACTTGAAATCAAATGTCTTTCCACAGAGCCTAATTTGCTTTTGCCCCCTTCCATTGTTGTTAGAAACTTTTTCAAAGACAGCTCGGAAGTGTAGATGCTCTTTGTGAACATTAAAATTTCATTTCAATGCCTGTTTGAATATTATTGATTTCAGATAACAAATAGGTGAAAGAGTACAGGGAACAATGCTGTGTGATTGTTGCTGTGACACGGTCAGCCAACACTACCCTGGACAGAAGATTTTTTATCATAATTAGTACAGTCTACTTAGTTCAGGCTCAAAGTTCCTTCAATAAAATATGGAGACAGATGGTATCAAAACACAGGTGATACTATTTCCACTTTGGTAGTCAGACACTTATATCACCTCATTAAGAAGTTTTAAATTTGAAGTGAAATGTCTCTTTTCTTTTTAATTATCCTTATTTTTACTATTCAATGAAGCCTCTGTCTTTTATCCTGTATATTTTTTTTTCCATGTACTAAACTGACTTTTTTTTCAGTTTCAACATATTTCTTGAATTTCCATTTCCTTAGAAACAATAGGAGAACACTATTTCAACAGTAAAATACAAAACAGTAAAATCAGCATTAGTTTTGCATCTTTTCATAATCAAGAACAAATGAAAGACTATGAATTCACTTGTACCACAGTAACTGTTAGTGGTCTGACCTTAAATATAGATTTCAACATGCAGGGTGACAGGGTGTTCCTGAAGAAGTCACGTCTTTATGAAAGTAAGAGGGTGAAAAATTAAGTCTCCAAATATTTTCAAGTAACTGAAGTAAAACTGGAAAATATTAAAAATATATTAAATAGGTCCTGAGTTTGCCTGAGTAAATGTCTGCTAAATTGTATTCAAAAGTCTTTCTCCAGGATTTCACATTGCCAAAAATTAAATTTAGCCACAAGCATATTTGCTTCCAGGCAAGCTTTTAGGAGGAAGATTATCCTCCTGAAACAATAGTAATAAAAAGACCCTATCATATCTTGCCTTTTGTGTAACCATCAGGTCACACAAGTCAAAGACAGGGAAATAGAATGTCAGAACATAAGACCTAACCATTTCATCTGAAACACTTTCACCAGATTTGTTGATGAATCATGGCCTTTGTCATTCAGGACTTGTCTAAAGATGAAAGTTGGGATTAACTTTAGCTCCAACTCAGTTCCCATTAAATTCAGCAGAGAACAATGGAAATGTGCATTTCTCCAGATAGATACCGGTAACTCTTTACTCACTTGACTACTGAAGAAGCCTAGCTTGATGCCCCTATATAAGAAGAGTCGTAAGGTGGATCCAGGAAACTACAGGCCTGTCATCCTGACCTCAGTTCCAAGAAAGGTGATGGAACAGGTCATCTTGAATACAATTACGCAGCACGTGCAAGATGACAAGGGGATCAGACCCAGCCATCATGCATTCAAGAAAGGCAAGTCCAGACTGACTAACCTTATCTCCTTCTGTCTTATCACCAGGTAACCTTCCTGATGGGTGAGGGAGAGGCTGTTTACAGAGTCTACCTAGACTTCTGACACGGTCAGACCTAGCCTTTGACACAGTCTCCCACGGTATGCTTCTGGAGAAGCTGGCAGCCCATGGATTGGACAGGTACCCTCTTTGCAGGGTTAAAAACTGGTTGGATGGCTAGGCCCAGAGAATGGTGGTGAATAGAATGAAATTTGGATTATTTGGATAATTTATTTCAAAATTATGAGACTGAATTAATCAGTTAATGGATTCTGGATATATATATATATATTTTTCATTTATGTCCTTAAAGCAACGAAACTGTGGCTTTATCTAGTTAAGGATCCAAGGTAACAGACACTAATACCAACTTGCTATACACATAGGAGACTATGATAATGTTAAAAGTCTTTCTCAATTGTAAATATTAAAAACACAATAACAGTGGTCAAAAGGGCTTGGTTGCCATTCTTCTTTTCTTTGATACAGTTTAGCTTATATCTTGGCACTTCTTTGTTCATTATCAGCAAGTGGGAGAAATTGCTATTTTCTCCTCAAAAACTCTAGGGAAAGTGGCTCAGAAATATCAAACTATCCATTGTGTTTCTTGCCGTCTTCAAATCTAACCGTTCAGCAGTGGAATACTGCTCATAATTAAGTAATATTTAGTTCATTAATTCCTTTGGGGATTGTTGATAATTATATTGCAGTATGATTTCCTCAAAGATATCATACAGGCCATTGATAAACAGCTGAGGAGTAAAATCAGGGGATTAACTGTAATTATAGCAAAGTGGTTTGCTATTAAACTAATTGAATAAAAAGTAATTGGATTATGTATGATCTTCAGTAGCTCCTAGACTTTAAACTTTAATTAAATTATCATACTTCTCATTCAAAAATGGAGTGGTTGAACATTAGCTATTTTGACACTACAAATGTAGGAGAAGCAAAATATTTATGCTGAATGAGATGCTCAGTGTTAGCATAGTTTAGTAACAAAAGAAGCTCTCTTGTACAATTATGTCACTGTAATGAACTTATTTTTTCATTTACATACTATTTAAACATTCTTCCTTGATTGAAAAATTTATGAGAACTGACAAATATTCTATTCCTAAATGATTAAACACATTACAGTCATTAAGCTAAACCTGATTGCATACTTGTGTCTGAAAGTTTTTCAAAAGGAAATCTATTTGATTTTCTAGTAACAATTCTATAAATTGTGTTGTATGAAGTGGAAGAAAAAAATATGATTGAATTGTAATTTTATGAAATTATAAAGGACCTATTTATAAAGTATTAATTTATTATTTTCTAAAGATACTATTATTGAAGAGATTAATATTAAACAAAATTCTTGAAATAAAAATACATATTGCAAATGCAGAAGTAGAACTACTCAATAATGTAAAAAAAATATCAAAAGGTTCATGAAAAGTGGTTCTTAGAAAAGTATTTTGTAGATAATAGAGCTAAGGAATGCTGATTAAAACCAAGTCAGACCTTAGGAGGGCAACAAATGCATTCAGTTATGAGAAATAGAGAAGTTAAACCCCAGACCGATTTAAGAGTAAATTAAATTTATTACATGGATAAAAAGAGGCGAGATTTTGAACTGCATGATACATATAAAGTTTTTTTTTATAGTGTTTCAACCTTAAATAAATAAGGACATTAAAAAAATTAATAATAAATAATTTTCCTACATCATTTAAACACAGTATCTGGTCATGTAGTTAACAGGATCAATTTGGGCTTATTCTCAAGGGCCAAATTTGGCTTCTAACATGGGCAATAAGATTTGAAAACTGATTCTGAATTCAAAAAGGAAATTAATGTAGCAAAAATAAATTTGGAGAGATATGCTCATGTATTTTGGTTTCTTTGCCTTGCTGCTGAGTCCTGAACTAACCAAAGCCTATTGATCAACTTGTTGAGCAGACCTACTGAAAATGTTGCAACAGAACAACTCAGAGACAATAAAAGAGTGTATTAGTTTTTTAGAATCATATTTAAAATATATGGGAATACCTTTGCAATGTTCCTCAGACAGCAGAAGTTAGATTTAACTTACATTGAAGATGAATTTGGAGATGAACCAAGAATAAAAACAACATACCTGGAGAACATAAAACTTCCAGGTGTCAGATATGACACATCAAAGTCATTTCCAAAAGAAGATACAGCTGCAAGATAATTTTTAGAGTAGACTCATCTTTAACTAAATTCTGTTTAGTAAATCCTCAAACTGGAAGAATTTAACAAATCCTCAAACTTCATCTCATTCTACTTAAATTATTATTAGCATCTGATGGAAGATGTTTGATGCCTAATCAATGGTGACTGAATCAAGTTTCATTTTTAAAACATGTCTTCAGTATCCTGTGCAATATGCTGTCTTTGAGCTTGGAAGATTAAAACCCACATAAAGACAATATATGTGTGTCTGATACTCTTGAGTGAGTCACAGATACAGACTTCTCACATTCAGCATAAATAAATAAATAAATAAATAAATAAATAAATAAATAAATAAATAAGATATTTTTGACAGGTATAAAGCCAGAGTTTTCAGAATTCAAAACCAAGTATCATGCTTGTTTGTATTCAGTACAAAATACAGAACTATGGTGCCCATTGGCAACTGGTCACCAGTGGTGTTCCCCATGGGTCAGCGTTGGGGCCCATCCTCATTAATATCTTTATTGATGACTTGGATGAGGGAATTTAGTGCACTGTCAGTAAGTTTGCAGATGACATCACGTTGGATGGAAGCTTCAATCTGCCAGAGGGTAGGAAGGCCCTGCAGAGGGACCTGGGCAGGTTGGATTGATGGGCAGAGGCCAATGGGATAAGGTTCAACATAGCTAAGTGCTGGGTCCTGCACTTGGGACAACAATCTCATGCAACATTACAGACTTGGGACAGAGTGGCTGGAAATCTGTGCAGAGGAAAAGGATCTGGGGGTGTTGGTTGATGCTTGCCTGAAAATGATCAGGCAGTATGTCCAGGTGACCACGAAGGCCAAAGGCATCCTGGCTTGTATCAGAAATAGTATAGCCAGCAGGACCAGGGAGGTGATCGTCCCCCTGTACTCTGCTCTTGTGAGGCTGCACCTCAAGTACTGTGTTCAGTTTTGGGTCTGTCACTACAAGAAGGACATTGAGGTCCTGGATCATGTCCAGAGAAGGGCAACAAAACTGGTGAGGAGTCTGGAACAAAAGTCATATGGGGAGTGGCTGAGGGAGCTGAGATTGTTTAGTGTGGAGAAGAGGAAGCTCAGGAGACACTTTATTGCTCTCTACAACTACCTGAAAGGAAGTTGTAGGCAGCCGGGGGTCGGCCTCTTCTCGGAGGTAACTAAAAATAGGCCAAGGGGCACTACTACTCAAGTAGGGCCAGGAGAGATTCAGTTTGGAAATCAGGAGAAATTTCTTCTCAGAAAGAGTAGTTGGGTATTGGAATGGGTTGCCAAGGGAGGTGGTAGACTCATTGTCCCTGGGGATGTTTAAGGAAAGATTGGATGTGGAACTTTGCGACATGGTTTAGTGGGTAATATTGGTAGTAGGGGGATGGTTGGACCAGATAATCTTGGAGGTCTTATCCAACCTTAATGATTCTCTGTTTCTATGATATTAATGGTGAATTTCACTGTAATGTAAGAGATGGTAGCTGTGGATGGTCACGCACTATTCAAGAGGATATTTTGATCTAATGTTAGAAAAATTAGAACAAGTAAATCTGTTTTGTTTTGTTTTGTAGAAGCACAAGATAGAGAAAATTTTGGCAATTGTATTTAAATTGACTTTTTTTTTTTTTTCTTTTTTTTCCTCTGGTAGGTAAAAGAAGATAATGAAGAAAATGTGTTTGCTTTAAATTTATTTTTGAAATATTTCTGACAGTCATAAAAGACAGAAAAACAGGGACATAAAAAAGTTATGCAATCTGTTTTTACCTGTTGCCCACCAAGAAAGTTATTGAAGTTTGCATGTGTTAGATAAACTTATCAAATTACTTCATCACAGTGCTCTCATCTTTTACCTTTACACCTAAACCAAATATAACTGAATCATAACAAGTAGTCAATAATAAAAATTCAGAAAAGCATAATGAATTATACTGGCTGTTAAAAGACTGATTCTGTATTTAAAGTTGAGTCTTTTTCTTCTCCATTTCTTTTTCTGTTATCCTGTTCTCTGTACCAACCACCATTTCTGTACTGTGTAATCATTCTCCCTATGTTTTTCATGACATAATGAATAACAGATGGTGTGTAAAAATACTCCCGGCTTTGACAAATAATAGTTCTGTTTTCTCCCTCCTTCAAGTATTTTAATCTCAGGAGAGAATATGGAGCAAGATTATAATCTTGGCTACAAGATTATAGAGCACCTGCACACCTCAGAGGATACCAGCCTTTAATGTATTTTAGGGAGTGCCTCCCAGACATATGGATAGACTAGCTTCTGAATGCAGAAGCAGGTAAAAAAAGCATGCAGAACACTGTCTTGTAATTGTATACCTTAGTGTTCTCTGAGCTTTCAGATTTCTTCAGGGATTTTGGGTGGCAAATTGAGTAGCAATGTGGGTTTTAACACCTTTACTCCCCACACTCCACAAGCAAGTAATGAGGTAAGCACCAGACTGAAATTCTTCTACACAAGGATGCTGATAATGTGATGGTAGGTTCACAGCATCAGAAATTATGTCCAAGTATGAAACCCAGTGATACTCTGGATTCAGAACTGCTTTTTGCTTCAAAGTCTACAAATGTTGTTGTTAATGAGAATAAAAGGTAGATTTTTCTGCATGTCTCTGGAATTAAAATATGGAACAAAATCCTAGTTCAAGCAGGTATCTGAAAAGAGATTATAAAATGAAGGAGAAAATAAAATTGCTATGTTTTGTTTTGTTTTAATTCCTGTTTATATATCATACATTATAAGCAAATATAAACATTTGTATTATTTGTATTATTTTCTTTAATTTGTCAAATATTTTGGCCATTTAGAAAATCTGTCTGTGACCTTGTATGCCAAGTCTGAGCTTATAGCAATTTTTACAGCTGAGTTATCACCCCTTGAAGACTGGCATTATAGTGAAAATGCTGACACAACCTTTACTACAACAATGCTGCTATAATAAAATTTATAAGGGGCAATCAAGTCTCTAGGATGTCTTATGCGTTGTCATCTCTTGATGCATTTCTTGGTACCAAAATGGATGTAAAGAGTGATCTTTCAAATGATTATATTATTACAATAGCTCATCAAAGTAGTGCTGGAAAGAACACTGAAGTGATTTAATTTTGAATATCTTTTTGTTGTTCTTTTGCGAAATATAAAATTATGTAATTTTTATAGGAAAAAAAAAAAAGGTGGGTAAAGAATTATACTGAAGAATGCTGATATGTGTAGACTACGATTATCATTACCTCTTATTCTTACCAAAATGTGTCATGGTCTAATATATCACAAAAAGATTAAACCACCTATAAATTCTTTAAAAAATTAGTAATCAAAGACACATATGACATTGATTTTTGACTTAAAAGGAGACTACTGCACATAACAAGACAATGTTAATCATACGATTATAGCTTATCCTCTCAAATATTTCATTCAGTGCATTCCAAAGGTTCAGTTCATTCCAGAAAAAGAGGTAACAATAACATTAGTGGCAGTGTCAAAAATATGAAATGGGAGGGCAGACACTATGTTTTCCTTTTCAAGAATGCTTGTCAGGAGTTGCAGACTAATCACTTAGTATGTACTTTTAAATTAAAGAGCACTATACCAATAAATACTAAATGAGAATCTTCCTATTAGTCAGCATAAAAATGTTAGAAAATGTATAATAAATGTGTATGAGATGAAATTCTAGAGAGATAAACAAAAGGAATTCTCACCATTTGGTAGTCAATACCTAAAATGCATTTGGTACCTACTTCATAGAAATTAATATATATGTACATTCATTCAGCTGGAAGCCCCTATTTATGAATAATAAAACATAAAAACTAAAGTGTGACAAGTTTAACGAGGTTATAAACATATGTCTGTACTACCATAACTAGCATTGGAAAGCATTTTCTGTTTTATTATACTGAGGGAAAAAAAAAAGAAAAAAAAAAAAAAGAAAAAAAAAGAAAAAAAAGTTATTTTAAGTATAAGTAAAATATTAAGCCGCAGAGTAAAATCTGTGTTCAAATCAACTTTACACAGTAAAATTCAGTGGGGGCTATTCAAAGTCCTTTGAACTCATTGAAAAGTGTTGAGGGATTTTTGAAGCAGCAAAGATCCCATGACTTGCTGCAGCTGAGCAAACCAAGCTACGAGGATGACTATGAGAAGTTCCCATGACAGTGTTCCCACATCGCCCAATTGAGGAATTTAGAAAAATATTGTTGCCAGGAGCTGGCTTCAAGGACGGGATCTACGTGACTGCTAATCACAAGGGGGTTGTTTTCTTGCAGGTAGGGTTGTTTTCTTGCAGTTGTTTGTCTGAGTGCTTTTGACCAATAATCTTGTGTGAGACACTATCTGCCCCTGTTAAGTTTGCTATAAAAGTCAGGCTATTCAGGTAATAAAAGAGAGCATGATCTGACCATACATGTCTGTCATGTTTTCGGCCATTCTTCCTGTAACAGAAAAGATGTACAGATTAACTACAGAAGTTTGTTACTGAACTTCAAGCAGATTTTGAGAGTTTCTGTGTTAGTTTCCTTGCTTCTGCCATTGGTTAATTCTGATCTGATAAACCATTTACAGCTAGGCACATTGTCATACCACGATGTGTATATACACTATACAGTTGAGCATCACATCATAGTATTTTAGTACCGTGTATGGATAATGTAATTTTATATTTTAATCAATGTCCAAACTTTAGGCAAAACAACTGCAACATAGCTAAAGACAAAGGGTCCATCTAGACCAATAATCTGATCTAGAAGGGGATATTATTCACACAAAAATCATGTCATCCTAGCTGGTCAGCTCTAAAAATACAAACTTAAGGGCACATCTCTAACACAGACAAGCAGGCTGAATAATATGAAGACACTACTGAGCTTCATATAATACCCTGAAATGTCAGCAAAGTTCAGCCTTGTGGTATCATTTGTTTGCTCATAAAACAGATCCTTAAAAACCACGAGTAAGTAATGCTGCTGCATTTTTTGAAATACTTTGTCTGTCACATATTTTACAGTTTTATATAAGTATACAGATTTTATTACAGTGTTATATTGCATGTTTTGGATGTCACGTAGCAGTGTCTGCCTCAAGAAGCTGCCAAGTATCAAGTAACTGATTTATGATCAACAGCGTATTTCTATTGCCTGTTACACAAATATTATCATATTCCTAAATATGAAATTATGTCCACAAAAGATCAGAATTCAGTTTATCTCAGGAATAGTGTTTTTACATAGTAAATTTCAACTCTGAAAATACATTCTTATGGTCATGTTTCTGTCACAAAAGAACATCCCAAGGCAAAAAGTACATACAGAAAAGCACACAAAAAAAAAATTGTATGTAACTAATGTAACTAAATTTTATTATTTTTTTTTATTTTTTCTTTTTCTAAATTAATTTCTAGAAACGTTGAAAACTGTCAAGTTAGCAAATTATAAGCATTCACCATGCATACAAGTTAAGAAGAAAATAAGAATGACAATTCCATGTAAACAATAAATGAATAAACATAAAAATCCCACGGATGCATACATATCAGTCTCCGGTGGTCCCTCTGGGGTTCGTTCTTCAGCCTCCCTCCACTCCCCCCCTCCTCCTTATTTAGTAGTCTCTGGGCCAGATGTCAGAAAGTTTGGGTCTATGAAATGTCAGAAAGGACTGAGGTTTGGATTCTTCCCTTCTCTCTCAGCTGGCTTTGAGCTCACATTGCTGTTCTGCTGTTGCTCAGATGAATCTGCTGCTTCACATGCTTAGAAGAATGGGCTAGAAGCCTGAAGAGAAGTGTCTCTGGGGATTAGCTTGCTTTCCAGGGATAAGCCCTTCTCTACCGTTTGTGCTTCTGAAGGTTTTCCAGGAGGACACCTTAGAAACCCCTTGGAGAAGAGGCATGGTAACTAACTGTGAGAGGAGTTGAGCTGAGCCTCTGCCTCTTTGCTTCTGTTAAAAGGCCCCACTGAAGAAAAGCAGGACCTTGGGGATGTCCGGAGGCCATGTCAGGCCCAGACCTCAGTCCCCATTTGTTGTGTGGTCCATGAACCTGTGTAAATGCACTGGGAAGAGGATGAACACTCTAACAGCTTGTTGGATGTGGGCAGCTTGCCAAACCTTCATCTGGTGTATGATGATACAAAAGGTGCAGTGTAACTCAGTAGACCTGGATGTGATTTCACTATAGTGTTTGCAAGACAGCACATTAAGGAACTGTGTTTGTTTGTTTGTTTGTTTGTTTGTTTTTGTTTGTTTGTTTTGTTTTTGTTTTTGTTTTTGTTTTAGAAGGAGAATAGGAATGCAGAGAAACCAGAACATTGCTAGCAAAGGGCTATAGCCATATCCGTAATTAACAAGGCTGTTCATTAACTGCAACTAGATGTGCTTTCTTCAATACCTGTATTAAATTGAATCTCAAATGGTGTGTAGTAATTTTTGTGGATGTTTTTTGTATTACAGGTATAAGGTGCTGCTTGTAGGTTTCATGAAATATCTTTCCTTACAGAATGCTGAATAAAAGTATTTTCTCTTATAACTGAAGAGCTGTTGCTGAGTGTTGCTTTGAACTGGGATTATTCATATAATGTGACTAAGTACATCCTAATGACCTGTGTGTGGACAGTATCTACAGCGTTGTATTCTAACCCTAGAGTAAACAGATAATTTTATGGTGTCTCTTTACAGCAAAGACATGGTCATGATTACAGTCCCACTTCCTCACCACCCTTCCTTGGGAAACAGAACAAGCCCTTTTTGTCTTGTTCTCAGAGGGTCATTCTCACTTTGCTGTGGAGAGTGCACCCAATCTTTCCACATCTTTCTTCACCTGGGTTTCTCACAACTGAGTGCAGTTTTCCCATTGAATTTTACAGTTATCAGGATAAATACCTGTCTTTACAACTCTTACCCTTCCTACTGTGTTCAGAAAGGAGGTGTTAGATTATTATTATTATTTTTTTCAAGAGGCTCACCTGCTAGCTCGCATTCAGGCATATCAGAGTAAACACTTGGTTCAAAACCTGAGGTTTTCTTTCCAGTCTATGGTGTGAGTTTGAGTCTTGATGGTGTATGTCCTCTTTAAATTCCTGATGGATGCTGATAGAAGACCAAGAAGGTGATTCAGCTTATTATAGAATGATATGATCATAGACTATCCTGAGTTGGAAGGGACCCACAAGGGTCATTGAGTCCAACTCTCCTGGCACCACACAGATCTACCCAAAAATTCTTACCCAAATGCTTACACCTTTTACTTTAAACCTGAGAAGCAACGGATACTTTCCATGTTTCCCTTGGGGATAGTGTACTCTTCTGTATTTTGCTTCTGTACAAAGAGTTCAAAATTTTAAAGTCATGTTGTCAGTCATACACCCAAACAACCCAAACAGCCAGCATTACATGTTCCCACGCCCTCCCCCCCCCCCCTCCCCAGACAGGTCAAGCCCTGAAGGCAAGACGAGACAAGTAAATAATGCGAACATATAAAACTAACTTGTAAATACATTAGGTTTTGGCAGTTTTTTGGCACTTTGTGGGGCTTAACTGTGCTTCAGTGATAACATCTACTGGTGTGAACTGAAATTATGCCTCTGTGCCACAATGTATTTTTTTGTTTGTTTTTGGGGGGGAGGGGGTGGGACAAAATTTCTTGTGGACACCTGCAGGAGTTGCAAAGTAATAATAAAATTTAGGTGAAGGAAAAGTTCCTTCTGTGTTGTTGTTGTTTTTGTTTTCTTTTCCATGCAGTCTTAAAATGAAGGTCCCATTTTCGGGCCCTTGGCAGAGTGTAAGCATGCCGGAACACTTCACACTACGTAGATCATATTTGTCTGAAATTATAATATCATCCTGTGAAATATGTTCATCTGATTCGTGTCAATATGGAACAATGTTAGGGCCTCATAAAGAAATGTGACCTTCTGTCTTACATCCTCTTGTATAAATAACCACAAGTCCAAGAGAAACAGAGTGGTTAGTGTATATAGTTCTTGTATCTTGCAAAAGAATGGTCTAGCAGTTCATGTCAATAGAGGGTTTGAAGGGTAAACCATGAGACTCGGGTCTGGGAGATAAGAGAATAGGGGGGAGTTTTCTGAGATAACTGCTGATTATTGCATGAGACACAGCTTTCTGACATCTGGCCCAGAGACTACTAAATAAGGAGGGGGGGGGGGGGGGGGGGGAAGCTGAAGAACGACCGAAGGACAAAGCCTGGGAGGAAGACTACGAGTCTTCAGTACGAGCAGCAAACCCCAGAGGGACCACCGGAGACTGATACGTATGCATCCGTGGGATGGTTCGGGTGCTGGGAAACTAATTATAAGAACCCTGCCTTTTCCAAAAGTGGTGATGAATATGTATTAGCCTAGAAGCATAAAAACCAGCCGCCTGATGTAACTGGTGTGCGTCTAGGTGGAGCAGAGACTCCCAGCGCACCCAGCGCTGTTTGCTTACCTCTATTCCTTTAATAAATTGTAAACTTTGATTGTAACCCTATTTGGGACTCAGTCATTTATAACAATACCTATAGTCTGCTGCAGGCTGAAAAGTAGCCTGTGCCTCAGGTGCTGTTTTCTGCCTTTGCTTTTGTTACTACATCCTTGTAAGTCTTCAAAAGGGAAATGAAGTTATCCTATTCAGAAAAAACATAATCCAGAAGAAACTTTGGTTGTTTTCAGGGCCTGAATTCTCACTGAAACCAAAGGTGGGTATAGAATCATAGATTATCCCGAGTTGGAAGGGCCCCATAAGGATCATCGAGTCCAACTCCTGGCACCACACAGGTGTACCCAAAAATTCAGACCGCGTGACCAAGTGAACAGTCCAAATGCTTCTTAAACGCCGACAGGCTTAGTGCAGCGACTACTTCCCTGAGGAGCCTGTTCCAGTGTGCGACCACCCTCTCGGTGAAGAACCTCTTCCTGATGTCTAGCCTCAACCTCCCCTGCCTCAGGCTGACACCATTGCCGTGGGTCCTATCAGTGGTGACTGAAGAGAATAGATCGGTACCTGCCCCTCCACTCCCGCTCGCGAGGAAGCTGTAGACTGCGATGATGCCTCCCCTCAGCCACCTCTTTTCCAGGCTGAACAGGCCCAGTGAGCTCAGCCGCTCCTCATACGACTTCCCCTCTGGGCCCTTCGCCATCTTTGTAGCCCAATATCTTACTGACTTGAAGAAAGAGGCTTTAATCTATCCTGCTTTGTTTACTAGCAACCACCCCTCACCGAGCATGCGCTCTGAATTTCTCGGAGCCTATTACTTTAAACGGAGACAGGAGAACTTTTCACCAATCATAACTAAGATATGCTTGACTAGAGCCACTCAAGCTCCACCCAAAAGAGAGAAAATAATATAAATTGGCCTAAGAGAGAGGGGATGTTAGGGGAGATACCACCCCGAGGGAATACAACATCCTTAGGACCTCCTGACTCCTGGGACCAATCAGTCGACGGGCTGAGACTCTCTCTCTCCCTCCCCCTCCACAAACACCCGCCCCCCCCCCCCCCCCCCCCCCCATTGGGATGCCTTTGGGTGAGATTTGAACACTTGGTTATTGTTATAAATGAGGTCTCAACTCAATCTGAAGTTTGTAATATTTATAAAACAAATATTTCTAAAAGCTATAAAAGCTATAAAAGGCATAAAAGGCAAGTAAACAGCGCTGGGTGTGCGGGGAGTCTACGCTCCACCAACACTCACACACAAACATCTAACATTCTAAATATACAGAACATTGCTTTACATACTAAACGCAAGTATGCCTCTACATACGTACAATCGGGAAAGGTAGCAAACAATCCTCTAAGTTCCGTAACTTAATAAAAATCGAGGACGCCTATACATGTGCACGATCAGAAAAGGTAACAAACAATCCTTTAAGTTCCGTGACTTAACAGTCTCCATTCTCCATTCCTTTTGAGCGATGTGTCTCACTTTAAGTTGTCAAGCAACTCGGTCTTCAGGTCTTATGTATCCCGTTCTTCCCAGATCGAAGAAAAGCATATCCATCTCCTTGTGAAGGCCAATAGGCCTGGGTCAAAAGGCACGTTCAGGTCAGCAGGGGGCGTAAGAGCAAAAGCCTTCGATGGCTGTAACAGCAGAGGGGCCCGTGGCGTAGTAGTCGGATCAGTAAAGGAGCCCGCAGCTCCCTCACTATCTGGCAAGCCACACGTTTGTGATTGTGGCTCCACATGGCTCTTTAAGGCCTCAGAGGCTGCTCGCCAGGTGCCGATAAATCCCACTGCAACCTTGTCATTTTTAGTTGCAGAGTGCCACACCTTGACCTCAGTTTGGTCCCATATTTGAGGCTCATAAACTGTCCAATTGTTAATAAGGAGAATAAGCTGTAAGGTTACCAGGACGGTCTTTGTTCCTAAGGACGAATGATTCCCCATAACGCGCAACTGCTTACCAGTGAGAGGCAGTTGTGTGCACAGGTCCGCTTCTCTCAGCTCGAGCTTCTCTCCAGCTCCAGTGCGCCTATTTCCAGCGACTTTCTGTACGAGCTTCTCTGAGCAGTTTGCCAAGTTTGGCCGAACCTATCTTCATGAGGCAATCAAAGTGCCTGTTCCTGTCCTGGTCTCCATTCTGCCAGCCTGTTGCTCTTCCCTTCTTTTTCCAGCTTTTTTATTGATGTAACTTCATCGTGTTGCCTTTTTTTTTTTTTATCTTGAGGGCAGGCTCCCCTCTTATAGCCTTCTCTCCACAGCAGTTCTTTTCAAAACAACTTTTCATTGCTCAAACGACTTTGAATGTAAGGACAACAGCAAACACCCAGAAACATCCACGCCTTAAGTGGAGAACAAGAAACCAACCTGAGACTGCATGGAGTCTCCTGAATCACCCTTCTTTGTTCCCTCTAAACTCTTTTGTATTCCTGATGGCCTGGTCGTTAAGAGTCTAATGTTATCTCAACCACGGGGCTTTCCAACGCCCATGGCCACATTCCCAAATTTCCCCTTCTTTATTAATATCAACCATTTTCTCGACACGAATTACCACTCCATATATAACAGTTATAAATCTTTCTAGCGCATTAATTTCTAGGCTGCGCACCTGTAACACCTGTGTGTTTCGTGCATGCTAGCTTGCTTTTGCAGACAGGCACTACCGCCGGCAATCCAAAGAACCTGGTTATCTGTTGCTGTAATAAATCACACTTGATTGCATTGTCATAGCTCTCATTAAGTGCAACTAGGGTAAGGGTGGTTATACGTTATTGGTGAATCTGTGAGCGTGGTAGTTCAGTGTTCTGAATCCGAGCAGACCCCAGACGGTTAACACGTTATTGGTGAATATCCGACCGGACCCCAGACGGTTAACGCGTTATTGGTGTATCCGACAGGTTCCGTACCCTGAATCCGACCGGTCCCATAACGGTTAATCAGCTACACCCCTTAATGCGACGCTAACCAAGGAGCACGAAAGAGACGCACGTCCTTGCCTCTGGAGAGGAGGTTCCTTGCGCAGCCAGTGCAAGGAACACAAAACTCAGTTGCGCCAGACTAACATGTGGTTGTATCTGAGCTTGGAGACTGCAACCCTATTCAGACTTCCAGATCTAGAGGAACACTTTGGCTGCAGCCTAAAAGCCACGTGTACAGGAGCTCCCCCAGGCCAGCCAATCTTCTTCCCATCATCTGCCAGGAAATGTAGGCATGTAACCAAATCAAAACCCGAACCTTCGGCCCAGTCCTTGACCTGAATAGTGAGTGACGATCCAGATCCTGGCATTCATACGTGATAGCTTATAGGCAGCGGAAGTAAACAGTGTAGTCAGAGGTCACGGGGCTAGATTTTGAAAAGTCCTGCATAAGGAAGACATCTCAGAAAAGCAGATTTAAATACCATTAATGCCAAGAAAAGTAATTCTGATTGCTATATTCTTTATCTGTCATGACTAGACAGATGAAAATCTATGAGAGCAATTTTGCCTTTAAGGTCATTTTCTTTTTTCTTTGATGTCTTTTCTTTCGTTTGTTTGTTTATCTATCTATCTATCTATCTATCTATCTATCTATCTATCTATCTATCTATTTATTTATTTAAACCGGCTCTGGACTACTTGTCCTCACAGAATGACTAACAGAAATATGACCCTTGTGCACTTTTTGTAGTTAATTCATTAGGTCAGCTCTAACCACTAAGCCCCTTGTCAGGTTATTTCTATTAGTGACAAGGAGCAATTGAGCTTAAAAGACTGAAGCCAGGTAGATGAGCCTATTCCAGGAGGTCTCTTGGCTCCACCCTTGTGAAGTGAAACCTGCCAGGTGTGGATCATTTGACTTTTGCTATATAGGAAGCCTGAGGACTTGTGGGGAATTGCCTTCCCGGTGGGGAGTTTGAGGCTCAGGTTGTCTAGGGTGCTTTTCTGCTGTTGTGGTGAAGCGGATTCCGTGTTCCCCGGTGGGCTGCTTTTTCTTCACGTTTTCTCCCATCTCTGAGAAATAGTTTTAGTGACTCTATGAGCTAGCTACGTTGTTGGTGCCCTCTCAGTACGGTGAGACCCTGGTGGTGCAAAGTCACTGTGAAGCAGTGTGGAAGTGACTCAAGTTCAGAAGCTGGCAGGTAAGTGTTCCTGGGTTCTACAGTTCTTTAATGTTGAGGAGTTTGAGTACTTCCTTCACCTTGTCTGTTTTCAGTGAAATTACTTCCGTGGCTTCTAAGCTCCCTTTCCAGCCCTTCCAAATTTAATGATAATGAAAGCTAAAAAGAAAGCCCCACCAACACAGAAGCTCAAGTGCTTACAGGTAAGCCTGACTTTGAAGAACGTTCTTAACTATTCGTTAGGATTCGACAACAGGCAGTGTGGAAAAAGGTGCCTTAATGTGCACTCAAGTCATGCCTTGCGGTGAGTAGAAACCGATGGGGAAGGTACTGGTGGAGTTATCGTAACTTTCACTAAGTGGAAGTTGCGAGACTGTGCTGTTCCTAAAAGAAATGCCGCTTTCACAACACGTAAGTCAAAAGCAGTAGGAAGAAAGCCTCTCCTGTTCCCTACAGGCCTGCGCCTCGGCTGTGGAGAAAGATTTGGAATAGGTCCACCAGTGCGGAGAGAACATCTTCCTCCCAAGCTGTACAAAGCAGTGTCTGAGGTATGGGGGAAAGCGTCCTTCTGTGAAAGGAAGAGAGCAGAGCGGGACAAACGCCGGTGCCCCGCTGTGGTTTCAGGAGCGTGACCATGCAGAGGATGTGAGAGTAAAGGATGGAAAATGGAAGCTGCCGATCAAGGCATGGGTACCTGAGTTGTAAATAAAAACAATGGCGGGGAAAGGGGTCCTGTGAGATTCGCCCCAGGTCCGGTCCCCAGGTCCGGTCCCCAGGTCCGGTCCCCAGGTCCGGTCCCCAGGTCCGGTCCCCAGGTCCGGTCCCCAGGTCCGGTCCCCAGGTCCGGTCCCCAGGTCCGGTCCCCAGGTCCGGTCCCCAGGTCCGGTCCCCAGGTCCGGTCCCCAGGTCCGGTCCCCAGGTCCGGTCCCCAGGTCCGGTCCCCAGGTCCGGTCCCCAGGTCCGGTCCCCAGGTCCGGTCCCCAGGTCCGGTCCCCAGGTCCGGTCCCCAGGTCCGGTCCCCAGGTCCGGTCCCCAGGTCCGGTCCCCAGGTCCGGTCCCCAGGTCCGGTCCCCAGGTCCGGTCCCCAGGTCCGGTCCCCAGGTCCGGTCCCCAGGTCCGGTCCCCAGGTCCGGTCCCCAGGTCCGGTCCCCAGGTCCGGTCCCCAGGTCCGGTCCCCAGGTCCGGTCCCCAGGTCCGGTCCCCAGGTCCGGTCCCCAGGTCCGGTCCCCAGGTCCGGTCCCCAGGTCCGGTCCCCAGGTCCGGTCCCCAGGTCCGGTCCCCAGGTCCGGTCCCCAGGTCCGGTCCCCAGGTCCGGTCCCCAGGTCCGGTCCCCAGGTCCGGTCCCCAGGTCCGGTCCCCAGGTCCGGTCCCCAGGTCCGGTCCCCAGGTCCGGTCCCCAGGTCCGGTCCCCAGGTCCGGTCCCCAGGTCCGGTCCCCAGGTCTACCGCGCTCTCAAGGCACTGTGACTTAGCACGCAACACATTGTTGGAAGTGTGCAGAAAGAAGTCAACAATGCGCTCCACCTGTTTTTGCCGTAACGTCTAATCTGTGGTGGTTTGCAAAGGGGTTTTGTGCCCTGGCAGCAATACCTTAAAGGAGTTTTGTGGCAATGCAATGTAGTTTGGGAAGTTGTCTTGCCCTTTTCTGCATCTGCAACCTCCTGCCTTCATTGGGAGGAGATATTATGAAGTTTGAAGCTGCAAATCTCTTATGCAGAATATGAGCTCCACAAAGTAAAGGTAGCTGCTCGTCTTGGAGGGGCTATATCTGACTGCAAAACTCATCTTTAGGACCGAAGCAAGACACCAAGCTCTTTTTTCTCATAGGAACATGAGTTTTTTCCGCCTGCAACAAGATTCAACAGAGCCATCAACCATTTCTCCGTCTTTGAAGATGCTGAAATGGACCCTGGGTTAAAAAGAACCAGTTCCCAGCCTGTCTCCAGGAGCAGTTGCTTAGGGCTGAAATCTGAGTTTCCCTTCTGTCACGTGAAGGTCCAAAGAGACTCCTCCTCCCTTCTCAGCTGAGTTTGCTGCTGCCTAGTCTTAAGGTTTTTCAGTACTCGGTGGTGTGTGTACCTCAGACCCTCATATTCTGCGAGGGATTGCACTCCCCTTAAGTGCTGTGGGAATCCCGTTTTTCTGTCTCAAGGGGGAATGGGGTAAGGCACTTGTAAATCATTGCAGGTTGTTTTTCGTAGTCAATTGCCGTGTAAATGAAGGCCTCACAAGTACCTTCTCCTGTTTCATCTTGCCCTCCATTTGGAGTCTGGTTACTCCTAAATACTACATATGGGGTGGAATGTCCTAAGACAACTTTACTTTTTAATGTTAGCAATGGTTTTTCTTCCCCCAACTCCGCCAGTAGCTGACACGGTAGAAAGACAGGCTTTTCTCTTCCGTTCTCGTGAAGTTAGAGGCTGTGCCAGATTAAACTGCGACTGAGGCTCTGCACCGACGCAAGTCTCTCTTCCTACTTCAAATTCAGTGATGCTACCTGAGATTCTGTTAATTAGCTTTCAAGGATTCAACCCATTTAAAGCTGTTGGACAATGACAACTCTTTGAAGACATTCCTACAGGTTTATTTTCTTCATTTACGCTTGTTTGCTCTCTCCGTCCCGTCCAAAGCAGTCAGGACAGGTTTGCTTCTTTCTTCTCTGGCAATTTGCACTAGGAACCGCTGTTAGAATCAGAATGCTCATCTAAGAGCATGATGAAAAATGTTGCACTCCAAGGTGGAAACTGGAGAGGAAAATGTTCCTGTATACGTAAGAATTGTACTCAAAGAGCTGATTACACTTTTTCTTACACCTTAACGCATGCTTACACCTTTTACCTTTAAAGCTGAGAAGCAACGGGTAGTTTCTACGTTTCCCTTGGGGATAGTGTACTCTTCTGTATTTTGCTTCTACACAAACGGTTCAAAATTTTAAAGTCGTGTTGTCAGTCATACACCCAAACAACCTTGCACAGTATTACATGTTCCCCCCTCCCCTGCCAGATAGATCAAGCCCTGCAGGCAAGACCAGACAAGTAAATAATGCTAACATGTAAAACTAGTAAATGCATTACTTTTTGGCAGTTTTTTTGGCACTTTGTGGGGCTTAACTGTGCTTCAGTGAGAAGAATGTCTTCTGGTGTGAACTGAAATTATAAATTATACCTCTATGCCACAATGTGTTTTTGTTTTTTTTTTCTTCTTTGGGGGAGTTTGGGAGCAGGGGCAAAATTTCTTGTGGACAGCTGCAGGAGTTGCGAAATAATAATAAACTTTAGGTGAAGGAAAACTTCCTTCTCTATTGTGGTTGTTTCTGTTTTCTTTTCCATACAGTCTTAAAATGAAGGTCCCATTTTCTGGCCTTCGGCAGAGCGTAAGCATGCCGGAACACTTCACATTACATAGATCATATTTGTCTGCACTGAGAATATCATACCTATAGTCTGCTGCCGGCTGCAAAGTAGCCTATGCCTCAGGTACTGTTTCCTGCCTTTGTAACTTTTGTTACTACATCCTCGTAAGTCTTCAAAAGGGAAATGGAGTTACCCTGTTCAGAAAAAAACCACCACCCAGAAGAAACTTTGGTTGTTTTCAGGGCCTGAATTCTCACTGAAACCAAAGGCGGGTATAGAATCATAGATTATCCCGAGTTGGAATGGTCCCCTAAGGATCATCGAGTCCAACTCCTGGCACCACACAGGTGTACCCAAAAATTCAGACCATGTGACCAAGTGAACAGTCCAAATGCTTCTTAAACGCCGACAAGCTTGGTGCAGTGACTACTGCCCTGGGGAGTCTGTTCCAGTGTGCAGCAACCCTCTCAGTGAAGAACCTCTTCCTGATGTCTAGCCTAAGCCTCCCCTGCCTCAGGTTGACAGTATTCCCGTGGGTCCTATCACTGGGGATTGAAGAGAATAGATCGGTATCTGCCCATCCACTCCCCCTCGCAAGGAAGCTGTAGACTGCGACGAGGTCTCCCCTCAGCCACCTCGTTTCCAGGCTGAACAGGCCCAGTGACCTCAGCCGCTCCTCATATGTCTTCCCCTCTAGGCCCTTCGCCATCTTTGTAGCCCAGTATCTAACTGACTTGAAGAAAAAGGCTATCCTGGTTTGTTTACTAACAAAGGAGCATAAAATAGACGCGTGTCCTTGCCTCTGAAGAGGAGGTGAAGGAAGAGCCAGTGCAAGGAACACAAAAATCAGTTGCGCCAGACTAACATGTGGCTGTATCTGAGCTTGGAGACTGCAACCCTATTCAGACTTCCAGATCTAGAGGAACACTTTGGCTGCAGCCTAAGAGCCACACGTACATAAGCTCCCCCAAGCCAGCCAATCTTCTTCCCATGTCCTGCCAGGAAACAGCAATGTGAGCATGTAACCAAATCAAAGCCCAGACCTTCAGCCCAGTCCTTGACCTGAATAGTGAGTGAGGATCTGGATTCTGGCATTTATACGTGATAGCTTATAGGCAGTGGAAGTAAATAGTGTAGTCAGAGGTCACGGGGCTAGATTTTGAAAAGTCCTACATAAGGAAGACATCTCAGAAAAGCAGATTTAAATAACATTAATGACAAGAAAAGTAATTCTGATTGCTGTATTCTTTATCTGTCATGACTAGACAGATGAAAATCTATGAGAGCAATTTTGCCTTTAAGGTCATTTTCTTTATTCTTTGATTTCTTTATTTCTTTTATTTCTCTATCTGTCTATCTATTTATTTATTTACTTTAACAGGCTCTGTACTAATTTTCCTTACAGAATGACTAACAGAAATACGACCCTTGTGCACCTTTTGTAGTTAATTCATTAGGTTGACTCTAACCATTAAGCCCCTTGTCAGGTTATTTCTATTAGTGATAAGGAGCAATTGACCATAAAAGACTGAAGCCAGGTAGAGGAGCATATTCCATAAGGTCTCTTGGCTCCACCCTTGTGAAGTGAAATCTGCCAGGTGTGGGTCATTTAACCTTTGCTATATAGGAAGCTTGAGGAGGTGTGGGGAATTGCCTTCTTGAGGAAGGGGAAGTTTGAGGCTCAGGTTGTCTAGGGTGCTTTTCTGCTGTTGTGGTGAAGTGGGTTTAGTGTTCCCCCGTGGGCTGCTTTTTCTTCATGTTTTCTGCCGTCTGTGTGAAATAGTTTTAGTGACTCTGTGAGCTAGCTATGTTGGTGGTGCTTTCTCAGTACAGTAGAACCCTGGTGGTGAGACTTCATTGTGAAGCAGCATGGAAGTGACTCAGGTTCAGAAGCTGGCAGGTAAGTGTTCCTGGGTTCTACAGTTCTTTAATGTTGAGGAGTTTGAGTACTTCCTTCAGCTTGTCTGTTTTCATTGAAACTAATCATGTGGGTTCTGAGCTCCCTTTCCAGCCCTTAAAAACATAATAATAATAGTAAATAGAAATAAAACCCCACCAACTCAGAAGCTCCAGTGCTTACAGGTAAGCTTGACTTCCAAAAATGTTCTTAACTATTTGTTAAGATTGAACATCAGACAGTATGAAAAACGTGCCTTAACTTGTACTCAAATTACACCTTGTGGTAAGTAGAAACAGATTGGGAGAGATACTGGTGGCATTATCGTAACTTTCACTCAGTGGAAGTCATGAGACTGTGCTGTTCATAAAAGAAATGCTGTTTCCACAGCATGTGAGTCAAAAGCAGTACAAAGAAAGCCTCTCCTCTTCCCTACAGGCCTGCATGTCTTGGCTGCGGAGAAAGTTTTGGAAGAGGCCCACCAACTGAGAGAATCGATCTTCCTCTGTAGAAACCAGTGTCTGAGGTATCGAGGAAAGCATCCTTCTATGAAAGGAAGATGAGAGAGCAGGAACACAGCCCGTGCCACCCTGTGGTTTTGCCAACATGATGGTGCAGAGGACAGGAGAGAAAAGGACAGAAAACTGAGGCAGACACTTAAAGGCATTGTTACACAAGTTGTGAACAAAAACAAAGCCTCAGGAAAAGGGATTGTGTGAGAAAGGTGCTGCTCCAAATGACACAGGGCAGTCCTTAGGGTGGGCTGGTCCCCAGATCGAAGACCTCCTCAAGTTCTGCTGGAGCACCGTCACACACCGGGGGAGCAGGATGATCAGAGTCTGATGGAATGCAGTCCTCAAATGCTGGATGGATGTTGTTCTCAACATTGGGGACACCACACACCTTGTGAACTGAAGTAGGAGGCTCTGCAGCTTTCCTGCCTTTCAGCTCTGGCAACTTGGGTCTTTCTTCAGATGGAGGAAAAAGTCAGTTGAACAGAAACCTCCTCAATTCCAACAACTAGACAAGACAGTGAAGATAACACAGGAAAGAGACAGGGCCGCAAGTGGCAAAGGCTGGCACTGGTGGTAGAAGCAGTCAAAGAACACGTGTGAACAGGACTGCCTTCAATTAAAGGCTGTCTTACTGATTTTCTTTACATGAGTTGTAACCAAGTGGCCAGCTGCCAACAGAGACACCATGACACTCCAAGCTGAAGCTCACAGTGCACACTCCCTTGCAGCTTCACAGGGGCACCCACAAGCACAGACTGACCCCACCACAGGAGACTCTGCTACCTGGACAGGTAAGGGCCTTGGGACACCACAGTCCTGCTGCCTTTCCCTCGCCCTGCAAACAAACCCTGGGTCGGTTTGTACCTCTGCTTTCTGATGGCACGGGCCTCAGCTCTGGACTTTCTTACACCCAGCAATGACAGATGGAGAACACCCAGAATATCCCAGTCATGCCTGAGGCAGCAACATGCAAATGGATCTTTCCCTCCATAATGAACTGGTGAGAGCAGGACTGCTGGCCAACAGCAAATTGGAAGGATCACTGCAGTTAAGACAGGAGAGAAACCTGCCCTACATGATCTGAACCAGCCCCTCTGCCCAAAAAGTGTCATGCCTAACAAATGTGCAGAGCAAGTGCAAGAACAGGTGAAAGCACCAGCAGTTCCCATGCAGTGAGGAGCTACCAAGATCCACAAGTTTGCACAGCATTAAAGAGAACACAGCCCACTATGCTGGGCAGAAGAAGGATCTGGGCAAGAAGGATCTGAGATTGCAGAAACAACTCATTATATAGATAGTCTTAGTGCAGCACACATGTAATTATCCTAGTATTAATGCTGTCGGCAGCTCAAAGTGCTGTCTTTGGATCTTTCAGATGCTTTTCTGTTAGAAAAAGTTCCCCTTGATTACAGTACTCTGCTTGCATAAGACAATCATGCCTCACTAACCCAGACAAGCCACATCATACTCGTAGATCCCTGTCTGTGACCCATAGGAAGGTATATAATGAAACATACCATTTTCAGACCATGTTGCTCAGGATAGTCTCTGTCATCTGTTGGTCTCAAGCTTGAATGCTGTAAGACTGGTGGAGTGCATTGTTGAATTTTTTCTGCATACTTCCAACTTCAGGAGCCAGTCAAGCTGAGATAGCTTGAGATGCCAACTGCGACTTAGGATAAACTGTGCACCACAGAACTTGGTCCCCATAAGACACGTGGCTTCAGAATGACATCCTAAAATGAGATCCTTAGGAAAGGTTTAGTATTATACATTCGTGAAAATTGTATTGCAAAAACTGAAAGATTTAACTCACCCTTTCACACTTCATGTGTAGATTTGATTAATATGTTACCTGGAAACTAAGTCACCACTAATAGTAGTTTTATGTGATTAGATATCCATTTGAATCACTTCTGCTGAAGACATCTGATGGACAGATTATCTATCAGATATCAATGGAAACTGTACATGGAAAAAGATGTGTTGCCTGAGGTGTTGCCTGCTGGTACGGCCCACAGCAACATAACTGCAATCTTATTTCTGAGTCACTGATACACACTTCTCTGCCCTGCTTCACACTCCTCTAAAAGACACAAGAAAGCAAGCAGTAACAGTGGCCTACAGGACAGCACATTACATTTCTGGAGTTCTGAACTGTATCAGCATGAAGTTGTTTGACCCCTTTTCCTGTTCATTTAGCAAAAACTCTCATAAAAGGAAACAGTGGTTTTCCAGAAGAGGTTCTTACATTTTAAACTGATTTAGGCTTTCTTGCTTGTGTCTAAAAATCTCTTTCCAATCTTTCTTCATTTACTATTTAATGATCCCAAGTTCTTATAGACCCTGATACAGGCAAGCAGAGAAGAAAGTCTTTCTTGATAGGAGCTATCTCAAATGTTTTTTTTTTCTGTATGTCCATGATTACTTTTTCTATCTATCTTGGACAAACTTACACAAAGCTTTCACATACACCTGAATTAACATTTATTGTGATCACAGATGTGGACCAGAGGAAATCTTTACCAGACCAACTTACCAGAAAGACTTGGCTTTTCCAATAGAACTGAGCTAAATGATGCAGAATAGATAAGTATCGGTGTAGACTTTCTAATGTTTTCTGGAAGTCTGGCATTGTCTATACCCATCCTGACAGTCTCTTAGGTTTTGCATGTTCATGGGTGAAGCATTTATGTTCAGTAAATTTGATGTTTCTCTACCTGAATCATAGTTAACGAATATATATATAAAAAAAATCATAGTTGTATGCTTATATGAGAACAATGGACTGATTACTTGTACTGCTGTGATTTGAGAGAATAAAGTACACACAGCTTCCACATAGAGAGAAAACTTAGTAATTATTCCTTGTGAATGGATGCAGTCTTATATATAAAAAGCAGATTGAACGATCTAGATATAAACTGAAAGACACTTTTCTGTGGTAGCTAAGTGTTGTTAACTGGTGTGTATAAATAAAAGGATAATTGTGTGTTTATTGTGTCTGTATATATATCAGTCTTCATTTTTTGTTTCTTTTTTTTCCTAAACACAGAAAGTCTCTAAACTTCTAAAAAAATAAAAAAATAAAATATACATTCAATCTATTAGAATTCAATAAGAAATTAAACACTGTATATTCTCAGTAAAATGCATTGCATCATGAACAGTAGGACAATAACAATAGGTATGAATAAAACTGTTTATGATATAGAAAATAAAAGCGTAGCTTAATAATTCTCTTGCATATGCTACTCCAAACTTTCCAAGCATCAGTTTGGCTACCTCTTTGTCTTTCAGTCTCCTTCTCCAATAACCCCTACTGGACAACTGACAACAGATCCAAGATAGGCATTTCACTGGTCAAAGCTATTAACTTATACTTTTCTTTCACAGAACATTGAAGGAAATTAAATTACTTGTTCTTCCCAGAATGATGGCTGGCAAGTCCAATAGCACAATCCTTTTGTTAGTAAAGAACTGTAGATGGTGTACTTTTAAGCTGGGCAGGAAAATGGTGTCTTCTTGTTTGTTTTAGCTGAAGGGTATGTGATTCAAACAAAGGAAGAGATGAAGGAGATGGCTGCTTCTAAAGGAGACTTCTGGAGGAGATGTCTCCTTCCCTGAGAGCAGTAGTGAGAACAGGAAAAACAGATGTCTATGCAGACCAAGACTTGCAGAAAGAGGAGAGCAGACACAGTGCCTAACTAGCTGAAGAGAGGTGGTTTTCCAAAAGATTCAGATGTGACTGCAAGATGGTTCCATAAACCAGGAAATTTTCAATGACGTGGTAGATGAGAAGATTTATTTCAAAGCCTTTCTACCGTATCACAGTCTTTAATCTATCCTTATTCAAAATAGTTTCTTGTTCAGACTGTATTCAAACAAAAGCTACTGTAACCTTGTAATTCCTTTCAGAGCCTCAGTGTGCTTTAAGAAAAGGGGCAGTGGGGCCACAACAGGAATCTGACATCAGGCCTGTCACATCTTGTGACAGCTTGTGTCTGCAGCTCATGTAACTCTGGGTCAGTGACATCTGATGCAGAAACTCCTGTCTATTGCACAGCAGGAGAGACCCGAAAGAACTAAGAGTGTTGTAGAGGAGAAGGAAAATGGAGATAAGGTTCTGGGAGATGCTGTAGTTATTTGGTCTTCATCATGACTAAGACACCCTGCTCTAAAAACAAGCCATTTACCTATCAAATTTACATGATCTGATGATTACTTGAGATGCTTTTATAGGTTTGGGAAGGGACAAAGCTCTCTTTGTGTAGCCTTCTTTCAAAAATGATTTAAAAAGCAAGACATTCACTCTAAGATTTGGAATTTCCTGTTCATCTTATTTCAGAGTGAAGGAAATATGAATGTCCTAGACCCATGTCATCAAATCCTAGCATTTTCCTTGTTGCCATTAGTTCAGGTCTGAACATCCGTGAGATACTTCCTCACTTCTAACGATGTAGGGCTAACAATAAGTACATAACTATCCATCTCTGATATATATGTTTTGATTGGCAATACTTCAATGAAGTATTGTTAACTTTTGTATCTTGTAGGTAAGTACATTATTTTTCTCTGTAATCTGATGGAAAGCTCACCACATTTTACTTTAGCAATACATGTATTCTTGTTAGATGAGAATTGGACACTGAGTTACTTTTTTCCTAACCAACACGATCAATTTACAGAACCTTTACAACTCAGATTCTGTCTCTAACTCCTCTTTAATTGCCAATCAATTCTTCCTACCAAGACATCAGATTTTATGCAAGTTTTATTTCCAACAGCAGGTACCTTGTTCACTCTGTCTCATGACCTGAAATTGTCTTTAGGTTCCTACTATTTTTCTTCAGTTCTTCCTTTAACTCATGTCATTCAATCTATTTACACCAGCCTTCATCCCTGGAATTGCTCACAAATTCCAGGGCTGGGATTACTGATAAAAGTAGTGCAGCTTAATTTTGGCTGATATATACTAACTGTAAATTTGTACACATTTTATCTGCAGGAATGTGAGTTAATGCATTTAAGGAGTTGTAGTATTAATATTTATTCCACTTTCATTAATAGCTAAAATAAGACACATTTTTAGTGGAGTAAGACTGCGTAGAGGTCATATTGAAATGATGCCTGACAAATTGTTATGCATAATAACTGGATCATGACTTTATAAAATGCTATATTAAATCATTTGAATCAAGTACCTAATAACTTTACCCATCTCATTTGAACTGTGTGCTCTTTGTCTCTCCTCCAGACCCTAGATCTGGCCAGAAGGCAAACCTACTTTGGTCAGGGAGACTGAGCTGTGTAGGAAGTGAGAAATATTTTCTGTCCCTAAGCATGCCTTGCCATTTCCATTGTGATGAACACAACTGAGATCTAAGCTTTTTAAATTAGGCGTCTGCCTCTGGATTGTCTGAAGTAGATCTAAACAATTTACCATGAAAATGGAAAACAGAATTTTTAGCAACATGAGAACAAAAACCCTTGTTTTGTAAATGACACCTGAATGAATGGTAGTTCATGAATTATATGGTTTCTGACATCCTGTTGTCCATTCCTTTCTATTCATTACAGCTTCCCCAAGGTACATACCTATTTGTTGACCTCCCATATCTGTCTCTGCCAAATATTGCCTAAAGACAAGAAAAGCAGTTCTTTCTAATTCTTTCACTATTCTTCCATTTTTAACATTATTGGCCTGTGCTATGCAAAATCAGCTGTCTGTCATGTACCTGACAGGAAATACAGTGTTGTTGTTTAATCACTAAATTTTACATTAAATATTTTAATGTGTAATTTCAAAGTGTGTTTTGATCATAGTTATTGAAGATGAAAATACTGAAGAAAATGGCAAATGAAGGGAAAGATTTTTGCTAGCTTTCAACATACACCTCGCTTTGATGTCTCATCTTAAAGTAAAAAATTTGAAAATTTGCTTTCCACTTGGCTATGCATACAAACATAAACTATAGGCAACAAGCCTATATGTGGCAAGTAAAGTTCTTTTGAGAAATGTCAGTCTTAAGTCTAAAGACACATGGTTTCAAATCCTGTAAGAGGAATTTCACGTTTTTATTTACCAAAAAAGTAAATTATACTTTCTCACCATTTTGAAGATATGACATTGGAAAAAAAAAAATCTACTAAGGAGACTTGCAATTCAAATGGCTCCCTGATCTCTCATGTCCCTTATTTCAAGAGTTCTTTAAAAAGTCCAAAATGTGGCATATATTTGGCCTATAGCAAGCCATGATACTGTGATTTTTCTTTTTCATTATAATAGAAAGAAAGTCTCTAATACTACTTGCACATAAGAAGTTCCAGCCTTATTATATGCCATAAAATACAGCATAAAACATTTTCTCTCTTGCCTCTGAAATTCTGAAAATAAGATTCAGTATATTTTTTTTTTCTGTCTAGTTACTACTGAACTCATTCACTAAAATTACATTTCAAATTATTGATATTTAAATCTACTTTCAATGTTGCATGTCTCTTAATTCCATTTCAATTAGAAAGTTATTTAATAGGCCACTGTTTAGCAAAGTGTGTGATAATTCACTGCATTCCTCCTGGCCTATTGCTACATTTCATACATTCATTTCACTAACTACAGTTCTCAAGTTGCATAACTGTATTTACAAGGGAAAAATAAATCCTCAATGTTAATTAAGTTTGCCATTTCTACAGACTGTTAATTAACTTGTGACCCACTTTGCAAATATCCGATGGCATTAGTTGGTTTCCAAAAATAACACATTAAGATGGGACTAGAAAGATGCATAAAATGTCTGTCATTATCCAAATTGTCCACTGTCATATTTTAACCAGAAATATTCACATGAAATATATTGTCTGGAAAATCGATATAGATTTGATATTATCTTAAATAGTCATTAGGCACCATTATCTTTACCTGGGTATATGGTTAGAAGTAGCGTTACATGTTTTACATGTTTACATGTTTAAGACAGTTTTTCTTTTGAAATACTCTCACTGGTATACTTTCCTAGGTAAAATTTATGAACTTTTCACATTTCCCAAATTCTATTTGACCAGATATTCCTGGGGATGAATTCAGAAGTCTGAAAAATTGTTAATACTATACAGGAATGACAATGGTACAGACAGAAAAAGGGGGAAGGGGAGGGGAGGGAAATTCTGCACAACCACAATTATTACTTTGATTTGTATAAACTGTGAATGTGAATATAAAAATGTGAATATATATCTGAATATAAAAAGATACTTAAGAATTTATATGTCTGATTGCTGAATGTGGAAGAATTCAATGTCTTAAAGCATCTCAGCAATCCGTAGCTGTGTTTCAAAACAAAGAGTCTTTCTTAGGGTCTTAGCTTGTTCAAAACCTACAACAGGTTATCATCCATTGAATCCATTGATGCAAAGATTGTCTTCTTAGTCTTACAGCTATAAATCACTTCCTGAATTTTGAGAGTATCTTCTCTGCACTAAGATTTTACATTTAGATCACAGACTTGCCTTATGATCCCTTTACCTAGAGTTCAGGAGGAAAGAGCTGCTGTGGAGTCCTCACAAATATACCTAAAGTGACTCTGGAATATTTTAATGATAGAAAGAGCCACAGGATGCCCTTTGTTAGTCACTCACCTTTTTAAAGTCAGATATATATAATGATATACAAGTGATGGCTGTTCTATTTTATCCATAGCTGTTTCCTCACAAGTTTGTCTAAATTACTTTTAGCAGGAGGTAGGAGGATGACCTTGTAAGAAACAAAACTGTTATTGCTGGTGACAGTAGGGACTGCTCACTAAATTTCATTCCTACAAGAAAGGACAAATATTTGATGCTAAAGATTTTTATACTTTACTCTTTTCTCTCAGTTATTAAGTATTTAGAGAAAAATTTAGTGCTGGACAATACAAAAGATCTAGCATCAGAAGAAAAGTGAAAAAGCAAATTTTACAATGCAGTGGCATATTCACAACACCAAATGCACATAATTTTCTTCCTTAGTGAATCTGGAAAGAGTACATAAAGTAAATAATAATAATAATAATAATAATAATAATAATAATAATAATAAATTAATAAGTGCCAAAGCAGTGGCTGAATCACTAGCCTTTTGTTACAAACTTTCAGAATGTATGATACAAAAGGAATTTAAACATAAAAGACCAGAGTGGATCATTTGGTGTGCCTTTATGCTCACCTTCTTGTGTTATTATCTGCCTCTTTTCTAGAGGGTTTGCTTCCCGTAGAGGTAGCGTCAGAAAATACAATAAAATAATAAGCAGCATATTATATTTTTTTTTTTATGTTTGTTGTACTGTGGCAGAAAGGATGAATTATTTTCAAGTACATGAGTACTAGCTGACCATGTGTGATAAATCTTAAAGAAAGTTTAACTGGTAGTCTCTAGTACATATAATTAAAACTTCGCAACCACTATAGAATCTGGTATAAAGGACTTGAATGGAGAGCCATTGTACTGTTCTTTAAGCTTCAATTAATGGCATATGTATAAAGAATGAAAAGGGTCCTAGGAGTGATATTTCACCCAACTTTATGCTTAAACACTGCTATTACATATGTCAGTCCAACTTTTCAAAGCAGTTTATGAGAACCATCAGATTCCTTGATTTTCTTAGTAAATATCTAGGCGTGATTTTGGTCAGCTATTGTTTCAATAGCTGGGCAACACCATGAGGTTGAATAGGAATTATTCAATATTTTGTTCACACAGGTCTTTTCACATGAAACTATGTGAGTCTATGTCTTTCTTTGGCTTTTGTATAGCCAAAGGTTTACAGCAGGCGTAGTTCACTACTGCATTTAACAGTTCATGACATTGGAAATTTTTGTGTTGCCAATGTCAAGTCAGTGTCAAATCCAGTCTTATCAGGGCAATTCTTCTATAAGGATATTTGCAATTATAATTACAATACTCTTATATTCATATAAGATAAAATATCCTTACGTGTATTGTGTATATCCTGAAATAGCTTGGAATATATGAAATTAACTGGTCAATATCTTTTAATGTAAAATTCATAGATAGTTGTATATTTATTTCATTACAATTTATAGAGTCACATGAAGGAAAAGAAAAAAGAGAAATCAGTGAATAGGCTTGCCAGATATTTTACGGATACAATGAGCAATTTTCTATGGTCATTGAGTAAAAGGTTTGATTTGCTAAATCTCTTGCAGAACTACATCATATTTCTTGTACGTACTGTCCCACACCATAAGGTGGAAAGCAAACTCATGATATGCAATAAACAGATTAAGATAATAAACGTGTAATTGCCTTTGATGTAAATTTAAAGCTTCACAAATACTTAGAGGGCAGGCAGACAACAGCATCACTGTCCACAAGCTGTCTTCTGCTCCACTTTAGCAGTTTCTGGAAACTAGTAACGTGCATCCAAACTTACGAAGCCCAAAGGGGCATTGCTAAGACCTCCCATCATGTTCTCAGTTCTTCTTATAACATGAGAACACTTTAAATTTCATTACCTGCTGTGAAAACAAACAAAACCCAATAAAGCAAAGCAAAGATCAATTAAACTAATAAATGAAAAAGAAATGTTTGGAATAGGAAATTTCTCTATAGATTAACTTCAGAAGGTTATGTCAGATAGCTATTGGGGAACCCTATAAGCTCTCTGAGAGATGTACAGGATGATTGACCACCCAGCACAACAGCCTGCTGCCTTCATGCAATCTTAGACTCATGATTTCATGAACCCTTACTGCCCCATTCTCGTTCTCTAAGTAAAAACCCATACATTGAAACAGCTCTCAGCTAAGCCTCCCCAGAGTCACAGTAGAGAAATAATGACTGAATAAAGTCACAACTGCAAAACTATGTCCAGTAGATATATTGATAGACAACTGGGAATTTTTGTATTTCACATGAACTTGTTGCACATCTTTCTTTCAGAGTGAGAGAGTGACATTCTCTTAATAATTTTAAGTCATAAGTACAATCAATAGTTTATCTTTCCACTTATATCCAAAAATAAGAATGAAACATTTGCAGTGTTAGTATTTCATTTTTTATTATAACAGTGTTTCACAGCTAAATTTAACATAGTGATAAAATTTTCAAGTGAGTTGTCATGTAAAGCAAAACCAATATAAAACAATTTCAGGCTTTGGTAGTTTTTCTTGCATAAATCATTTCCTCTCTGGCTCTGTCTAGCCACTCATGCCAAAAGAGAAGGAATGTAAAACTCCATTTTTCCTAGATTTTAATGTTCTCTAAAATCACACAGACAAAAAAGCACCCAATTTTATTTTTTTATTTATTTATGTTGTTTGGAAAAGCAGAGGGGAAAGAGGTATGGATACATCTGGTTTCTGTGATGACATTCCTAGCAAACTAAGCCAGAACTGGAATGGGCTGAGAAATTATTCTTACTGCTGGATGGCATAAGCAAAGCAAGGCTGGGTCTTGCTAGAGGAATGACACTGAGCCCAGTAAATTTCATTCAAATTCTCTGAAAAGTCATTTGGGAACTTGGGGCACTCATCCTCTAACAAAAAAATAATAATAAAAAAAAAAATAATAAAATAAAATAAAATAAAATAAAATAAAATAAAATAAAATAAAATAAAATAAACCCAGACACATTTGTTCCTTAGTTAAAAATTCACTAATGACTATAGATAATTACACTATATGAATCTAGGACTATTTTCTGAAAAAAAAGAAAAAAAAAAAAAAAAGTAGCATTTTCACACTACCATTATATTTTATTATTATTATTATTATTTTTAATATATCTAATCTATGTTGATGCATCTCATAAATGGTGAACAGTATCTACATAATTTTTACAGGACTACAAGTCAGCAAAAGGAGAATGTAGATATTCTTTTTCTGTTATGTTACTGCTTCCAAAAAAAACTAACATTATTTTTCTTCAGAAAATAATGTTTGCTGTTTGTTCAAGGTGATGCTATAAACCCTCTTTTCCTTTCATCCTGTGGCTTATCATGGGTTTGGTTGTTGTTTCATCCTCTCCACCCCTCCCCCAACCCTTTTTTTTTAAGCCTAAATGGTACAATAAATCATAACTAAAGTTGGTGATTAATAATGAGACACTTCATAGTGAAACCACTGCAAAAAGGAAATTGTGCAAACAGGCAGAGTTATCTGTCACCACATGACAAAGTTCAAGTTTAAGAAGCTGCTTGTCAAATACAATCGACTGGACGAGTGATAGATTAGATCTTAATAGCAGTAAAAGTAAGCTATAAACCATTGCCTTCCCTTAAAATATAAAGCCTCTCCTCCTAAACACTCTATGCAGTAAAAACAAAATAAAACCTGGTAGTGTGAGATCAGTTTCTTACCCAGAACACACTGAACTATTTTAATATGTCTAATGATCAACTTCTGTCAAGGTCAATGTAATTTTGTTTTTGTTGTTGTTGTTATGAAAAAGGAACCTGGACAAACATACATCTACCCACTTCCATGATTTCTGTGAGGTTACCAGTATTTCAAAATCTCTATTTAATTCTGCAGCCTGTAAACTACAGCAAAAATTGGCAGCAATTACTTGACACATCTTGTAGTTAGGCTGTTTACATGTTTCTGTATTTTTCTTGAATGGTATAAAATATTTTATCTTCCAATGGAAAAATGGAGAAAACTATCCCATAACTGAATGTTGAGCTTAGATGAGAATTAGATTTCTATTTTTTAAGGAAACTCCCATATTTTATGTTTATTTTCATTCTAAAATGTAAGTATATGTTTTTCTACAGTTCTTCAGAAAACTAATATGCCCCAAAACATGAGATATTAAATGAGACAAAACATTTCATTTCCAACATCAAAATGTTCCTTATTATTTACATATATATATATATAGTCATATAACCTTGTCAGGCAGCCAAATATCACACAGCATCTCACTCTTCCCAGGTGGGATGAGGGAGAGAATCAGAGAAAGGTAAAAGTGCAGAGAAATAAAAAGTGCAGAGAAATAAAAGTAGTTGATGAAAACTCTCATCAGAATTTAATTTGAATGTGGCTTAAACAGACTAGAGTATTTGCTTATAAAATGTTACCATCAACAATATTTGGTAAACTATATACAGCAAAATATTTTAATGTTTGATGTTGATATTTCTGGGAATGTTTAAGGACCTTCAGAAAGGAAAAGCACAGAGAAAGTTCACATTCAAAAACCATAATTTTGATCACCTGCTTTGAAAAGATATGGGAGTTCTCCACCTCCACTATACCTCAAGGAAGTAACTGATTCTCAGTCCTTATTAGGAACACATGGATAAAACAACCTTATAGGTCATCAGACACAATTCCTTCCACTCAATTCCACAGCAATTTCTGCAAACAAGTAAATAAAAGGCTTCCTGTCAAATGTGTTCCTGAATTTCTGTACTTTTTGTTTGATGTACCTTGCTTATTATTTTTCAAATCTTCAAAAATAACTGAAAAATGTATAAGTGGTCTTCATGACATGACTTATGCATGATGACTTTCTCAGTTCAATAAACACAATAAACCAAAAGGAAAGCCTGCATCTCTTGCATCTTTGAGGGTGCTTGCACATTTTCACTTTAAGTTCAAAGTACTTAAAGCATGTGTTCAAGGTGTTAAAAAAAATAAATAAAAAATAGGGGTCATCGAAGTGCGCTTGCAGCCCAGAAAGCTGATTGTATCCTGGGTTGCATAAAATGTGTTACAATGTTTAAACTGGCTACAAGGTTAAGGGAGGTGATTTTCCTGCTCAGTTTGCTCAGCTTTCTCTCATGAGACCCCACTTGTTGAAGTACTTCATTCAGCTCTGGGGCCCCCAGCATAAGAAAATATGGACCTGCTAGTGTGGGTCCAGAGGAGGGCCACAAAGATGATCAGAGGGCTGGATGACCCTCTGGAGAACGGGTCTGGAGATATGGATATCTGGAGATATGGAGAATGGCTGAGAAAGTTAGGGTTATTTAGCTTAGAGATAAGAATACTCCAGGGAGTATTCTTGCAGTCTTCACTTAGGAGGGAGCCTACTGAAAAGATGTAGAAAAAAATGTGGAGAGACTTTATCAGGGTCTGTAGTGACAGATGAGAGATAACAGTTTTAAACTAAAAAGGGTAGATCTAGGTTAGATATAAGGAAGTAATTCTTCATGGTGATGGCTGTGAGGCACTGGAACAGGTTGCCCAGACAAGTTGTGGACACTCTGTTCCATTGAAACTTATTGAGGACAAGTTCTTGAGCCACTGAACACCAAAGGTTTTCTGGAAGATCATCTTAACAGAAGTGTATAGAGCCAGATGCCACCTTTAGGAGGACTGCTTTGTGTGAACATGAAGACACACTATGGCTCTCATTTGGCAACTTCAGTGAGTAGCTGTTATCCTCTGATTTATAACACACATTTTATTGAATTAGGTCGTAGGCTGAGTACCAACATTAGTTGAACATGAAGAAGCTCCCAAGGAGAAACAGTTTTAGTGATTTTGGTGCTTAAAGAATTAAGTTTGTACATGATCTCACAAGCTTGTCCTTTTTCCCCACTGCAGTGGGATCTTAGAACTTCCAGACTCTGCACCAGAAAAATGTCTAAATTTTGTGTCACACAGAGCGCAAAGTCACACTCAACCAATTCTTCTAACAAAGCTGAATTGGAATACGTAAAGTTCACACAAAAATCTGTTGAGTTTCTTAAATTGTGATGGAAGTTGCCACTTTTTCAGAAAACATTTTTTCCCTGAAAAACTGGGAGAAAAGTTAACCGACTGTTAAAGAAATTATCAAAATAGATAAATGTGGAGCGATCCTACACGGGGTTTGGAGAGGTCCTAGGCTGGAGTCACTACATATGAACAGAACAACCATAACACCAGAGACATTGTCACGAGGACACTGAACCTACCAGCAGTAGCATGCCTATATGTGTATTTACCAATATGATCCCTTAAAATAAACACCTCTATGAAATGTATTTATCAGTTACTAACTCTTTCTCTACTGTTTATTTCTGAGAACACACTGAAAGAAACACTGAAGTTTCAAACGAGATTAATAATTAGGTTAAAAAAAAAAATAAGATTTTTGTATGTGCAGCAATAAGTTAAGAAGTTTGTACATACGTACAGGTTAAATAGGCAAAATCAAACCACTCCTTTCATCAGGTACAAGGATTTCAATCAGGAAAAGTTTCAGCACAGAGCAACAGTATACTTGGAAATAGTTCATATTCTTCTTGTCTGTGAACATTTTCCCAACAGTCTTTCTTTATTATATCATTTGACAGGAGTATGTGGGCTTTTAATCCAACAAGAATGCCATCCAGGTCACAAGCTTCACTTTGTGAAGCTTGAAATTTATTCATTCCACTAATGGGAATTTACTGGATGCAATCATGAATAGACACATGGACAGATTAGCCTTTCATAACACAAGTGTGCTGAACAGACCTCAATCTGCATCTAGAACATACAGCATATTTAGATTCTTCACTGGTGAAAAATAAATACATAACCTAAATTGTGAGAGGAAATAAAAAAGGCACAGAGAAAAAGAACAAATAAAAACAAATTGAAGATTCATCTTCAGACATGATTAAAACTTTTTAGAAAATATTTCTCCTCTATCAGAGGGGAATGGCAATTTGCATGCACTAACACTATTTTTTCATGACATTCATAGCATATACTATGTTATGAATAATCCCACTACTCAGGGTTTTAGGAAGGTCTATAAATGTTAGGTAGATATATTAAATTCAAAGTGCCAAAATAATAGTTTTATACGTTAAAATCTCAAGACCTTGCACTATGGACAAGAAAATGTGTAGTAGGTAATTCTGAATTACCAATTGCAAATACTTGTAACATATTTTTTTACCCCTCTTATAATAATGAGCATGCTCATGATCTGTAAATATAATATGATAACTTGGTAGCTCCTGTTTTGATTTTTATTTTTACCCCTCAATTTTTCATTTTTATAGAGTGGTTTAGTGGAAATTTAGGAGCTGTTTAGGCCAGAAAGAGTATCGCCACTGGGACAGATACTACATGTAAGAAAAAGATCCTTTGTTTCCATCATTTCCGTACACCAGACTCTGACAGAATCATCACTACTTTCAATATTTTCTAGTCAGCTTCTGATCAATCCAGCAGAGGTAACCTTAAAAAAATAAATAAAATAAAATAAAATAAAATAAAATAAAATAAAATAAAATAAAATAAAATAAAATAAAATAAAATAAAATAAAAACAACAGTGGCGTAATGCAACAGCTGGTGCTTAGCTCTCTTGAAAGACTGTCTCACCAGTGTTTCAGCACTGGCTTTTCCCTCTCTGTTAAGAGTGAGGGAAGTGGAAAGAATAGTCAGCAGTACCCCAAAACATGATGAAACGGAGAGAGGGTCTGGACTGGAGAAGTCAGATGCAACAGAAAATGTGATTCTACATCTGCAGGTAGGTAATTATTCACTACAGAGACAGAAAAAGTGATGAAAATTATCTGACAATAGAGCAAAATATGTCTAAATACATGCCAGAGGGGGAAGACAGAGATGTGACATGAACTGAAGGTTTGTAATGTGCTTGATTTTTCATTGAAATGGCATCTCATCTCTATTAGAGCTTAAAATAAAATAAAATAAAATAAAATAAAATAAAATAAAATAAAATAAAATAAAATAAAATAAAATAAAATAAAATAAAGTAAAATAAATAAGAAGAATCTAATAGGCAGGGACACCAGTAAGAAAGACCAGTAAAAGACATTCCAAGAAAAACATGCAGGAAAAGAATGCAATTCCTTAGTTTTAGTCCTCCAACCTGAGCAGCTCCTTTACCAACTGTGGAAATGGTATCTTATGGTCTAAAAAATGTTTGAAATATTTTCTTGGAATGATGAACACTGGAATTGAAACTTCATCTTGTTAGAAATTCTTTCTGAATAAAACCAATTAATTTTTTTCATAACTATGCCATCCACATCCTAGAGCAGGCAGGGCCTTGCAGATATTAAGTCCTACCCAAATCTCCATGTGAAAGATAAAGAGAAGCCTGGAAACCTATGCATGCCAAGCATTGCTAATTGCTTTTATTTTTGAATAAATTATATTTGAAAAAAAAAAAAAAAAGTGTATGTGTGCATATGTGCAAGCTTATTTAGTTGCTTCCTCAGCATTGATCACAGCTTATACAAACCTAGATCTGCAAGTCTCAGTATTCACCTAACTTGAACATGCAGTAAAAATAACACAAACAAAGAAAATGGAAAATATCATGAATCTCAGGGTGGGATTCCACCATAAAAACTAGATTGAAAACCAAGAAGCAAAGGGCTCTTAAAGAAATCAAAAGGAATGGCATGTACTGTCAATAAGCTGCTTTTTACTTACAAATCAGTCTCAGGGGTTGATAGAGGTGAAAGGGTTTCAGAAAGTAGAAAAAATAAGGGCATTAATTATTTTATTATTATATAGGGACAGAAAAAGAAGAAACTAAACATATGATAAAGCAATGAAAATAAATCCACACTTTAAAATGACATTGAAAGGGAACAGACAGTTGGGAAGAAAGAAGAACATAAATATGACATTGAAGAGGACAAAACCATCTCTAACATAAAAGACAAAACAAAAAGAGAGGAGAGGAGGGGAGGGGAGGAACAGGAAAGGAAAGAAAAGAAAAACAGAAAAGGAAATAAAAAAGTCAACTTAAAGCCTGATCAAGTCTAGTTTATTACAAAGGGAATGATGGTTAAGACATGTTAGTCTCTCTAGTACTCAACTTTGTAATGCCAGTCTCTCTAGCTACTCAACTTAGTAATGCAGTTAATGTGAAGTTTTTCAGTTATGAGCCCACCTGAGTAGGATCCGATTTGCACCTGGGAGCTGAAAGGAAATTCTGAATAACACAAATAGACATTCTGAACACATTTATTAAAGAACAGATGTGAAATATTGTTATGTTTATAAATACAAAAGATAAAGGGGGTAATACTGCAAAATGTTAAATGTCATTTAGGAGACACAGGAGAGTTGATTATTTAGTCTCTGCATGATTTGTAAATATCACCATTGTTTTACATTAATGTAGATTTATGCTGAAAAGTTTCCTATACAATGTTTAGCACATTATTAAGAAAAAAATAATAATATATATATATGTGTGTGTGAAGGAAGAAAGGTGCCAAAGTTAAAATATAGGGTGAACTTCTAGAAAGCTCAAATCTATCTGGTACTAATCAAATACATTTAATAACAAATCTGAATAATTTTATCTTTGTCTTGACTATTATCCAATTAAATGGGGTCAATATTATGTTTTCTGTGAGTATTCAGTTCAAGAACTTCATCTTTGCCTCTGATGATTTCAATTTGATAAGTGCAAGGGTGCTCTTCTTTTTATCTGTCTGTCTCACACATGATTTCCAGGTTTACTTTTCCCTTAATCCTAGAAAAGAAAGGTTGGCTAATATCACAGAATCACAGAATCACAGAATTTTCTAGGTTGGAAGAGACCTCAAGGTCATCGAGTCCAACCTCCAACCTAACATTAACAGCCCTCCACTAAACCATATCCCTAAGCTCTACATCTAAGCGTCTTTTGAAGACTTCCAGGGATGGTGACTCCACCACTTCCCTGGGCAGCCTGTTCCAGTGCCTCACAACCCTTTCAGTGAAGAAGTTCTTCCTAACATCTAACCTAAAACTCCCCTGGCTCAACTTAAGCCCATTCCCCCTTGTCCTGTCACCAGGCACGTGGGAGAACAGGCCAACCCCCAGTTCTCTACAGCCTCCCTTGAGGTATCTATAGAGAGCGATAAGGTCGCCCCTGAGCCTCCTCTTCTCCAGGCTGAACAAGCCCAGCTCCCTCAGCCGCTCCTCGTAGGACTTGTTCTCCAGGCCCCTCACCAGCTTTGTCGCCCTTCTCTGCACCCGCTCAAGCACCTCCATGTCCTTCTTGTAGCGAGGGGCCCAAAACTGAACACAGTACTCGAGGTGCGGCCTCACCAGAGCTGAGTACAGGGGGACGATCACTTCCGTAGCCCTGCTGGTCACGCTGTTCCTGATACAAGCCAGGATGCCGTTGGCCTTCTTGGCCACCTGAGCACACTGCTGTTGTGATATACACACTGCTGTTATGATATACAATGCTGTATATCATAAACAACAGGTGAAAGAAATCAGCCAGTCAGCAGGAATTAAAAGGAAAACAAACAAACAAACAAACAAACAACAACAACAACACATTGCTATGAACTGGACCTCCTGCTGAGGTCATTGTAAACACCTATTTCACATTTTTGATTGTATAATTTAACAGAGGTGACTACATTAAAAAAGAAATTCTAAGGTTTCTCAATAATGCTTTTTAAATGGGCATACCCTATACCCCTTAAGGGTGTTATTTTCTTATATTTCTTATTGGCATGGAAATGCCAGTATGGTATTTGTCATTTTTAGAATCTCAGAAACTTAAAATGCTAATTCATATGGAGATGTCCAAATGTTAGTCTCTGAAAACACTTCCTGAAAACCCACAGAATGAAGCATAGCAAAGATTAAAGAGAGAATGTGTAGGAGGGTTTCTGAGAGAATCTTGTCAAATAAAGACATCAGTAATGAAACAAGACTAGACTACAACTTTTCCTGTTAATAATAAATGAAATATAGCAACAAATAATACATTTTCCTTTACATAAAATAGTTCACCACTTTTCTTCCTTTATTTTGTAACTGTGGAGAACACAAAATCATAAGGTTCACAGAAGTTAAGTTGTTTTGTCTGGTTATGGTTTCTGTAAGATATGAAAGTATTCTGTAACATATGAGAGAGTTTTGGGGAATGGTATTAAACTAAAAGAGGAGAGATTTAGATTAGAGTTGAGGAAGAAATTCTTCACTCAGAGGGTGGTGAGGCATTGTATCAGTTTTCCCAGAGAGGTTCTGTCCTTGCAAGCGTTCAAGATCAAGTTAGATGAGGCCCTGAGCAACATAATCTAGTGGGAGGTGTCCCTGCCTAAGGCCAGGAGGTTAGAACTAGATTATCTTTAAGGTCCCTTCCAATCCTAGCCATTCTAAGATTCTATGATTGTATGATTCTATGAAAGTCACATTAAGTCAGAAAACTGGACTCTGATAGATGTCTGCAGACTTTATTTCTAGACAGTTTAGAAGGCTCGAGAACTAAACAAAGAACCTGAGTTGTGTTATCATAACTGCCTGCAATTAATAATATGATATATTACTTATACAATAAATTAATACATATACTACTATATACATTATCTAGCCGGAATGTATTTATAACTATATAAAATGTACTATAGAATAGTGTTATCTATAAATAATGCAAAATATATATTTCAAATGCTATGACAAAAGACAGGAATAACATGAATGTACATTAATCTCAAACAAGTGCCAAGAAAGAATATTGTGAAAAATAATTCTTAACAGCATTTTTATTTTGTTTGCTTTTGATGCCAGTAATTTACATTGGAAAGTAACTACAGAAGACCGTAGTAGCAAAGCAGTAGCACCAGAGTGGCAGACAAGCCTTGATGGAGATGCGTTAACAAAAGCCCTTGAGACATCAGCACATTCCTGGCCTTCCCAAGCAGATAAGCCAACACTGAAAACTTCTCCTTGGCCTCATGGCTTCCTAGCACCGTGGCTGCAAACAGGTGTATTTGGCTGCCCATCCACATATAAGGAATGATCCCTAAAAGAGACATATTTTCTTCTCAAACCCAAACTCAATTCATTTCCCCCTTCCTCCAAGCTTATTTAGGGAGTTACCTGTTTAGAGGGGGGGTGTCTCTCATGTATGACTGTCTAGACGTTAGTCATTCAAAGGTAGTCAGCGAGGCTTCTGCTGTGGTCAAGTCACAAAAAGGGGCACTCTCAGATCCTTCTGGTGTAGCACAGTGGCAGTCCTGTTGGTCTCATACTTTTCCCTTCTTTCTCCTCTTGCTTCCTTGGCCCACATGAATATCACCTCTAACAGCGGTCTACTGCTAGCTCAACTGCAATGGTGTACACCAGGCACAGTGCACTCTCCAGGAAGTCTGTACACACCAAGACCGACTGCCCACTCAAAACTGCACCAGTTCAGGTCTCTGGGTGCAGGGAGTGCCTGAGCCTGTTGCCACCACCTGTGGGGGCCAAAGAGACTGTGTGTGTGAGGTGCGAGCAGGTAGACAACCTGGTCCGCCTCATGGCAGAACTCAAGGAGAAGATTGAGAGGTTGAGGGATATCAGGGAGTGTGAGTGGGAGATAGACTTGTGGAGCAACTCCCTGTGTGGCCTGAAGGACAGGCACCGGGGTGAGACACCCGAGATGGGGGTAAACCCCCCGCCCTGTTGCTGTCGGGCAGAGGGAGGGGACCTAGGAGTTGAGGAGGAATGGAAACTGATCCCTGCTCAACATCACAGGCGGTGCCCTCCCCTACCAGCCCCACCTTCCCAGGTGCCCCTACGCAACAGGTTTGAGGCCCTGGAGCTTGAGAGACCGGTAGCTGAGGAAGAGGTAGAAAGTCTACCCAGGAGGATGCCTAGGGCAAGGAAGTTGACTCCACACCTGCCTCTACCAGGATAGAAAGAAGGGTGATTGTGGTGGGAGACTCTCTTCTCAGGGGAACAGAGGGCCCTATTTGTCAGCCTGACCCTACCCATAGGGAAGTCTGCTGCCTCCCTGGGGCCAGGGTCAGGGATGTTGCCAGGAAGCTTCCCAACCTGGTTCGCCCCTCTGCCTATTATCCTCTTTTGACAGTCCAGGCTGGCAGTGATGACATTGAAGAGAGAGGCCTGAAGACCATCAAACGGGACTTTAGGGGACTGGGACAGTAAGTGGATGGAACAGGAGTACAGGTGGTGTTTTCATCCATCCCTATGGTGGCAGGGAGGGGTACAGAGAGGACATGGAAAGCCCACCTGATAAACACATGGCTCAGAGGCTGGTGCCAACACGGAAATTTTGTGCTTTTTGACCATGGGGTGCTTTACTCAGCACCCAGCCTAATGGCCGCAGACGGGTCCCTATCTCTAAGGGGAAAAAGGATCCTAGGCTAGGAGCTGGCGGGGCTCATTGAGAGGGCTTTAAACTAGGTAAAACGGGGGATGGGGCTGAAACAAGGCTTGTTGGAGCTGTGCCAGGGGGAACAATGGCAAGGCCGGGGGATAAGGCAATGGCCCAGCTGATGTGCATCTACACTAATGCACGCAGCATGGGTAACAAACAGGAGGAGCTGGAAGCCATTGTGTGGCAGGCAGGCTACAACGTGGTTGCCATCACGGAGATGTGGTGGGACCACTCTCATGACTGGATTGCTGCAATGACTGGCTATAAGCTCTTCAGAAGGGACAGGAAGCACAGAAGAGGTGGTGGTGTGGCTCTCTATATTAGAGAATCTTTCGATGTTGTCGAACTCGAGGCTGGGAATGACAAGGTTGAATCCCTATGGGATAGGATCGGCGGGAAGGCCAACAAGGCTAGCATCCTGGTGGGGGTCTGTTATAGACCGCCGAACCAGGATGAGGAGACTGATGAGGAGTTCTACAGGCAGCTGACAAAAGTTGCAAAATCATCACCACTTGTTCTCGTGGGGGAATTCAACTTCCCTAACATATCCTGGAAGCATAACACAGCCCAGAGAAAGCAGTCTAGGAGGTTCCTGGACAGCGTGGAAGATAGCTTCCTGACGCAGCTTGTTAGTGAGCCTACCAGGGGAGGTGCCCTGCTAGACCTTCTCTTCACAAACAGAGAAGGAGTGGTGGGAGATGTGGTGGTTGGAAACTGTCTTGGGCAGAGTGACCATGAAATGGTAGAGTTCTCCTTTTTTGGAGAAGCCATGAAGGGGACCAGTAAAACTGCTGTATTGGGCTTCTGGAGGGCTGACTTTGAACTGTTCAGGACACTGGTTGGTAGAGTCCCTTGGGAGGCGGTTCTGAAGGGCAGAGGAGTCCAGGAAGGTTGGGCTCTCTTCAAGAAGGAAATCTTAATGGCGCAGGAGCTGTCTGTCCCCACGTACCCAAAGACGAGCTGTCGGGGAAGAAGACCGCCCTGGATGAACAGAGAATTGTGGCTTGAGCTTAGGAGGAAAAAGAGGTTTTACAATCTTTGGAAAAGAGGGTGGGCAACTGAAGAGGACTATAAGGATGTTGTGAGGCAGTGCAGGGACAAAATTAGGAAGGCCAAAGCTCATCTGGAGCTCAATCTGGCTACTGCCGTCAAAGACAAAAAAGATGTTTTTACAAATACATTAGTGCAAAATAGAGGACTAAGGAGAATCTCCAGCATTTACTGGATGCGGGGGGAAACCTTTTTACAAAAGATGAGGAAAAGGCGGAGGTGCTTAATGCCTTCTTTGCCTCAGTCTTTAGCAGCAAAGCAACTGTATACCCAGTACCCTGAACAGCTGGAAGGAGATGGGGAGCAGAATGTGGCCCTCACTATCCACGAAGAAATGGTTGGCAACCTGCTATGGCACTTGGATGTGCGCAAGTCGATGGGGCCGGATGGGATCCACCCGAGGGTACTGAGAGAACTGGCCAAGGAGCTGGCCAAGCCACTTTCCATCATTTATCAACAGTCCTGGCTCTCGGGGGAGGTCCCAGTTGACTGGTGGCTAGCAAACGTGACGCACATCTACAAGAAGAGCCAGAGGGTAGACCCGGGAAACTACAGGCCTGTCAGTTTGACCTCAATGCCAGGGAAGCACATGGAGCAGATTATCTTGAGAGTCATCACGCGGCACTTACAGGCCCAGTCAGCATGGGTTTATGAAAGGCAGGTCCTGCTTGATGAACCTGATCTCCTTCTATGACAAAGTGACGTGCTTGGTGGTTGAGGGAAAGGCTGTGGATGTGGTCGACCTTGACTTCAGGAAGGCTTTTGACACCATTTCCCACAGCATTCTCCTCAAGAAACTGGCTGCTCATGGCTTGGACTGGTGTACGCTTCATTGGGTTAGAAACTGGCTGAATAGCTGGGAGCAAAGAGTCGTTGTGAATGGAGTCAAATCCAGTTGGAGGCCAGTCACTAGTGGCGTTCCCCAGGGCTCGGTGCTGGGGCCGGTCCTCTTTAATATCTTCATCGATGATCTGGAGGAGGGCATTGAGTGCACCCTCAGTAAGTTTGCAGATGACACCAAGTTAGGTGCGTGTGTTGATCTGTTCGAGGGTAGGAAGGCTCTGCAGGAGGATCTGGACAGGCTGGACCGATGGGCTGAGGTCAACTGCATGAAGTTCAACAAGGCCAAGTGCCGGGTCCTGCACCTAGGGCGCAACAACCCCAAGCAGCGCTACAGGCTGGGAGATGAGTGGTTGGAAAGCTGCCAGGTGGAGAAGGACCGGGGAGTATTGGTTGATAGTCGGCTGAATATGAGCCATCAGTGTGCTCAAGGGCCCAAGAAAGCCAATGGCATCCTGGCTTGTATAAGAAGCAGTGTGGCCAGCAGGGCTAGGGAAGTGATTGTCCCCCTGTACTCGGCTCTGGTGAGGCTGCACCTCGAGTACTGTGTTCAGTTTTGGGCCCCTCGCTATAAGAAGGACATCGAGGCACTCGAAAGAGTCCAGAGAAGAGAGATGAAGCTGGTGAGGGGTCTGGAGAACAAGTCCTACAAGGATTGGCTGAGAGAGCTGGGTTTGTTCAGTCTGGAGAAGAGGAGGCTCAGGGGTGACCTTATCGCTCTTTATAAGTACATTAAGGGAGGCTGTAGCGATGTGGGGGTCGGTTTATTCTCCCACGTGCCTGGTGACAGGACGAGGGGAAATGGGCTAAAGTTGTGCCAGGGGTGTTTTAGATTGGATGTTAGGAAGAACTTCTTTACCGAAGGGGTTGTTAGACATTGGAATGGGCTGCCCAGGGAAGTGGTGGAGTCACCATCCCTGGAGTTCTTTAAAAGATATTTAGATGTAGAGCTTAAGGATATGGTTTAGTGGGGGACTGTTAGTGTTAGGTCAGAGGTTGGACTTGATGATCTTGGAGGTCTCTTCCAACCTAGAAATTCTGTGATTCTGTGATTCCTCCCTAGTGACACTAGAAGAAAGTTAGCTGACTGGCTCATAGTAGGCAGGAGTACCAGCCCTTCTTTCTTATTATTATTACATGCTTTCTCAAATTAATTGAACTGAGCAAGCACACCATTAATATAAAAATCAAAACATTTCCAAATATTAGTTTCATACAAAAAAATCCATTATTAACCCCAGTTTGTAAGGAGAACAATATGTCTAGATGTCATACCATCCTACAGGATGTGAATTCTATTTTCCTGACAGTAATTCTTACTTATAATGCAGTGCATGGTGTCCACATACAGAAATAACTTTATGTGGGAATACATTCAGAAAAACACAAAAGGATTACAGCAATAGGTGAACAAAAATGTTGATGCTTTTATCATATAATATCACAAAATCTTAGATATGTCAGTTGCTTTTTATTGAAGTAAGAAAAGGAGGGGGGGAAATAAAGTACCCGATATAATAAAATGGAAAGTTTGCCTGACATCCAGTTGATTGCTAATATGAAAAAAAAAAATAGTATATATGTGAAGCTACTTGTATATCCTATCTTATTCTTTTTCTTTTTTTTTTCTTTTCAATATCCTTCTCTAACAACTCATTTTGGTTCTTTTTAATGGTGGCAGTGAAAAGCATGTTAGCAACAATTACTTAACAATGATACAACTTATTTGTGTGTGTGTATGAAAAATAACAATACTTATATATGGAATTAATTATTATTCCAGGAGAAAAACTTTGTCCCAACCTTACTACTGGGAAAAAAAGAAGAAAAAAAAAATAAAATTAAAAAAAAAAAAGGCAAAAGGTGGTCATTAGGTGTCTTTATTGTACCATTTTATTGTACCATTTATACACAGAAGTTATTTTCTTTGACAGGAAGAAGTAGGAAGAAGTAGGATGTTCTTTTTAGGTACTACAAAGTGCCAGATACACAGAAAAGTCATCTACTTCCAGAAAAAGAAAGCAAAACAAAAACAAACATACAAAAAAAACAACTCTAATAAAACTGGATTTAAAATGTGGATTAAAAATTCAGATGTTTCCCTGACGAAAATACATGTTTTGCTAAAATGTATATGAGTTCAAGATGTTTCATATGCTTTGAATGAAGGCATACTTTGTATTATGCATGTGCAAGAATGTATAAATATAGAATTGTGTATGTATACATATATCTTCCTAATCAGATTTTCTCAAACTGCAAGAATTTTTTAGAACAGCTGTTACAATCTATACTATACTTGCTTTTTTGGTTTCTCCTCTCATAGTCCTTCTATTTACAGATTTTACCATTGTCTTGGTTTCAGTTATGTCAGAGTTAATTTTCCTCCTAGTAGCTAGTAGGGTGTTATGTTTTGGATTAGGATGACAAGAGTGCTGATAACTTGCTGTTTTAATTGTTGCAGAGCAGTGCTTACACCAAGCCAAGGACTTTTCAGCTTCTCGCTCTGTCCTGCCAGTGGGCAGGCTAGGGGTGCAGCAAGAGCTGGGAGGGGACAAGACCCAGGACAGCTGACCCAAACTGGCCAAAAGGTTATTCCATACCATTTGACATCATGCTAAACAGATAGGTGTAGCTAGCCGGGATGGGGGGGCCATCTGCTCGGGGATAGGCTGGGCATTGGTCAGAGGGTGGTGAGCAATTATTTTGTGCATCACTTATTCTGTACACATTAGTAGTAGCAGTACTATTATCGTTGTTGTTGTTGTTATTATTATTATTATTATTATTATTATTTTCCTGTCTTAATAATCTATCTTTATCTCAGCTCACAGGCTTCACTTTCCTGTTTCTTTTCCCCATCCCAGAGAGGGAGGGAGGGAGGAGGATGAGTGAACGGCTGTGTGGTGTTTAGCTGGCCGGGTTGAACCACAATAACCATAAACACTGAGAGACTTTGTAATCTTCAATACTCATTTGCCTTTTCTTTCAGAAAGCCAGTATTAGTACTGTTGATCATATAAGTCAGTAAATCTAGTCCTGTTAAAGAAGAGAAAGATACTGTTCCTTTGAAATAGGAACTTTACAAGCACTGTTATTTCAGATGCAACCAACATCTATTAAGAGCCATCACTGCAGGGCTGCAGGCTAGGTAGGACCTGAGTAATGACTCCGGTGATTGGCACTGTTAATGAGTTTTTCCTTGAATTCTTGTTCTGACTAGTGTTCTCTACTTTGCTCTGTAATACCTGGCTTTTTCCACAATACATTACATTGATTTAAAAAAAAAAAAAAAAAAAGAATTGTAAAACCTAACTTTTAGTCTAGCAAAATTTTCTGAATAATTTGCTTTATGAAGCCATTTTCTTTTGCTTCACTTTATGAAGAATTTCTTTTCCATACAAACCTGCTATCCATACAAAGAAATGACTTAGCGTTGGACAATAGACAATAGGCAATGAATGAAGACTAAGTTCCATAGGAAAGTTATGAAGTTTTTTATTTCATTTATTTTTAATTTTTAATTTTTATTTTATTTTGTTTTTTATTCCTATTTTATTTTATTTTATTTTATTTTATTTTATTTTATTTTATTTTATTTTATTTATTTTATTTTTTTTTCTTATTTTTTAATTTTCAAATGTTTCATTATTTCTTCAAAATAAATGGCAAAAAAATAAAATAAAATAAAACAGGTTAAACAGCAGCTTGGATCCATCCTGCAACTATTGCTTGCCATACACATACCAACTAGAAAAAGTACAGAGAGATTCATATCTCTCTAGCATTAGAGGTGTGACACAGTTTAAATTGTGCTAAAACCTGCACATTACAAAACTCCTTATGACATCAGTATAGCTATGTATATAAAAGGTTGAATGCTACTACAAATGAGTCATCATTTTGTCTAATTGTAGGCATTCAATAAGCACTCAGTCTAAACTTGTAATCTAAGTGAACTATGGAGTCAGTAGAAAAAGCCAAACTCTTCCAGAAGGTGGATCAGCCCTCCTGGTGCAAATGTCTAAAACAGGGAAAATAAACTACTAGCTAAAGATTCCTGTTTGTTTTAAACAACAAGAGCAAGAAGTGACTTAGTAGATTAGACCAGATGCCAGATATTAGACACTTCAAAGTAGGTGAAGTCTTGCACTGAGTACCTGCACTAAACAGGCAAAACAAAGAATCAGTGTTGCTATGAGCAAATGTGTTTAAATTTAATGTGTTTTCCTCTTCCACATATCTCAAATGGCAAAAAGTTAAACATCACTATTATTGAATTGAGCATTTTCTGTCTTGTCCATTACTCATTACAACAATAAAATCAGAATGATACAGTTATGTATGAAATCTGTTTTGAGAGTTGCCCACATTTCTTCACCGAGAAAATCAGATTTGGAATTGGCCTTGGAAACTCCTTTGTTACTCACTAATCTTATTCACAAATTAGTTAGAGCTTTGCAAAAACCCAGTGTTACACTTCAGAGCTGCAGAGAGAAGACTAGAGGCTTTGAAGATTTGAAGAATCTTTGAAAATTTGGTCTGGTGACCCCCTTCCAGAGCCCACTGGAGTCAGTGGAAACATTTGCCTTTATTTCAAAAGGCTGTGTATCAAATCACACACACCACCTCTCATATATATAACTATATTGATTTCAAAAAAAAAAAAAAAAAAGTTTTTTAATATCAGAATTTGAAGAAAATAAACTAACTGTACAGAGATACTAAATCTCCCCAGACCCTTTCTGCTTAAACTGAGCATACAGAAATTGGCTTTGCTGTTCTGGGTTTGAAAAAATGTATGTTTAACATTCTGTAGCTGTCTATGCAATGCTGATCAGCCGCCAGAATAAATAATTCTAAAAGGCTGATGTTTGAACACATACTACAGCACAGCAGAATTAAAGGTGGAAGTTCAAGTGCTGCAATTTCAAACTATTGATCAATGGTAATTTTTGGCACCTTTGGGTTAGTCATGCTGGCATATGGCAAGCAAGCAAACCATGAAGGTTAAGTATGAATCATCAGTATCAATGCAAATCCCCTTCTTTAGTTTTCTTAGATTTACAAAACTGTTGTTGTTAGGTTGTCTCTCCTATGTACTTGCTGCGTATATCACAGCAAAGTGTATCTTGAAGACCATGTCTTCAGAGCACATCAAATTAAAGAGTTTTTGCATTTTAACCTGGCAGTCAGCTAAACATCACACATCCATTTGCTCCCCCCCTCCCCTCCCCCCCCTCCCCTGGTGAGACGGGGAGAGAACCAAAAGGTGCAAGAAGATGTGGATAAGGATAATGGGAAGGGAAGGGAAGGGAAGGGAAGGGAAGGGAAGGGAAGGGAAGGGAAGGGAAGGGAAGGGAAGGGAAGGGAAGGGAAGGGAAGGGAAGGGAAGGGAAGGGAAGGGAAGGGAAGGGAAGGGAAGGGAAGGGAAGGGAAGGGAAGGGAAGGGAAGGGAAGGGAAAGGTTAAAGAAATCAGAAAGATTGTATCAGCACCATTACTCTAAACAATCAGTAAGTTTAAGTGCCTTATAGGAGACAAAAAATGTCCCATTACATTAGAAAAAAGTCCTTTACTTCCCTTTTTTTTTTTTTTTTTCTCTTCCCTGGTAAATTATAAATATTCAGTATATATATATGTTAATTTAAAAGAAATATAACTGATTACTTTAAAATTATACCCTACTAATATTTCCTGAATATTCTGTTACAGTTACTGTAAAATACTGAACTAGGGATATCCTGGCTTCTATCAGGAATAGTGTAGACAACAGGACCAGGAAGGTAAGCAACCTCCTGTACTCTGCTCTGGTGAGGCCACACCTCAAATACTGTGTTCAGTTTTGGGCCCCTCACTACAATACCGTGAGGCTCTGAAGCCCTTCCAGAGAAGGGCTATAAAGCTGGTGAAGGGTCTGGAACACAAGGCCTATGAGGAGAGGCTGAGGGAACTGGGGTTGTTTAGTGTGGAGAACAAGAGGTTCAGGAGAGACTTTATAGCTCTTTACAACTTCCTGAAAGGAAGTTGTGGGCAGCTGGGGTTTGTCCTTTTCTTGCAGATAACTGGCAACATTACAAGAGGGAATGGCCTCAAGTAGCACCAGGGGAGGCTCAGATTGAAAGTTAGGAGAAATTTCTTCTTAGAAAGAGTGGTCAGGCATTGGAACGGGTTGCCCGGGGAGATGGTGGAGTCACCATTCCTGGGGGTGTTCAAGGAAAGATTGGACATGGTGCTTAGGGACACGGTTTAGTGGGTGACGTTGTTGTTAGAGAGATGGTTGGAGCAAATGATCTTGGAGGTCTTTTCCAACCTTAATGATTCTATGTTTCTTTGCAGAATATGGCACATAGAAATACAGATATGGGATATAAGAAATGGCCACAAGCTAGTATTGAAGACCATCCAGTTATAAACAGCTCACCCTTGGTCAGTTATAGAAATGCAGACCAAGCAAAATGCAGAATGTATAATATACATAAAAAGTAAATCTGGATGTAACCTGGAGCTGCAGATGAAAGAGCAAGCTGTTAAAGAGTGTTAACAAGCATAGAAAAAAATGACCCCAAGTGAGTGCTGCACTGAGAAAGGAGAAACTACCAACATGAATCAAAGAATCACAGAGTGGTCGAGGTTGGAAGGGAACTTTGAAGAATGTTTAGTCCAACCCCGCTGCCAAGCAGGATCACATTGTGCAGGATGACATCCAGGCAGGTTTTGAATATCTCCAGAGAAGAAGACTCCACAACCTCTCTGGGCAACCTGTTCCAGTGCTCTGTCACCCTCACAGTAAAGAAATACCTTCTCATATTCAGATGGAACTTCCTGGGCTTCAATTTGTGCCTGTTGCCTCTTGTCCTATTGCTGGGCACAACTGAAAAGAGACTGGCTCCATCCTCTTGACACCCTCCTTTCAGATATTTATAGACATTAATTAGGTCTCCCCTCAATCTTCTCTTTTCCAGGCTAAACTGGCCCAGTTCTCTCAGTACGTCCTCATATTCCTCCTGGTCAATATCATATTCCTCCTAGTGAAATACTGCAGGTGCCAATGACTTAATGTAATACCGCATGACCAAAATTAAACCTACAGTCTTATGACCCAGAGAAGTTAGGAAAGGGTGAGCACATCAGGGAAAGGAGTAGAAACTAAATGCATGTATAACAATTTTAAGTATGTTTATTGTTGTTATTATTATTATTATTAAACAAATTGATCTGAACTAAGAATTAATAGCCTTTTAAAATATCACTTATATAAAATCATAGAATCAGAGAATATCCCAAGTTGGAAGGGACCTATAAGGATCATTGAGTCCAACTGCTGAAACTCATTTTTCTATTCACATGTTTAAAATGTCCCTTTTTATTGTCTCCCACAGACCTGGCCAGCTTCAACTCTAGTTGGGCTTTGGCTGCACAAATTTTCTCCCTACAAAGGTGAACAGCAGCCCTGTATTCCTTCCACGTTGCCTGACCCTGCTTCCAGCATCCATATACTTTCTTTTTCTGACTAAGCTCCAGAAGAAGATCCCTGGTCAGTCAAGCTGACCTTCTGCCCCACCGGCTTGACCTCTGATATTTTGGAATTGCCTGATCCTGTGCTTTTAGGAGGCAATGCTTAAAGTCTGACCATCACTGATGGACATCAATGCCTTCAAAAGCAGTTTCCCAGGGGACCTTGCTAACTAGTTCCCTGAGCTGCCTGAAGTCTGCTCTCCTTGTATCCAGGGCTGAAGTTTTGGTGGCAGTTTTTCTCCTGTCACTAAAAATTTTAAACTCAACCACTTCATGGTCACTATGACCAAAACATCTGGTAATTGCCATGTCCCCCACAAGACCCTCTCTTTTCTCCAGCAACAGATCTAGGAGGGCACCTTTCCTTTTGGCTCCCTGAAACTCTTGGCTTTGAATATATGAAGTATGCTACCTCTGCCTACAGGCAAGATTTGAGCATAAAATCTTGTGAGTAAAATAATCTTCATTAAAGCTGAAGATAAATATCTTTCTATTTAGCTATTCATAAAAAAATAAATAGAAAAATAGAATATGTGTACATTATTTAGGTGACAGTTTCTAAGAAATTCATATCAACTTAAAAATATCTCAGTGATGCTCTGTTTATGTTTTCTCTTGTTTTAAAATTATCATATGTTTGAGAAAGGATATCCTGTCTCAGTGTAAGTATCTAAAGATAATTTGAGAGAAAAATATCTTTAAACATATATTGAGTGACTTTATTTTGTAGCTGCAAATAAAAATGGTAAAAATTTTAATTTCATCCAAACAAGAGAAAATGTGGTCATTGAAGTGTTAAAGTTCAAACTTTGTAACTTTTCCAAAGAGCTGATTCATTCATCATTACTGCATGGCTATGGAAGTCTCCAATTTCACAGTGATACTGCATCAAGAGATTAGGATTTATCGTATGCATATCTTAAGTGTGAACTACCTTAATTTATTATGCTCAGTTGGAGGATAATCACAACAGCTCTGTGGTACATTTACCTAATGGTTAACAAAAACCTTGACATGAGCCAGAAGTGAGCACTTGCAGCCCAGAAGGCCAACTGCATCCTGGGCTGCATCAACAGAGGAGTGGCCAGCAGGTTGAGGGAGGGGACTGTGCTCTTCTGTTCTGCCCTTGTGAGGCCTCCCCTGGCGTACTGTATCCAGGTCTGGGACCCCCAGCACAAGAAGAATGTGGGCCAGTTAGAGAGGATCCAAAGGAGGGCCACAAAGATGATCAGATCACTGGAGCACCTTCTGTGAAGAAAGGCTGAGAAAGCTGGGGCTGTTCAGCCTGAGAAGGCTCGAGGAAAGGAAAACATTGCAGTTTTTCAACCTTAAAGGGGACTTAAAAAGTCCATTGAGAATGACTTTTTACTCAGGCTGATAATGATAGGAAAAGGGGGAATGATTTTAAACTAAAAGAGGAGAGATATAGATTAGACAGTAGGAGAAAATTCTTCACTTAGGGTGGTGTGGCACTAGAACAGGTTGTGTTCTATGCTGTGGATTCCTCATCCCTGGAGGTGTTCAAGGCCAGGTTGGATGGTGTCCAGGGCATCTAGTGGATGGCATCCCTGCCCATGGCAGGGGGGTTGAACTAGATGATTTTAAGATGTCTTTTCCAACCCAAGACATTCTATGATTCTATGTTGATTCTATGATGTGCTGATGAGGCATTTTTACAATGTCTTTGTCTGCAAAACTAAAAATAAAAAGCAAAAAAGGTCCAAAATATCAAAAAGGCTTTATCTTTTCTTTGCAGAAATTCCAAAGAGATATACCTAACATAACACATTCACTGACCTTTATCATAGGCATATAGAACAAGTAAATTAGGATGTATTTTTCATCTCTATGGAGTTGTTCAAGACAATGTTCTTATAGCTCTTGGGGAAAAATACCTAACAACTTTCTTTTTTTGCTTTAACCCTTTTGCCATTTGAAAGAAGAATTTATTTTTCTTTCCCTTTCATTAAAATCTTCATCCTTCAGGGATTCACTACCACAGTTCCATTCTCTTTGAAGTGTGCCTTCATTACCAGGTTGTAAACTCTCTGAACAGAGGCTGTGGACTGAGGAGATGCCTGTTCATATGTCACTACACATTTCACTATGTAGAATGGGGACAAAACTAAACACAGAATGAGTCTTCTACCGAAAGAGGAATTATCTATTGAACACCAGTCATATATTCTTGCATTCCCTCCTCTCTCATTCAGTTACTTATTTCACGTAATGTATACAGTCAGTTGGGATAGTTTATTCCACACCTTCAAGCTTTAAGGTTATGATACACAAAGGAAATTAAATCATCTCAGGAAGAAAAAAACAAAACAAAACAAAACAAAAAAGGGTATTAATCTCTGAATGTGGAATCTGTGGATATGTGTTCTAGCTATTTTGCTATTTATTATAAGAAAAAAGAAAAAGAAAAACAAAACAAAACAACAACAACAACAACAACAATAATAATAATAATAATAATAATTAATAATAATAAATAAAAAAAAACAAACAAACAAACACCAACACTACAAGTATTTTGCTTTCCTGAGAAACAAGATGCCCCTAAAGAATACAATCGGAGAATTTCTGTCTGCTACACTTTCCAGTCATCCAGAAACTGAAGGTTTTATAATAAAAGATGACTCCCCAGCCTTAGCTGATGAATGGCTATAATTTTCCATCAGACATACTGAATCATCTAGCTTGCCACAGCAGAGAATCTCTCCAACTCTGAATTGAAGATATAATTCTAAAATGAGAGACTTCACCATGGAAGGGTAATGCACCATGAACCCTTGACATTCAAGCACTGTTATGGAAAAAAAAAAAAAAAAAAAAAAAAAAAAAAAAAAAAAAAAGAACAATAACAACAAACCTACAATGTTTTTTATTTACAGAGAAGAGGTTTCTGGAGTGATCTTATTCATTTTAATGCAGAGCACAAAAACCTAATTAGGGTCCAAAAGAAGATATAAAACAAGACAAAGCAATGCCCGGGAATGAGCAGTTCCACAGATCTCAAATGGAGAAATATTTTCAAGGGTATACAGCACTAAACAGGTCAACACATATCGACACACATTAACAACATGTCCTATTGATCTGAAGGATCCAGGACAAGCACCAAAATCTTTCAGTCCTTCAGTTCCTACCTTTACAGTAAAAAAAAATAAAAAAATAAAAATGCTTCTTCCTTTATCTTTTCTCAAATCTGTAAGTACATGTGTGGTTTCACTGTAATTCATAATAAAAAATAAATAATAAAATATTCTCAAACTGCTAGGATCTATATGTGAAAAAAAGGATATCCTACAATTTGCCTGAAGAAAGCTTCTCATATATTTATGAAGGAACTAGAAATATTGCCTTATTTAATGCAGATAAAAACTAAGAGGTATAATTGGATCATATTCGTGGATTCAATAAAGAATGGAAAAATTCAGAATCATGGCATCATGAGAATTATAGGAGAACATGTCTTTAATGTTATTCTGTGTGACGTCTATGTTGCACTGTAAAATTTCCAACCTAAATCAAGTAAATGAAACTGTAATAGACATAATAAAGATAAAACAGACATTTTTACTCTAAATGAGATTTCAGGTAGCACATTTTTTGATGCCATACAGTTCAGAGCAGAGGATTGTAAGCTTCATCATTCAAATGTACTTTTTAGGTTCACTCCTGACACTACAACTCAAATCCAGATTATTGTATTTACTTATTTATTTATTTATTTATTTATTTTCCCAATAACATTCAAATGGTTTGGAAGACTTCAGATTTCTCACAGACTTTTCAACCCAGTTGGTTATCAGGGCAGAAGAGTTTTTCATAAGAAATAGAAAGCCCCATGCACATTATGTGGTAAATCCTAAATCCACTGAAGTCAATGGCAGAGATCATTTTCACTTGGCTGGAATCAGGATTTCTTTCTCCATATATAGTAATTTCATGTTTTTCAGAGATGCAAAAAGCTTGAGACTAACACAAAATTAATAGAGAATAAAATAAATCAGATTTAATTGGATTTGAGTTATTTCTTATAAAGTAGTAAGACAGTGGGTTTTTTTTGTTTGTTTTGTTTTTATTTGTTTGTTTTTGTGTGTGTGTGTGTTTTGTTGTTGTTTGTTTGTTTTGTTTTTGACTACCAGCCAGGTGGTCAGCTATTATTGATTCACAGAGCAAATGCCAGTTTCAGCTTGGAAAGTACTGAATGCCCCAAGAGCCTGGCAAGTCAGTCACACTTGTTGGCAGATTTTCATACTCACTTGCCAAACTGAAATTGGGCAACTGAGAAAGAAAACACTAAACCTTATTTATTTATTTATTTTTACAAATACTGAACAGATTTGTGAGGAGAAGGTGTTGTTATAAATTATGAGTCCCTTATCTAGCATGTTCAAAATACAGTTGCAACTAGAGATGTGTGAGTGGACTGGCAAATACCCATTCACTTTCCATTCAAGGGCAGTAAGAAAATCCTTTATTCCTAAGCGTCAATAAACTCATGGCCAACTCTATAAATAACAACTAAATTGATTTTGTGGGATGATTTGTTTTCCATTAGATACCATTTTCAAATATTAGTGATGTCTTATTTTTGTATTTTTACTTCCAACAAATGGCAGCTGCTATGAAATGTAGACTTGGGAGGCTACTCTACTTTAAATGAAAAATTAACTGAAGGTAAAATCCTAAGAGCAGTTTTCAGCTTTTAGGTGGCATTCAAAGCTGCATTCCAGCAAGGATCGTTTTAGGTGTGCTGCTGTAACAGGGACTAAAGCTGATATTCAGGTTTCCTGAAAGTAGAGTGAAAAGCCTTTTAAATAATAACTTTACCCTGTATCTTCAGTCAATTTACCAGATTAATCGGATTAGACTAGAAAAAGCTGAGCCTTATTCCTGTCTACTGAAAAAACAGAGGATGTGAAAAAACAAGATAATTCCTAAAATTGATGTGTGCAATTTCTGCTGCAATCTGTAAACCATAAGAAATAGGTATTTAAGGAGAAAATAATAATAATAATAATAATAATAATAATAATAATAAATTGTAAATCTAAAGGGAAAGTACACTAAGCTGATGATCTTTAACATGATATTTGTGAGATATGTTCATCTGATTCGTGTCAGTATGGAACAATGCTAGGGCCACATGGTGTAATGAATGTGACCTTCTGTCTTACATATCCTTGTATAACCACAAGTCTAAGAAAAACAGAGTGGTTAATGTATATAGTTCTAGTATCTTGCAAAGGAATGTTTTAGCAATTCATGTCAATAGAAAGCTTGAAGGGAAATGTATTTGTAGGCTTTTCCTTGAAGTCTCTGATATCTGGGGGTTTCAGAATAGCTGCTAACTATTATGACTATTGCATGGGACACTATGTAAATCTCTGATATCTGGCCAGGAGATTAAGGAGACGGGGAGAGCTGAAGAACAACTAAAAGACAAAGCTTGCAGGGGATGTTGCCCAAGTCTCTGACATACAGCCAAGTTGGACAAAGGAGAAGGACAAGAGGGAGGAAGACTATGAGCCTTCAGCACGAGAGACCCCCAGAGGGACCACCAGAGACTGATACGCATGCTCCAGTAGGAGGGTTTGGATTCCAGAAACTAATTATAATAACCCTGTTTTTTTTAGAAGTAGTAATGAATATGTATTAGCCTAGGAGCATAAGAACCAGCTGCTTGATGTAACTGGTGTGCGTCTTGGTGGAGCAGAGACTCCCGGTGCACCCAGCGCTGTTTGCTTACCTCTATTCCTTTAATAAATTGTAAACTTTGATTATAGTCCTATTTTGAACACTGAGCCATTTATTACAATCTTTAACTGATTTTATTTAAAAACATTAGATAAAAAGGGGAAAGGTATTTCTAGAAATACTTATTAATTCTTCTCCAAAAACCAGAGAAAAACATGAAGCCAAGCCTGAACTGAAAAAAAAAAAAAAAAAAAAAAAAAAAAAAAAGTTAAAAAACAATAAATAAGCAGGCTTGTCTTGCCTGACATTTCAGCTCTGCATGGATGCTGCTAATGATTATCTGATAACCTTCTGTAGGCTGAAATTTTGAAATAGGTTGTAATTCAGTAAATGATAAAGGCATGGAGATTTGACCAAAATTGTGAAGTTATTTAGGGTACATGAAAGAAGAATATCATCTCCTTTAAGCATATTTTGAGAAGGTACTTTCCAATGCAAAAAGGAATAATAAGAAAAGGAGGAAGCCATAAACAGGAACATAAAAAGACACAAACCTGACCAACAAAGGACAGGGGAGGCAGCAACAAGAACTAAACACAGTCACTCGCACTAACTGATAAGGGTCTGTGAGAATGTAGGAATGCTTATTTCAGTGATTATCAGATTGAAGACCTTGTCAGGTAGAATGCTATGGAAAAGGGAGAAGCCATAAACAGTTATGAAAAGACAGGTTAACTGGCAGGCAAACATAAGTGAGAAATATAAGAGCAAGCCTTGTCATGCACACTGGGCTGTAGAGAACCTGCAGGCAAACTGGGATTTTGCATCTACTAAAGGTGCAAATTTGAGGGTCTGGGATGATTTGGGATTCCGGATGAGAGGATTGGTGGGATTATACAAACTGATGGGGAAATGAGTTGGGAAAGGGGAGCAGGGAAGAACAAACAAGAAAAGACTGAAAGGATTTACTTGCTTATAAAGTGCAGACAGACAGCATGCTTGTGTGGCTGAGGCTTGTGCCTGATCACTGGAGCCTGTCCTGTTTTACTGTTAATTTTTTACTGTTAATTTCTGAACCATGTAATCTCACTCTTTCTTCCTGTGCGTGAACAAGGGCTCAGTGCCAATTAATGGGGGACAGGCCTGGGGGGTCAGTGTACCAACCTCTGGAGTCAGACCAGGCTGTGAGTGCCCCAGGCTGTGGTCCCAGCTTCTGGAGTAGGTGGAGGTCTCTGCCTCCCACCACTGAGTTGGAAGTGGTGTGTCCCTCAAACCAGATACGGCATGAGTGAGGCCAGTGTGGGGCTCCACAGTGGTAGCTGGAGTTGGTCACAGCTGTGGGGGGCAAGAATCTGCATCTTCTCCAACATGGTGAGGGTAGGGATTGTGTGTACATTTGCTGGCAAATTTTAAATTGGACCATCTGTGGTGGTACACCTGTGAGTGTGGGTGCTGAGGGAGTGTGAGTGTGTGAGTGCTGTGTGTGTGCAGCCAGCAGTAGGCAGGAGCAGCCAGCAAGTCATGCACCTGTGGGGCAGGTAAGGGGGCATAGGGTGTGGGCAGAGGCACTATGCCCCCCCCAGAGACCTACTGTGAAATCTAGAAATCCATGCACGCAGAAAAGTCATCTAATAGCAGCAAGATGACTTTGTTGGGTAACTTTGTGTACAGCTGCCACAGCAGCCGGAATTTCATGTTTCTAGATACCCAAGCACAGGAATAAATGGTACCTAAGGCATGTGAGAAAATGCAGATCTTACACAGATATGACTCCAGAACCTTCAGACTTTGAGTTCCTGAAATGTGTACTGGTAGCACATGGAAGAAACTCCAACATCACAAAGCTTTCAACTTTTTATTTCCAATTCAGCCTTCTCTGGTTGAAAACCATGGGAAAGTGCTAGGGAAGTCAGAGACAGAGTTTGTATTTAAGGAAGAATATAAAACTTGAAGAAAGTAGGATAAAGCAGTAACTCAGTGACTGGGAATTTGTTCTTCCCTTTGCTGCTTTTTAGAGTTACTCCTATTTTAATGCAAGTTTAAACACAGACTGAATGTAGGTATTCTGGTCTCTTGTTACCAGGGAGTTAAGACACTTTCTTATAATAGCTGCTAAACCAATTACTTCTGTGAATTCTCAAATGTACAATTTTCTTATTTTTTATTATTCTTTATCTAGAAATCTATGAGTACTTATAAGTCCATGTAAAGCCTTACTGAATTCACTCAGAAAACTCAGAGTCTTTGGACTTCAATGCAAGTGAATCCTTCTAGAAAAAAAGCCTCATATCTATGAAGCGTATGTTTTATACAGGCTTTTCTATGCTACATATATATAAAATAATAACACGGGCTATAGAATAAAAATCCTGTAAGTCGACTGCAGATGACTTGGAAATGTATATAAAATTGCAGCTTCACTGATTACATGTATGTATATATATATGCTAGATTTATGACAGAATCAGTACTATTATTCTGGTCATCATGTCTAGTTTTTGTTTAATTTTGAAAAATAAAAATAAAAACTGCTGTGTCCAAAATATTTTGTTCAGCAATGGATGCTTTTTAAAGGGATTAATTCATTATATAAAAGTAAGGTGTGAGGACCATATTGCAGAACATTTAAATTCAGTTCCAACTTTCATACATTTACACTTTTATGACAGAACTGGATCTCAGTAGAAGGGTTACGTCTGTATGCATGTAATTTATTTATGCAAGTAATTCTTTTCTTTTGTTTGTTTTCAAGAAGGAAAATGGGAAATATCTATGTAATTTTAAAGTGTTGTTTTTTTTGTTTGTTTGTTTTATTTTGTTTTGTTTTGTTTTGTTTTGTTTTTAACATAGCACCGTAAGATTTGGTTAGGGACCCTTTATTCTTTTTTGTAAGGTCAATTTAAGTGTCTAATTTCAAAAGCAAGATGAAGAAAAATGAAACCTGGGATACTCACCTTACCTGTCCATCATATTTCAAGCAAGCAAAGTGCTGAAGGAATAAGTAAAAATAGAAAAACTATAAAACAGAAACACTACAGGAAAACTACAGAACTGTGAAATAAAACTGAAGATGATTGCCAGTGGAAAGATCTATTTAAATATTCTTTTAAAAGCTGAAAGTAGTAGCATTTTTAGTCTGAAAATTAAGGAGGTTAACACAGTGGTGCTGTTAAAATGATAAAATCTGTATTTTGCAGAACGACCATTCAAATTATAAAACTCAGGAGACATGTAATACTTCTGTTGTTGATGTGCATGGGATAACTCCTAGACACAGAAAAGAAAAACTTTAAAGAGCAGACAGAGTCTGATATATGCCCATTAAAGATTTATACATGTGAAATTACAGAGAGATAATACTGGAAAAATAAGAAGCTTTGTCTGAAGCATGGCATGACGAATTACTTCTGATATTGTGTGTTTTATTAGGTTGGGATCAAGCTAATTGTTTGACAGATGTTTGGAAGACATTTTTCAAGGACTGAACTACTACCTGTTGAAGCTTGGTGTAGGTAAGAAGAAATTCAAGAAGAAAACAATCAAGCCTACTGAAGGTCAAAACATATTCTCAGTTTAAACTGTGTTCACTGTGATAGGGCACACTTACAACACTCTTGAAGACAGATAAAAAGGAGGAGTTTGTATTCCACTTTTCCATATTTTATCACCAATCCTACAGAGCTCTCTGACTTTAAGAAAAAACACTATACCCTACCTTGTGTGTATGGAAGCAAACCCTATTGTCTCTGGATGAGACTTTTCAGATTCATGCTGGTATAGTCCAAGAGCAGTAATTGTCTTTTTAAGGAGCCCAAGTAGGGCAAATGTTCTTGTTTCAGAATAATATAATGCAGGGTAATTATCATACTCTTTGGTTTGTTATACTTTCACATGATGATCCATAAACTGCTCATAAAAAAAGGCAAAAACTTGAAAAACAAGATTTTGCTTCTAACCATGTGTGGCCCTGAACAATGTGTACATACTCCCCTGGACATTTAAAGCTGAAATTTAATCAAAAGAACCCTAGTCAGGAAAAAGGTCCAGAAAAAAAAAAAAAAAAAAAAAAAAAAAAAAAAAAAAAAAAAAAAAAAAGAGTTATAGTGTAAATTTTTTTTTTTTTTAACAAACATTACAGTATCTGTAATGTGATAAAAATGTGACCTTCCCAGTTATAAATCATTTTTTTTTAAAACAAAGCTTTTATTTAGTGAAAAACAAGATGCCTGAGAAGTATTCTGCTGAGCATATTTCATACTGTAATCTGTTAAATTTTTACTTTACTTTTCTTTTAAAGCAGTTTTAATAGCATTGGAGAAACACTGTAGCTGATGTAAAATAAGCAATATTTCTGTTCAAAAAAAAAAAAGTCAAAACTGCACTGTCATAGCTAACAGTAACAAGACAAAGACAAATGAAAATAAAATGACATAGAAAACTTAAATAAAACCAATGAAGTCTGAAAAAAATGCAAAGAAGATTCTGAAAAGAGGTTTAATAATAATTTATTATTATCAGGCAATATTTTTGCCCAGTTGAGGAAAAAAATATTTCAAAAGCAAGGAAATGCCAGACTTCAGGGTTAGCACCTGGACTGTATCCACTTCCAAGGGACTTTCAAGACTTTCTGCATAATATATTGAAAGTTGCAAACATTGTGGGAGGGAAAATAAAACCAACTTAATCCTGATGACAATATTAAATTCACAAGGCAAAAATAACTCAGTGGTTAGCTCTCTAAACACTAGTTTTTGCATCTCTAATAGCTTTGGATATATTACAGCAGTTTTACTTAAAGACTGAGGTTAGAGAGCAATTAAATTGTTAATGTCTACTAATATTTAACATTAACAACTATTCAATGTTTGATAAATTAATCTGTATAATGTTGATGCTAATTATTTATTTTTAACTGCTTTACTGTCAATACTAACACAGTTTATTATGAAAATGTCAATTGTCAAAAATTATACACTCTTCAGTTTAAATATGAATTCTCTTTTTTTCTCTTACTTACAACAATGGATTTTGATTTATTAGGTTGTATGTTATAAATTAATTCAATCATCTAATTGAAATACATTCTGTATTTAAACTCATCATGGCAAAGCACCTTGCATATATGATGAGCAGTATTCCTCACCATTTACTATGTTAGTGGATACAGAAATCACATCAATAAGTAATTACAGCCAATGGCTTTGGCTACGCTAAATGCTAAATTTTATACACTGGCATTTGAATAATTTGTTCTTCAGTTTTCTGGCATGTCTGAAATATAGAAAGAGAAAAGACACAAAAAGTCTTGAAATCTGGAGCACAATGAGAGTAAATGTCTAATAGAATCCTTCTATAAAGGATTAAAGACAATGTATGACAAAACTTAGTGCTTCTAGCTCACATTAAAGAACATATACGTATACATATGCATATGCATATGCCCTAACATGCTTAGAGTAATGTGGTGTTTTCATTTATCTTTGTTTCTGTTTCTATTCCTTGGTATTATTCATATATCAGTGTAAAATAGGTTAAAACTAGATAGCTTACTTGTTATCAGACATGCAGTTGTGGAAGCTCCAATAGTGATGTATTAGACTCTTTGCAGTAGAAATTGCATGCAGTTGATACTTCCTCTTGCAAGTTACATGCCTTCTCAGCTATTCAAACTTGTTACTACAGAGAGGCAAAATTTATCCTTTTTTTTTTTTTTTTTTTGGGTTTCAACTGTCTTTTGTTTAAATTCAGAAGAGACTAGATTTACTTCAGGCATGACAGTGGCAAAAAAAATCAAAAAACAACCAAACAAAAAAACAAAAACAAAAACAAAAACAAAAAACAGCTAAAGCTAACAGTGGAAGAGTGGCCATTGCTGTCTTCCAATGGATAACATGCCTGTTAAAATGGAAACAGGTCAAAGTGGAAGAGAAGACAAATGTTATCTGGAATATAGGAAGCTGTGCTGATGGGAATAAGAGAAAAACATGCTAAGTACAAAAGTCACAAATCTAGAATACTTTTACAGTCTTTAAAGTTTAATTTTCTGTTTTTCTTCTGAACTGTCACAGCAAAATCCTTTTTTTAAATGGATCGTGTCATTATATGCATGACTATGAGAATATTTAAGCCTTTATCCTTTTAGAGACATCAGTTCAACGATGGCATAGGCTGGCCAATACTGAGATGGAGTGGACTCAAATTCTTATTTTTTGTATCACAGAATCACAACACAATTCAGGACTTTTGTTGACTTCTGCTCCACAGAGGACTGTGAAAAGATAACAGGCTGCAATCAAGGGCTGTGAATTCAGATAGACCTGTCACAAGCTTGAATGGCAGTTGTTTCTGCTATTCAATGACTCAGATTACTGTGGTTTCCTCACTGCTGCTAGGACAGTATATTCACTCAAGAGCAATTGAAGAACAAATTCTGTGCTCCTCTAGCTCAGTACAGATATGCACTACCTCTGGTAGTCGTTATTGATCTTCTTATGGAGCACCACTTGTGTTTTATTTATTTATTTATGTCGTTTTTTGTTTGTTTGTCTGTTTTTTTTTTTTTTTTTTTTTGGGGGGGAATAGAAAAAGCATTCACTTCTTTAATCTTATATAGCCATTCTTACATTGTGTAATTCAAATATTTGTATCATCATTGGATAATATTTTAAAAGAGTCAAACGTAAATTATATTCACACTTATTCTTCCTTTTATAAATAGAGCTTTTATGTCTTTAAAAGAGATAGATATTTCAGGTATTAAGAAATAAAATCAAAATAAGGTAATCAAATTACCTTATATTAGAAAATTCTATTTATTTATTTTTTTTTTATTAGAAGGTTTATCTGTACCTTTGCCTCCCAAAACGTACTCACACAAACAGTCTTTTAGACTGATACATTTAGTATTTGCCACAATTCTAACTCCATTTTTGCTGAGATTTTTTTTTCTCTTTCTTTTACTGCAGAAAATTCAATGGAAGAACAACTACAACATAAGTTACACTAAGTTTTTTTCTTTTCTAGATCACCTATTTTTACCTTAATGTTCATTATGCATATTTTATATGTTAAAAATGTTAAAAGGATTAGCACTGAATGAATAACAACAGAGCCATCAGTTTTCTACATTTTCCAGCTCTGTAGTATCCCATAAGGTTATAAAAGATAGCTAAACCTATCGTTCAATGAAATAAAAGGAGGGAGGTCAATATAATATAAATATTTTTTTTTTTCAGCAGATTATATTATATTATATTGAGATATATCTGCATCAACTTTTACATTTTCATACAGCATAAAATAGAGCAGATGAGAACAGAACAGCACAGAACAGTTCAGTTGGAAGGGACCTACAAAGATCATCAAATCAAACTGCCTAACTACTGCAGGGCTAACCAAATATTAAGGATGTTATGCAAATACTTCTTGGAAATTGTCAGGTATGGGGCACCAATCATCCCACTAGCAAGTCTCTTTTAGAGTTTGACCAACCTTGCGAAGAAGACATTTTTCCTAATATCCAGTCTGAATGTCCCCATGCTGCAGTTTTGTGTCCCTTTGTGTCCTATCATTGGTTACTAGAGAGGAGAGATAGGCACCTCCACTTCCCTCCTCAGGAAGTTGTAGAGAGCCATGAAGTCATCTTTCAACATTCTTTTATAGAGACAAGACAACCCAAGTGTCCTCAGCCTCTCCGTGTTGGAAATGTCTTCCAGCCCTTTTACCAGCTTTCGTGGCCTTCTCTGGACAGTTTCAGGTATCTTAACATCCTTTTATATTATGGAGAACAGAATTGTACACACTATTCAAGATGAGGCCACAACAATGCTAAGTTTTGATTCTTTTGACTATCTGCTTTATTTGTACAGATAAGCATTATGAATTCTGTACACTTGCTGATATGTATATAGGGGCTGAAAAAATGTTATATTTACTTTTGTACCCATGCTAGACCAGAAATTTAGAGTTTGCATTCACATCCGACAGTGATAAATACTGCTATGGGCTGACCTCAAATAAGTGGTGTAGGAATAGCAGACAAGCAGTATTTTCTGTTTCAGTACCCTGTTGTTTTAGGTGAATGCCCTGCCTTGTAGTTGTTTTAGGGTGGTTCTTCAAACGTTCTGTCATACTACTCTGTATGAGAGACTCATACTACTCAAACTACTCTCTCATACTTTGCAATATGCAGCATAGGCTATGATCTATCCTTCAACCCTAGTCCTAGCAACATTGTGGAAATCTGTGGATATAATGGCTAAAAATAAGACCTTTACTGTCCTTTTAAGCAATTACAGAAGTTATCATCTTCATCAAGTAAACAGATAATGAGAAAGGTTTCAAACCTAAAGAAATTAGAAAGCTAGTGAAGTTTTTGTTGTTTGTTCTAGTGCTTAGTGCTCGTTTTTAGACTTCTACTTTCAAGTTTTCTAGGTAAGCTTAGGTAGATGTATCTGGATAGACCATGAAAGTTTTGTTCTTCTTAGAAGAGAGTTCCAGTATATTCTTTCTAATGAGTTACAGTGTACTCATTTTCATGACAGAAGAAAATTTAGGTGGCCTCTGGGAAAAATACCCATTGAAAACCTGAAAGTAAGTTCAGCAAAATTAATAAAACATAGTAAGAAGCGTAACCAAAGCCAAACATGCATAGTCATTAAAGTACAAGGGATGTCAATAAAATATTGTTCTTTTTTATAAAAAAAAAAAAGTGCTTTCAAACAGAAAAGAGAGACTATTTTCTTCATAAATAAACCTAGAAGGGAATCAGACATACTTGTCAAAGAAACCTTCACTTAATGCACTTCACTGAAATGTTTACATATTCCTAAAAACACACTAAGTATATTAACACTTTAGCAAAGTGAGCATAGCTTGAGAATCAAGAACATTTGGAAGTAGGTGGAAACTCTGTAAGGCAATACAGAATGTTCTTCTAAATTGTGAAAACATTTATTCAATCTAAATCTCTTTTTTTTTTTTTGTTTGTTTTCAGCGTTCTGAAGGACAGCAACCACTATGGAGGATAATGAATATAAAACAGTACAAGTTCAAAAACAAAAACAAAATAAAACAAAACAAATACATAAAATAAAATAAAATAAAATAAAATAAAATAAAATAAAATAAAATAAATAAAATAAAATAAAATAAAATAAAATAAAATAAAATAAAATAAAATAAAATAAAATAAAAAAATAAATCATCACAGACTTCCTGTAACTTAGTGTTCAAGTTTTAAGATAGGTTCCTATGACCTTGCAGACTTCCCCTGCAACCTAATACACCACTCTGCTCAATGTCTCAATGTGTGAAGGCTGAGGAGCCATTTTAAGCTGAAGACAGAGCTTGTTCTCAGCTCTTCTGGAAAAAAAAAAAAAAAAAAAATAAATAGATAGATAAATAAATAAATAAATAAATAAATAAAGTTATGTTTCTAAGTTCTGGATACTCAGGTATGCAGGTGCAGATTGAAGAGCCCTCTAAGTTGGTTCCTATGTTTTTGAGAGATTTGTGATGCCTCACACACTTTTCTACATTTTCTGCATGACCCAGACACCTGGAGTGGCAAGTATGAAACACCATTTTAATGCACTGTTGTGCCTGTTAGCTCTATGTAAAGGATAGACATCTAATTCAGAGTACTAGCTTTTATTGTGTTTGCCAGACAGGTGAAAGAAATACCATCTGTCCACCTTGACTGAACAGGGCTGTTAGAAGAGGAAGAAGGATACCTCTCAATATTGTGCGTTTAAATTATCTAAGGAAAATGTGTTTTCAATGTTAACAAAGGTATGCTTTTCTTCGTACATGATGCTGAGCAAGATGGATGACATTTAATATAGTTTCAGTCCTGAAAAGGCACCTTTATGGTCTCTGTTCTGATGATTATCTAATGGCCTAAACCTTCTGTAGTTATTAGTACCTGTACTCTGTGGAATGAGGACTATCATCCCATCCACTAGTTCATTTCTACCCATCCTTTAGAAATAAAAACCACTCTCAAGATATGCTCAAAAACATATATTTGTAAAGGTTGTTTAGTTCTCTCTGTTTATTCCTAAGGTTTTGAAAATCTTGTTTTACTGATAAGTTTGTATGTCAGGAAAATATAGCTTATAACTGTAAAATAGAAGTAAATATGTTTTCACATTGTTACATTTGTTCCAAGTCAATTAAAATAAATAAATAACAGCCCAACATTAGCTGTACATTTTTAGTTATGAATCTTGTTAAATATTTTCTAGTAAACAGTTTTCTGAGAGTTGGACTCTCCCACTGAGATGAGATTTTTAACTGAAAAGCTTAAGTGTTGAAAACCAGATATAAACCATCAGAACAGGAAAGTCTTCACTGACCTTCAGTATAGCCTTTAACTTTTACCTTCTTGTCATTGATCAAATGAACTGTTGAGTAATTAAACAAACAAACAAACTCATGAGAAAAAAATATGTTTTTATTATGTAGTATTGATGGTCCCTTTCACTGAATAATAATAAAAACAAGAAATCTCTGCAGATCACTTGTGTGACATTGTAATATATACTTGATCAAAATAGAAATTGAAATTACCATAAACAGATATCTGCCCTATCTTTGTATCTTTTTTTTCATAACCTATTTGTGGGTAAAACCTCTGATATATATGCATGGCCATTCAGTCATTGAAACCAAGTAAGGGAAAACACACCATATGAAAGCTTGTCATGTTCAAATGTAACAACATGAGCTAGAATATTAAAGTAGTTTAAAGAGTCCATTGTGGTCCTACCCAGCACCTGTGTCACTGTAAAGAATAAGAAGGCAAAGTTGCATTTTGAGCCAAGGATTTTTCCATAACAGATACCACAAAAAGTAGGGGATGGGAGAGTGGGAAGGAAAATAAATAAATAAATAAATTAATTAATTAATTAAAGCAATCAAGTTAGCCTTATTCAACAGTTCTGTTTTTTATCTTTTACACATTTCCTTTCTTGAAAAACAAACAAACAAACAAACAAACAAAAAAAAAACATTACAAAACTATTACTTTAATAGTCTCCATTTACATTCTGAATTTTCATTGTGTCAGTTGGCTGACCCCATTTAAATGGTGAAATTTGTGGGCCTCATGGCTAATTTAATGTGATGCCTTTCATGCTGTAATTGAGAGGAGTCTCCAATGAATAAAATAAATTCTTTCAGAGGAATCTCAAGCCCTCAACAGACATCAGCTAAAATGTTAAGTGTGCCTCAAAGTCCCTCTGGTACTATATTTTCTAACCATGAAAGAAATGTCATTATTGTAAATTCTCAGCCTTTGTCTGAAAATCTTGTACCAGTTCCCTTGAGTGTCAGTTCAGTTAATTAATTCAAACAATTTCCTCTCTAATCTCTAAAACATTTTCATATTTAAGACAATAAATGAGACACTTAAGGGGCTCATTCGTTGTTGGTCATTAATATGCCATGGAATTAAAAGAATTATTGCTGGCCTTCGGTGACATGAATAATTTTTATATGGTTTGGACCCATACAAGGTTAAAATATGACCTCTCAGTGCTCTGAGCAAATGAATGTAATGAAATCCTTTGAATAGGACTTACCACTCCTTTGCCTTTCTTGATAACTAATTTGATACTTTACCACATGATTTATGACAATTTTGCTATTATATTATTTAATGATAACTTTAAAATTAGTAATTAATTTAGCAGTGGATTGATTGCATTTCTCTTGAACCAGTGCGTAAGGTTAATGCAATAGTAGTCTGATGGGTCTGGTAACTTTGACAGTAATTGGTTATTATGTTACATGTTAAGATAAGAAGGCAGCAGCTGAGAATCCCCAAGAGAGTTGCAGGAGACAGAGCTGTGTGATTGCAAACCTCTTTTCCTCCCTTAAAACACTTGGTTTAAATTCATAATTGAGTTATTTTTGACCTTCAGGATGATATTCCATAAGGCTTAGTTCTGACCAATGTACAGTATCAGATTATAGCAACATAGTAAAATAATTCTCTAGAAGAAAGATCAACACAGTAACCACAGATTTCATTTTTTGTGCTCAAATGTAGTATTTTGGTGCAACTGTCAAAATAACATGCTTCTACCAGAGAAAGCTAACGGTTTCTTGGCAGTATCTGATATTCAGGTTAAACAGCTTACACTAAAATACAAAATTTATGAATATTTTAGGCCATTATTTAGTGTAAGCTTTTCCTCTGATTTCAAATTTTATTATTTATAATTATCATAAGTAATTGAATAAGTAATATATAATCAATCAGCTACACTGATCACCTTCTATCAAAGACTAAACTTATATGTATGTAAGTAATAAACTTATATGTATGAAAGAATTATTAGAGCACTTATTAGCTCATTTTATGGATATCTCATATCTATTGATCATTTTATATAAACTATAAACACACACTTTAAGGTGTTTTTTTTTTTCCATTTTTGTGTTTTTGTTTGTTTGTTTTGAGGACACAAGAAGATAATAGATAAGAATAATAGACTATTCAAAAGTCCCTCTTCATTTAATTTTCCTTGGCAGCCAAATCATTAGAAGATTTTACAATTTATGAACTGATTTACTATGCTCCCTGATCTCTTTAAAGACGTAATACTTTATAGCTATGTATGAAAGAAAAAGTGTGTGCAGAGTGCATATTTGTATTTTGATGATTGTATGAGCATAGCTTTGTCCCATCTGAAATCTTATAATGTCAAAGATAAAACTAAGATTTCCTCTTCAATATTTCCAAAATACTCAGGCATAGATTAGCTGTTCATGTGATTGAAAGATGGAAAATACTTAAAGCCTAGTTCAGATGCTGTGCGAACCAAAAGAGGCTTCTGAAAAAAAAAAAAAAAAAAAAAAAAAAAAAAAAAAAAAAAGGTTGTCACTAAATACATTTTCAAAAGTGGGAAAAGTCAGGTCAGCAAAAATTAAAGGAAAGGGTGTATGAAAATATTGCATGACACAAACCTCAAAGTGCATCTTCTGAAGGTCGTGTTTTCATGAATTAAATTAGGCACTGTCAGTTGCTTCTATTTCTGAGGCATCGTATCAGTCACATTATGTTAGACACTGTGACACAAAATGACATGACATGATGCATTGGAATACATGGCACTTCAACTGGGAAATTTAGGAATAGTATTTGGGCATTTTCCACCTGTCTGAACCACAAAACACCTAAACAAGATTGCCAGTATTTGCTTAAAGTTGGTCCCAAGTCTTTGGCTATCAAGAATGAACGAAATTTGGACTGACTTTGCATTGTGACAACTGTGTGAGGAAAATTGCATATCATGTCTTTGAACAGTACTTTTCTGTTACAGAAGTGATGACTCTAGTAGCATCCAATTGCACCCTAAACTGCAAATATACCTAGGATTGTGTGCTTAAATACCTATGTTCATTTCTCTCCATTTCCCTATAAAATTCTTCTTGTACAAACATTCTGAATACTGCTGAGAGCAAGTAGAATTGGGCAGGGAAATTTTAATTTCTCTGGAACATAAATTGCAGCACAGGTAAAAGACATGGTTCAATTTTCTTGGAAAAGTCCCCAAGCAGGTCTAAACTCATTGCTTCCTTCTGTCATGAGAACCTGGCATGGAATGAAAAAATGCAATATCAGTGTGAAACACCGGTATGGGAAATAAATAAATAAATAATCATTTATTTGTAATTTAAAAATTCAGTTCAGAGAGGGTCTGTCTGCCAGTTCAAAGTACACATTTCTCATGCATATATAGACTCATAAACATAAGTGTAACATAACTGACCAAACCTGAACATGACTGATTACCCAATAATTCACCCACTCATTAGATAAAGGGAAGGCTTTGGTTGTAATCTTTTTGCATTTTAGAAAGGCTTTTGATATTATCCCTCACAGTACCCTTCTGGACAAATTGTCTGACTCTGAGATGAGCTGGTAATGAGCTGGTGACACTTTGCTGGTGATGATATGGCTGAATGGTGGAGCTCAAAAGGCCATAATGAATGAGGCTGCATCTGGTTGGCAGACAGTAACTAGTAGTGTTCCCCAGGACTCATTTCTAGGGCTGGTTCTGTTCAACATCTTTATCAGTGATCTGGATGCAGGAGTTGAATGCATCATTCACTGGTGATAACTTATCTGGGAGGTCCTGTTGACTCTCTGGAGGGATGAAAGGCTTTGCAGAGTAATCTAGAGTGGAGCGTTGGGCAATCATCAATGTCATGAAGTTTAACAGGGGAAAATGCTGGGTTCTGCACCTTGGGCTGAGTAATGCTGGACACAGGTACAGACTGAGAGGTGTGGGGCTGGAGAGCAGTTCAGCAGGAAGGGATATGGGGATGTGCTGGTCAACAGCAGGCTTAACAAGAGTCAGCAGTGTGCCCTGGCAGACAAGAGGACAAACTGCATTTGGGGATGCATTAAACACAGCATGGCCAACCGGTCAAAAGAGGAGCTTATACCACTACACTTAACATTGTTGTGGCCTCACCTTGAATGTCATGTACAGTTCTGGTCTCCACAACATAAAAGGATGTTAAGGTATAACTAAAAGTGTCCAGGGGAGGGAAACAAAGCTGGGAAAAGGGCTGGAAGACATTTCCAATAAGGAGAGGCTGAGGACACATGGTCTTGCCTGGAGGAACGAAAGTTAAAAGCTAACCTCATTACTCTCTACACCTTACAGAGGAGGTGAAATGGAAAGGGGGAATTCACCTGTGTTTTTGAGAGAGATGAACATGCTCAGTAAGGTGCAAAAGGAGAATGTCTTTAAAATACCTGGACAAGCTGTAACTAAACAGTGTAAACAAGTTGCCATGAAATAATACGTCTCCAGATATCAACTGGTGCAGAGTAATTGCACAGCTGCGTCTTCTTAGCTTGTGAAAAATAGGACATAATTTGGGGAAGTTTCATCTTCAGGAGAAAATATGTCCTGTGAAACTGGATCCCATTTAAAGAGTTGAATTCATTTTCATCAGCTTATGAAGAAACATGGAACCAAGGACAAAACAACTTCTCATTTCTATAAGATATCATAGAGGCACAGAACAACATTCTAGTCAGCTCAGTACCAGGAAAAATAAATAAATAAATAAATAAAAATCCTAGAGAGAATAGGAAAAAGCAGGAATTGATTTAAACACTGTAGTAATATTAAGGCTACAGATAATAAATGAGCCAAATACAAAAATCTAAAGAATATAAACCCTGAGCTAAGCAGTGATGGGATAACAGTCTTCACTGGTAGCAGAGTATATACCTGAGAACCAAATGCTATATGCTTAATGTAAATAGAAAAGAAAAACTGACACATTTGCTGATATTTTCTTGAGGTCCCTTTTACAATTAAAGCATGACATTTCATATGCTATTTTTGTCTCTTGATAAGGGTATCTTATAAAAAGATTAAAGGGATTTCTAAATCTGGACTAAGAATGGAATTTCATCCACGTGCATCAGATGCATTCTGCAGCGGAGTGAGGGATCAGGCCAGGCAGGGCTAATTTTTCTGGCATCAAGCCTACTTGAGGGAGCCACCAAGACCTGGCAGCCCTCATGAGGGAGGCTGACGAGGCATAGGCGGAGCCAGCAGCGCCCCCTCCCCGGCCGTTCAAAAGCTGCCCCTAGGGAGCGTGAGCGACCAGGAACGCAGCGAACAGAGCAGGCAAACAGGGCATGGTGTGTCAGAAGGGAGTGGTGCAGCAGGTGCAGGCAGGGCGAGCAGGAAGGGCGGAGCGCTCCCCCTGCCCATACGAACACCTCCTGTAATGACAGCCACTACCTAGGCTACAATGGTGTACACCAGGCACAGTGCGCTCTCCAAAAAGACAGTTCACACCCAGACCGACTACCCATTCAAAACTGCAGCAGTTCAGGTCATCGAATGCAGGGAGTGCCTGAGCCTGTTGCTGCCATCGGCGGGAGGCAGAGAAACTGCATGCATGAGGTGTGAGCAGGTAGACGACGTGGTCCGCATGGTGGCAGAGCTCAAGGAGGAGGTCGAGAGGTTGAGGGATATCAGGGAGTGTGAGCAGGAGATAGACTGGTGGAGCAACTCCCTGCAGGGCCTCAGGGAGAGGTTCCGAGGTGAGACACCCCAAATGGGGGTGGACCCCCTGCCCTGTTGCTGTCGGGCAGAGGGAGGGGACCTAGGAGTTGAGGAAGAATGGAGACAGGTCCCTGCTTGACCTCACAGGCGATGACCTCCCCTACCGGCCCCACCTTCCCAGGTGCCCCTACGCAACAGGTTTGAGGCCCTGGAGCTTGAGAGACCAGTAGCTGAGGAAGAGGTAGAAGGTCTACCCAGGAGGATGCCTAGGGCAAGGAAGTCGACTCCACGCCTCAGGACTGCCTCCAACAAGAAAGAAAGAAGGGTGGTTGTTCTGGGAGACTCTCTTCTCAGGGGAACAGAGGGCCCTATTTGTCAGCCTGACCCTACCCATAGGGAAGTCTGCTGCCTCCCTGGGGCCAGGGTCAGGGATGTTGCCAGGAAGCTTCCCAACCTGGTTCGCCCCTCTGCCTATTATCCTCTTTTGACAGTCCAGGCTGGCAGTGATGACACTGAAGAGAGAAGACTCAAGGCTATCAAACGGGACTTTAGGGGGCTGGGGCGATTAGTGGATGGAGCAGGAGTACAGGTGGTGTTTTCGTCTATCCCTACGGTGGCAGGGAGGGGTACTGACAGGACACGAAAAGCCCATCTGATAAACACATGGCTCAGGGGCTGGAGCCAGCACAGAAATCTTGTGTTTTTTTTGACCATGGGGTGCTTTACTCAGCACCCAGCCTGATGGCTGCAGACGGGTCCCTATCTCTAAGGGGAAAACGGATCCTAGGCTAGGAGCTGGCGGGGCTCATTGAGAGGGCTTTAAACTAGGTAAAATGGGGGATGGGGCTGAAACAAGGCTTGTTGGAGCTGTGCCAGGGGGAACAATGGCAAGGCCGGGGGATAAGGCAATGGCCCAGCTGATGTGCATCTACACTAATGCACGCAGCATGGGTAACAAACAGGAGGAGCTGGAAGCCATTGTGTGGCAGGCAGGCTACAACGTGGTTGCCATCACGGAGATGTGGTGGGACCACTCTCATGACTGGATTGCTGCAATGACTGGCTATAAGCTCTTCAGAAGGGACAGGAAGCACAGAAGAGGTGGTGGTGTGGCTCTCTATATTAGAGAATCTTTCGATGTTGTCGAACTCGAGGCTGGGAATGACAAGGTTGAATCCCTATGGGATAGGATCGGCGGGAAGGCCAACAAGGCTAGCATCCTGGTGGGGGTCTGTTATAGACCGCCGAACCAGGATGAGGAGACTGATGAGGAGTTCTACAGGCAGCTGACAAAAGTTGCAAAATCATCACCACTTGTTCTCGTGGGGGAATTCAACTTCCCTAACATATCCTGGAAGCATAACACAGCCCAGAGAAAGCAGTCTAGGAGGTTCCTGGACAGCGTGGAAGATAGCTTCCTGACGCAGCTTGTTAGTGAGCCTACCAGGGGAGGTGCCCTGCTAGACCTTCTCTTCACAAACAGAGAAGGACTAGTGGGAGATGTGGTGGTTGGGAGCTGTCTTGGGCAGAGTGACCATGAAACGGTGGAGTTCTCTATTCTTGGCAAGGCCAGGAAGGGGACCAGCAAAACCGCTGTATTGGATTTCCGGAGGGCTGACTTTGAGCTGCCAAGGACACTGGTTGATAGAGTCACTTGGGAGGTGGTTCTGAAGGGCAGAGGAGTCCAGGAAGGCTGGGCGCTCTTCAAGAAGGAAATCTTAATGGCGCAGGAGTGGTCTGTCCCCACGTGCCGGCGTGGGGAAAAGATGAGCCGGTGTGGAAGAAGACTGGCCTGACTCAACAGAGAGTTGCAGCTTGAGCTTAGGACTAAAAAGAGGGTTTATAATCTTTGGAAAAAAAGCGCGGGCCACTGAAGAGGACTATAAGTATGTTACAAGGCTGTGCAGGGACAAAATTAGAAAGGCCAAAGCTCATCTGGAGCTCAATCTGGCTACTGCCGTTAAAGACAACAAAAAAACTTTTTACAAATACATCAATGCAAAATGGAGGACTAAGAAAAACCTCCATCCTTTACTGGATGCGGGAGGAAACCTTTTTACAAAAGATGAGGAAAAGGCGGAGGTGCTTAATGCCTTCTTTGCCTCAGTCTTTAGCGGCAATACCAGTTGTTCTCTGGATACCCAGTACCCTGAGCTGGCGGAAGGGGATGGGGAGCAGAATGTGGCCCTCACTATCCACAAAGAAATGATGTGCGCAAGTTGATGGGGCCGGATGGGATCCACCCGAGGGTACTGAGAGAACTGGCCAAGGAGCTGGCCAAGCCACTTTCCATCATTTATCAACAGTCCTGGCTCTCGGGGGAGGTCCCAGTTGACTGGTGGCTAGCAAACGTGACGCACATCTACAAGAAGAGCCAGAGGGTAGACCCGGGAAACTACAGGCCTGTCAGTTTGACCTCAATGCCAGGGAAGCACATGGAGCAGATTATCTTGAGAATCATCACGCGGCACTTGAAGGGGAAGCAGGCGATCAGGCCCAGTCAGCATGGCTTTATGAAAGGCAGGTCATGCCTGACGAACCTGATCTCCTTCTATGACAGAGTGATGCGCTGGGTGGATGAGGGAAAGGCTGTGGATGTGGTCTACCTTGACTTCAGGAAGGCTTTTGACACCGTCTCCCACAGCATTCTCCTCAAGAAACTGGCTGCTCTTGGCTTGGACTGGCGCACGCTTCGTTGGGTTAGAAACTGGCTGGATAGCCGGGCCCAAAGAGTCGTGGTGAATGGAGCCAAGTCCAGTTGGAGGCCAGTCACTAGTGGCGTCCCCCAGGGCTCGGTGCTGGGGCCGGTCCTCTTTAATATCTTCATCGATGATCTGGACGAGGGCATCGAGTGCACCCTCAGTAAGTTCGCAGATGACACCAAGTTAGGTGCGTGTGTCGATCTGCTTGAGGGTAGGAAAGCTCTGCAGGAGGATCTGGATAGGCTGGACCGATGGGCTGAGGTCAACTGCATGAAGTTCAACAAGGCCAAGTGCCGGGTCCTGCACCTGGGGCGCAATAACCCCAAGCAGAGCTACAGGCTGGGAGAGGAATGGTTGGAAAGCTGCCAGGCAGAGAAGGACCTGGGAGTGATGGTGGACAGTCGGCTGAATATGAGCCAGCAGTGTGCTCAGGTGGCCAAGAAGGCCAACGGCATCCTGGCTTGTATTAGGAACAGCGTGACCAGCAGGGCTAGGGAGGTGATCGTCCCCCTGTACTCAGCTCTGGTGAGGCCGCACCTCGAGTACTGTGTTCAGTTTTGGGCCCCTCGCTACAAGAAGGACATGGAGGTGCTTGAGCGGGTGCAGAGAAGGGCGACAAAGCTGGTGAGGGGCCTGGAGAACAAGTCCTACGAGGAGCGGCTGAGGGAGCTGGGCTTGTTCAGCCTGGAGAAGAGGAGGCTCAGGGGCGACCTTATCGCTCTTTTTAGGTACCTCAAGGGAGGCTGTAGCGAGGTGGGGGTTGGCCTGTTCTCCCACGTGCCTGGTGACAGGACGAGGGGGAATGGGTTTAAGTTGAGCCAGGGGAGTTTTAGGCTAGATGTTAGGAAGAACTTCTTCACTGAAAGGGTTGTGAGGCACTGGAACAGGCTTCCCAGGGAAGTGGTGGAGTCACCATCCTTGGAAGTCTTCAAAAGACGTTTAGATGTAGAGCTTAGGGATATGGTTTAGTGGAGGGCTGTTAGCGTTAGGTTGGAGGTTGGACTCGATGACCTTGAGGTCTCTTCCAACCTAGAAATTCTGTGATTTGTATCTGTGATTTGTATCTGTGATTTATTTGTAAAATGAACTAATTTTGTTTTGGCAAACTCTTAAAACTGATCTTTTTTCCATTAGTACTTGAACAGAAGTTAAACCATGACATTATGTGCTCAGTAATCTATTTCTCTTACTGTTTTTTTTTTTTTTTTTTTTTTTTTTTTTGCTGTCTTCTACCATATCCTGTTAAGGTTTCTGTATCATAAGCACTAAGTCATATGTTATCTTCCTGTTTTCCCATGACATTTTGAAAGGAATCATCCACCAGACTTTTGGCTAATGTTAAGGAAGGCTGTCATCTTCTGTTAAGGTTAAATGGAGAAGAGAAATATTGGGTGTTCATTCACCTATATTAGTAACCAGGATCATAAAGTCCATGGCGAGAATTGACTCTGAAGTAGCAGGCACTGAACTGCAAAGGGTAACAAAAACAGGTGGAATCTATTCACAGAAGTGTCTGCTTTAGTTCTTCAGAAGACATATGGCTTGGTCTAGATAAGCCATATTACCAATGGCCCCCAGAATGTCTGTTGAAAGGTTATGTATCATAACATTAATCAGTAGACCCCAGGGGAGATGAGACATAGAGAAAAACAGCTGTAAAGAGAGAATTGGTCATCTAGGGAATTCAGACTTCAAAATTAAACCCAGTCATCAGCTATCTTGCCTGTATGATCCCATAACTGTCCTCTCTATCTACCTGAGCTCCAACACAGAAGCTGTTCAACAGCTGTGTACTTGCATGGGGACTTCAGGCATGAGAGACATAAGGCCATTACAACTATTTTGGATTGATCTTGTTTGGAGCAGGAGCCTGAAACTGTATCTTCTGCCTTCCTGGAGAATTAGACAGACACTGGGATGTCTAAAATATTCCTGAAGGAATTTTTTATTCCCTTCCTGTTAATATATTCTGGTTACATTCTAATTGAAGGAGGTATGGGGCCAGCCTCAGAGATGACTATACTAAACAGCATAGTCCCTACCTCTGTGATTTTTAAAGGACTTAAAAATTGTTACCTAATTTTTAAAGAAGAAAAGCAAGCTGTGTTATAAACCTAGCTCAAGAATAGAGGTCATAATTGTGAATACAAACCAGAGATATCTGCTTTATTATTTGAAGAACTGTTTCTTTGGTTGCAGAGAGACACCCTGGTGCTTGTCATGTTATTAGTTTGTCAAAAGTACTGAATTTTTCTTGTAAAATGCATGCAAAGGAGGAACAAATTATGTTTTTCAATTCAGAAACTCTGAATGTACTTTTACAGTGTAAAAGAAAAGCCCTCTTTGGCCTAAGGTCTTTTTTCAGTAATTGTAAACACCTACTGAACTGGGGAGCTTATGTTCTTAACAATAGTACCAAACATCTTTTTATGGTGAAAACGTTAACCCAATTTATATGTAAGAAACAGAGCATTTCATCTTTAGTAAACAAGTTCTCTCTGACTTAGTCTCCTCTTCGATGTCTTTATATTTTCTACCGTTCATTAGTTCTTTTTACAACATCAGTATAAGTACCAAAAAAACCTTTCATATCACTCTCCTTCTGTGTTCTTCTTAAGTATCACAAGCATCTCTGCGAAGGTCACTTGTGTTACCCCTAGCACAAACTGCTTTTTTGATTCCAGAAGAGGTATCATACCATTTTTGCTTGGATCATTCATTCATATTACAAGTAATGTCCAGCAATGTTACTGTTACATCATTTTGCTAATATGCAGAGGGCAGTATATCATTGTATTTACTTAATCTATGATCAGACATGTAACTGTGATGAAGTCACAAAAGTTATTTGTTTCTCTCTGTCCTTCATATCATCTATTCAAATGTCCAGTATGTGGTCAGTTGTTCTCCTGACCTCACTGTGTTCTTTTTTATTTAAGCATTTCTTCTCCAGAACAGAATGTTTTTGTGAACATCAATGTTAAGTTACTATTTTCTTTACATTTCTTTTTTTTTTTTCCTGTTTCCAAATGATAGCGTTTTATTGGTTTACTTCATTTTGCATGTTTGTGTCATTTCATACAGAAATTTGTTGCATCTATAATGTGAAACTTCCCCTTTGGACAAAAGATTCCTTGTAATACCTGTACAATTCCATCAGGATTCCTTTGTCTTTAGTGATTTCATCTGCCATTCAAGTTGCAATATCTTTCACTAACAAACCAAAAAGCACTTTGCATTAATTCCAGTGTGTTCTTCACAGTCTGTATCCATAAATAGAAATATACATACATTTCATGAGAAACTGTTTTACATCTTTCAATAGAAAACCTAAGAGCTTCAGTGTTTTTCTGCATGTTAGAAAGCTGTTACAAAAACAGTTTGGTAAGCCAAGAACTCCTGTAGTTTAAATCTACAATTCACTGTTAGATCATGTAGATATGGAACAAAACTTGAAGGGGACTCCTGCCTCTGTAGATGCATCTCTTGATGGCACAGTTGTAGGTTGCCATGAAGATATTCAAATCCCACTACATCTCTCTGCAAGAGCTTGAATTCTCTAATCCCCAAGTATACCATTATGTAGCTTAGTCCTAGAAGTATGTAGGAAAGCATGAATTTAATACCATCCCACCTACTGGAATATACTGTCCTCAGTAAATTCATCCTTTCACTTCCCATTGACCAACATCTATGGATTTATTGAGGTTGCAGTATTTTGTGAATTCTCCTTTTAAATACATTAAGTCCTTCCATACCTTCCATACTCCCTCCAGCTACTTTTTTTTTTTTTTTTTTTTTTTTTTTTTTTTTTTTGTATAAAAGCAACTTGAAATTAAGCATCTCAACACTTCTCTGCATCTACCCTATAATTCCCCTTTAGATATTCTGGAAAATGGACTATGACATAATTTCTGCCCAGATGCAAACTCTTTGGAAAAGAAATGGCTAAATTTGTACTTCTTGCGGGGAATATTCTGAACAAGCATGTCAAAGGTCCCTTATAATATATTGTCTTATTATCTGTACTACATGAATACACTGCATCTGCATAACACTGAAGGATAGTAGTGTGAGCTTTTAAGATACATAATATCAAACTCTGTGTTTCTCTTTAGAAAATAACCTATATCACATTTTGGATAAACAAGAGAAATGAAGAAGAAGACTAGAAAACTTAGTGATAAAGGAATTCAAAATGTCTGTAACTTTTTTTTTTTTTTTAATTGAAATAGATATATTTTTTAATTTTGGCTGAGGATGTGTATTTCATGATAGTGTGTTTCACTCTTCATAAGGATTAACTAACACTTCTCCAGTAATATTTATTTACATTCCTTCAGGTAGCTTTTAAAAGTGGCCCTTCTCTCATAAAACAATGAAATAGATCTAAAGAATAAGCTTTATGATGGCATCACAACAATACAGTTAACATTCTGTGAACCTATTTCATATTGCAATATGGTTATTTCAATCAATTTCCTTCATTAACAAAGAGCACAATACACTGAACTTTTGGAAAATAGAAAATATAGAGGAACAAATGATCATAACTATTGGAGCATGTTAAGTATCTATGAATCATTAATATACAGTTATTAATATAATTTTATTCAGTTTTATTACAAATAAAAAAAAAAAAAAGAAAAAAAAAAGAATCAAGAATCTGCCTTAGGTCTGATACTAAAGCTCAAGAGAAAAAGGCAAAGTACAAAATAAAACACTAATGAAATGTGTAAAATAAGGTGAAAAAATTTTGACCTGAGATCTATTCCATGACTTAGCCATGTATATAATGATTCATTTCTCATGAGTAAGGGCCATGGCCAGTTCTAGAAAGTCAACCTTTACAAACTGATGAGCTTCAGCCACATGGCCTGGGCCCCAGAAGGCAAAGGTGGGGGCTAGGAGAATGATGAACCATCAAGTGTAGAAGATCAGGTTCAAGACCATCTGAGCAACCTGAAGGTGCAAAAATCAGAATATGACAATTCTGGTGGCTTTCTACAATGGGTTACAGCATTGGTGGATAGGGGAAGAGCAACTGACATCTTCTACCTGGACTTGTGCAAAGCATTTGACACTGTCTCCCATGATATACTTGTCTCTAAATTGGAAAGATATGGATTTGATGGATGGACCACTTGGTGGGTAAAGAACTGGTTGGATGGTCACTCTCAAAAAGTTGTGGCCAGTGGTTCAATGTCCAGGTGGAGATCAGTAACGAGTGGTGTTCCTCAGTGGTCTGTATTGGGACAGTATAGGACTGAGTGCACTCTCAGCAAGTTTGCCTTTGACAATCCGGAGGGAAGGGATGCCATCCAGAGGGACCTTGACTTGCTTGAGAGGTGGGCTTGTGTGAACCTCATGAGGTCCTGCATCTGGGTCAGGGCAATCCCAACTACAAATACAGGCTGGATGGAGAATGGATTAAAAGCAGCCCTGATGAGAAGGAGCTGGGACAGCTGGTTGATGAGAAGCTCAACATGAGCCAGCAATGTGCACTTGCAGCCCAGAAAGCCAACAGCATTCTGGACTGCACCAAAAGAAGCATGGCCAGCAGATCAAGGGAGCTGATTTTCCCTCTCTACTCCGTTCTCAAGAGAGCCCAACTGGCGTACTGCATTCAACTCTTGGGCCCCCAGCACAAAAAAAAAAAAAAAAAAAAAAAAAAAAAAAAAAAAAAAAAAAAAAAAAAAAAAAGATGTGAAAGTACTGGAATGAGTCCAGAGGAGAGCCATGAAAGTGATGAAGGGGCTGGAGCACCTCTCCTACAAAGAAAGGCTGAGAGAGCTGGGGCTTTTCAGCCTAAAGAAGAGAAGGTCTTGGGGTGACCTCATTGCAGCATTTTAGTACTTAAAGAGGACTTATAAAAAAAGATGGAGAGTGAATTTTTGCTTAGGCGAACAACAGGACAAGGAACTAAAAGAAGCAGAGATTTAGATTAGAGGTTAGGAGGAAATTCTTCAATTAGAAGGTGATGAGGCACTGGATCAGGTTGTCCAGAGAGGTTGTGGATGCCCCCTCCCTGGAAGTGTTGAAGGCCAGGCTAGATGGGGCATTGAGCAACCTGATCTAGTGGGAGGTGTCCCTGCCCATGGCACGGGGGTTGAAATTAAATGTTCTTTAATGTTCCAATGCAAACCATTCTATGATTCAATGAAACAGTGACTATATAGCTATAGTTCTTTTTATGTTCAGTTGAAAATAAACATAATATCACAAATACTGTAAAGTGAAATGTCAGTAAAGATCGACTTTTTGCCTAGAATTGTTGCAAGAATAGTCTGTCATCTACAATGAAACTATTATATTGAAAAGCAAGCACTGAAGACTTGTCTCCAGCTTCTGGATAAGTGGATCTAAAGTGTACACTGAAGTGATTTGAGAGGACAGCATCATATTTTGGTGGTTTAATCATTCTCTACATGTGCAGTTATAATATGTTTAAGTTTCTTCTACCATCCTGATAAAATTTAATGGCAGAAAATCATGGCCAATACCTGTCTTTCTGAGGACAAGGAACAAGTAACCTCTTTGTGCTCACTCTTTCTTCATTAAAGAACTGACTCAATCATTATAGATCACTTCATCCATCAAAACTCTCAGAATACAAAGCCAGGATTCCAACTTTATGAAACTAAGAATTTTAGTGCAGTACTAAGTCCTACTTAGTACCATGTAGGAAATAGAAAGTATAATTTTATTTATGAAACTCTAGCACAGAGACTCCAGGTTTTCAATGTCCATAGTGCAACACTGGCATGCAGACAGGTACATGTGCTTAAAATTGGCAAAATCATTATTTTTACAACTTGTCACAGGTATAAATTATTGGATTTTTGAAGTTAATGGTAGGAGACCCTACTCCAGTTGCCATGCCACTGCTGTGGGCCCAGACACATATTTTGTCCCTCTCACACCAACAACCAGGTCTGAGCTTGGACAGGTTCCCTCCTCAGATCCACAGCCTCATGGGGCACTCAGAGCTCAGGAGGACCCCAGCAGCATCAGGCTCAGCTCTGTGCACCAGGATAGATGCCATAGGCCAGAGCCCTGAAAGCTCTGTCTGCCCTTGCCTTGGGACCTCCTGACAGCATGCTGCCATCAGGCCATCAGGATATGTCAACCGTCATTAATCAGTGGTGTCCTGACTGTGTAGGAAGGTACCTAAGTCCCCTTTCAGCATCTGCATAGGAAGCCTGACCATGACATTGGGTTATTCTTTGACCTACTAAAATATATTGTTTAGCAATATTCTTCACTCCAAAGTTATGCTATTATGTGTTGATGAAGTATTCATTTAATTAATGTATGTTGTTAACCTATTCTTGCGTTACAAATTGATTTAAAATTTTTGTACTTTAAATAATTCTCAAATTATGTAATATTTTGTTATTATTTATTACCTTGTGCATTTTCTTCATCTTTTGACTTTGATTAAATTGGATTTGCAAGGTTTTTGTAGGATTAAAAAACAAAAAACAAACAAACAAAAAAAAACTTTTAAAATAACAGTAATTATTGCACTGAGATGTTTCATTGTGTTATTGCCTTTAATCAAAGGAAGGTCATGATAAGTTTGTTACCAGAGTACAGTGACTAACACTTTGGTGGCTTCATAAAATAGATCCAAACAAACAATTGTATCAAAAAGCCAGGGACAGAAGTTTTGATACAATTCAACTTTCAATTTTTGAATTTACCTGAAATTAAAGGTTGCAGCAAGAACAACATCTATATGTATGAACAAAAGATACGCTGGAAGGATGCTCTGCCATAACTGTAAGTTAAATCTTCTGCTGTGGTAAGTTGCCATAAAAGTAATGATTTTACCCAGATGGCGGCTGCTAACATAGGTGTGTTCATACCTCATCAGAGATTTAAGAACTTGTCCAACTTGTTCATGGAAAACGTACAGAGTAAGACTAATTTTGGCTGACTTCAGAAATCTATGACATAGAGGTCTGTATTTGAATTAGCTGTTGATATTCCTTTTTCTAATAGTGGGAAGAAATCATCCCATCTGAATTACAATTCATCTCTCTTGCATAATTAATTCTAAAGGGCTGCTAGCATAATTAGCACAAATGTGTTTACACTGAAAATGTTTAAAGTTAGTTAAAGACTAATTCCATACAAAGAGTCTAAATGAGTTTTGTGGAATTCAGATAAATGTTGTACCACTTGGTAAAAGCACAAATAATAGAGCAACCACGTAACTGTACTTTAATTGTTGAGCTTAATTTGGGCTTTAATTTTGAGAATTTTTGAGCTTTAATTGCTGAACTTTATGATGTGTATCTAGTTTACTCATAAAGTATTCTAATAAACACATTTGAAGCATTTTTTTCTCCTCTACACACTTTTCTTATAGTCAGAACCTCCAGCCATTTCAACATTCCATAAAAACAACTTCCAGTGGAAAATCATGTTTATTTGGCATATTTCTTAACAATAGACTGCATCACAAGCAGCTACTGGTGTGTTGCACACTAACCTGGAGACCAGAACTCTCAGAAGATGGAGAAGATATAAGCTTCAGTGATGACAGTAATACGGTCAGACTGACACAGAGCTGAAACCAAGCTAGTAAACTGTGTTGAAGGTGGTTATCTTCCCTATAGATGCATGAGTATAGCTCTCCATAACTCTGCTTTGCTCAGTGGACTTACTGGCTTTGATCAGCACTAGTTTAGACATCACAGCACCACAGATTTTTTTTGCCATTAATATTTCAATTTTATTACTGCAGGTGTAAGTGATAAGAAAATGAAAATATTAACATAAGAAAATTTCTCTCACATACTCTTCTGCTATATGCTTCCTAAAAATCTAGGTGCAAATAGATTACCAACTTAGCAAGTTTTTTTCTGCGCTGATTACAGATCTCTGTAGGGATGATGTGAATTAAACCACAAGAACACAACCATTACCTAGTTCTAACTTAGATTTATACATGCTGAAATTGTGGAGTACATATTCCTCATGAGAAATGTATAACACCACAATGGTATATTTTCAACTTGTTGTAAGCATCTCTCTAGATCTGAAACAAACCTAAAAATTCAAAGTGAGGGAGAGGATTACATATATCTGTCTCTGTTTCTCAGAGCCAAAAAGACAAGTATAAATATTTCCAAAATCCAAATCCAGGTGGAATTCAAAGAAGACATTCCTGTCACTAGAAGAGTCAGCACATGTGAACAGAATGACTATGCTTGAGGTCTGTGATGGTGCAAAGTAAATAAACACCTCATGTTATTCATCTGTAGGAAACATGATCCATGATACTGTACGTGAACCTACACAGGTGATAATCCCTGAATTCCATGTGTCATATGCTTCCTTTGAAAGATCGTACAATTTGCTCCTACCATTTGTTTATTATCTTTTACTTATTCATTTACACAAGCAGGTACATTTTCTTTTTTCTCTGTTAGTGCTGCTTAAGTGTCCAAAAAGCCTTTGATAATGGAATTTGTCAAAAGCCTGTTTGAATCTAAGTATATGAAAAAAAATCACATTCCTGATCTATTAAACAAAAAAAAGAAAGAAACAAACAAAACCTTACAAAAACAAGAGGTTTGTAAAGAAGAAATTTTCTTCACAGGGCCATGCTGACTCTTTCACAGTAATTCATGTAGTATCCAAGTGTCCACTAATATTATTCTTCCAGTTTCTGCTAATTTATCTTGTATAGACATTAGGTTTACAGATCTTTTCCAAAGGATTCTCTGAAGGTTTCTTAGTATCTGAGTACACATTTGTCAGCAGACAGTCACCAAAAGGTAAGGAAGTTTGCCATTGTTAGTAAAACATCTATTTCATCCTTGCTTTCTCTTAGGACTTTTGGGTAAAACTCACCAAATCCTTGAAATCTTTAATTTTTATTTTGTCATTTTTGTGCCGTAGTTACTTCAATTTCAGAAAGAATCTTCAATAAGCTCCCTCCAAACTTCATATCCACTATTCCTCTCAGCTAGCTACTATTCAGTAAGTTCATTCAGAAATATGTCTCTGTACCACAATACATAATACCATGGAAACACGTAACTGTAAGAAACAGGTATTGCTCTTATATTATGGAATATAAGAGCAATAAGATATTTCTCTAGAAAATATTTCTCTTATTGAAATCCTCAGAAATATCCTACTTTCTACAAAAACAAACAAACAAAAAGGAGTAGTTAAATTAAACCTTTAAAAAAGTATCTAAAGTAAAAAATTTAAAAGCTGTTTTCATAAACAGTTTCTGAGTATAGCTCATGAAGATGAACATGAAAAAAAAAAAAGAAAAATCAAAGAAAGCTAAAGTTATGATTTCCAGAGCAGACTGCTTATAAACCATGAAGAAAATTTTTCATGTGAGAGCTGTCAAAAACATGTGAATTTATCTGTTAATTTGTAAATCTGACTAGAGTTAAGATTCGGCAAACAGATTGTTTACAGATTGTTTGTTTCCTTTTTTTTTTTTTTTTTTTTTTTTACATATCCATTTTAATTGCCTGACAGAGATATTTCATAATAAAATAAAGGATATGTGCTTAGCCTTAAAAGGATTATTTGTTAGGAACTGCAAGAAAATAAAGGTCAACCATAAAACATCCTTTCTATGAAATTTGGTATCTCACAGTTCCAGTACTCAGAAGTGGGACTATGGGCAGTTAACTTACCTGAAACGCTGAACAATGAAACCTTTACCTTTGCAATTATTCACAGAGTTAATGTTAGAAAGTACATCAGAGTGAGTAAAGGTTTACAGTCTGCCTCTGCATAAGAAGGTGATTGGCCCCTCTTAAGGAATATGAATGACCCATTTAATTAATCCTAGTTGTAAAATGAGGAAGTGGCCGTGATACACTAGCAAAACATTTCTGTTCAGGTCAGGGTCAGGACCCAGTGGCTCTGCAGTTATTCATATATCTCTCTCCAGATTTAGTTGAGTGCAAAAATGTTTAAGAATCTGTATTGCTCTAGCTGAGCAGATATTCCCCTATGGCAAGAACAACAGAGGAGCTGTCTGTGCAGTGACTAAACTGTCTTCAGAACACAGTGAACCTCATTGTTATTCTGAAGCCAGCATGGAGTGCATTCATTTCAAGGTTTATTCAGGTTGTAAGAATCCCTTCTGTTCACTAAAGTATCCAAAAGGAAACATGAGCTTTCTTTCATAATGTAATTTAATTAATTAATGGAGAAAATGTCTACTATTTTTTTTGTTTGTTTGCTTGTTTGTTTTTTGTTGGTTGGTTGGCTTCTTTTGTTTTGTTTTCCTTACATCTTCCCCCAAAATAAAGGATTAGTTCTGGTCCTGCTCTCTAAGAGGTAAATAGAAACATCACATTTAACAGAATAAGAATAGGACTTAGTCCAAAAACAAATGTCCAAGAACACACATAATTGGAGGTGCAAAAAGGAATCTAGATTAAAAAATAGATATAGGAGAAGGAATGAACAATCTGACAAGACAGAACAGAGTACAGGAGAAATTCTATTGGGTATATACCTTTAATTTATGAAAATAGTATTTGAATCATTTTCACTATGCTGATTTTACGTACTATTCAGAAATCATAACACTTCATTCAAAGACTAAATTTAATATTTTAGTATTTATATGAGCAAAATTACTTATCATTAAGTGTTTAACATATTGCTTATATATTTTTTATGTAATTAGCAAATATAAAGCAATTTTTTTTCACAGACTACTTTCTTTACACAGATATTAAAACATCAACAGAAGTTAATGTAAACACCCCCAATGAAGTAATAATTGTTCTTTATGAAATCATCTAATGTTTTGTTGTATTCCAAAGTAGGTTTTAATAATTTTATTTTGATATTTTTTCTTCTGAAGAAGTTAGAGATCTAGAAAATGAAGGCTGTTCTGAAATATAATGCTATTTATTGCTTGCTCTACATTTTTCATTCTTAATTCTAAACTGGGGATAGTAATAGTGAATAAACTGTAAGTAAATGTACTTCTTAAAATGGAAACAAGCGTACATTATGACAAAGCCTAGTGTTTTGCAGGATATTCCTTCTACCTTTTTCAGATTGTTGGTACTTTTCAGTCCAAAGTCTTCAGGTTTCAGGATAAAATATACATGTATACTTTAGTGCAGTTATTCTACAGTCAATCTCAAGGAATCTTTACTATTCTAAAAAAGCATTTGTAAGATTTAGACATTTTATGCCCCTGAGCTATACACACTGCCACTGTATCTGCTTGTGCTTTCAAGGCATAACTAAGGTTATGCTACTTGTTATTACTAACTGCTTACGCTAACAAAAATAAATAAATAAATAAATAAATAAAAATGCTGGACCAGAGGTGGGGAACAGGTAGAATCAGTAGACATAAGTAATGTATGCTGGAATAAACATAAAATCCACACTCCTGATAGGATCATGGTAAAACAAACAAACACTTAGGGACACAGCAAAACAAATATCTTTCAAAATTTGTACTGAAAGACAGTATTTATAGTGGGCTGTCCCAGTCAAGATGGCAGAGGTCACATTTTTGGAGTGAAGATCAGCTTTTAATGTAGAAAATATACTGTGTAGGCTCATGATTCAGTCAAAATGTAATAAAGAGAACAATTCCCACCCAAAAGTGTTCTTGTAATCAAGTTCTAAAAAACTCTCAAAACTACATAATATCCAATATATTAGTAAATTCACACCATGAAATTATATTCTAAAACTAAGATGATTGTATGGGTTTACTTGGGAAGGTGTTGGTAGCAAGGGCCTGCAGGGGTGGCCTCTGTGAGCCCAGCCCAGTAGCTGCCCCATGTCCCACCAGAGCCACCTCCACCAGGATCCAAAAGGGACCTGCCACTGGCCAGAGCTGAGACAGTAAGCCACGCTGTTTGCACCTCTGTGACAGCATATTTAAGAAAGGAGAAAACAAACAAACAAACAAATAAACAAAACTGCTGCACAACAGCAGCTGGGAGAGCAAGGAATAAAAAACAGAATCATAGAATCATAAAGTAGCTAGGGTTGGAAGGTATCTAAAATATCATCTAGTTTCACCACCCCCCTTCCATAAGTAGAGATGCCATCTACTAAATCAAGTTGCCCACAGCCCCACCCAACCTGGCCTTGAACACCTTCAGGGATGGGGCATCCACAGCTTCTCTGGGCAACCTGATCCAGTCCTCATCACCCTCTGAGTGAAGAATTTCCTCCTAACCTCTAATTTAAATCTCCCCTATTTTAGTTTAAAACCATTCCCCCTTGTCCTGTCATTATCTGCCCAAGTAAAAAATTGTTCTCCATCTTTTTTATATAAGCCCCCTTTAAGTACTGAAAAGCTGCAATGAGGTCACCCAGGAGCCTTCTCTTCTTTAGGCTGAACAGCCCCAGCTCTCTCAGCCTTTTTTTGTAGGAGAGATGTTCCAGCCCCTTCATCATCTTCATGGCCCTCCTCTGGACCCATTCTAACAGATAAACATCCTTCTTGTGCTGCAAGCCCCAGACCTGGAGACACCCAGGTCAGTGCAGAAGGAGGGAAGGAGGTGCTCCAGGCATGCAGCAGAAATTCCCCTGCAGCCTGTGGAGAAGCCCCTGGTGAAGCAGGTTGTTCCCCTGCAGCCCATGGGTCCCACATGGAACAGATTTCCATGCTGCAGCCTATGGAGGAACCCCCAGTGGAGCAGGCCTCGTGCCAGAGCTGTAGCCTGTGGAGAGGAGCCCACGCAGGAGCTCCTCTCCTCTCCCCCGCAGGAGTCTGGGGGGAGCTGCTGTCTGTGGGGGACCCATGCTGGGGCAGTTTGCTTCTGACAGATGGGCCCCAAGCCATGTGGGAGCAGTTCTTGAAGAGCTGCTGCCTGTGAGCAGCTCCCACAGGATCAGGTTGGGAAGGACGGCATCCCGTGTGAGGGATCCCACGTGGAGCAGGGGCAGAGAGTGACCATGAAGGAGCAGCAGAGATGAAGCATTGTGAATTCATAGCAGCCCCCTTTCCCTGTTCTCCTGAGCCTCTCAGGGGGAGGATGTAGAAGAGCATAGATGGGGGGAGGGTGTTTTTGGTTTGCTTTAGTTCTGTTCTAGTCTGCCAGTGATAGGCAATAATTTATATTAAGCTCCCTACATTGAGTCTGCTTTGACCATTATAGTAATTGGTGAGCAAATTCTTTGCCCTTATCTCAGTCCCCAAGCCCTTTCCATATTTTCTCCCCCTTTTCCTTTGAGGAGGGGGATTGAGAGAACAGCTGTGGTGGAATTCAGCTGTCCAGAAGGGTAAAAGCACCACACTGGTATAAACAGATTTCTTTCTTTCAGAATGTGTTTGAATTTAAGGTTCTGTCTGCAAAGAGAAAGGAGGTTACAGAGAATCCAAATCAACAGATGTGTTTAAAAACATTACTTATTAGGCACCTGTATTTCCACTGAAATCACTATGTAATGTCACAAATGACACATTCAACAGTAAAGCCTAATAGAAGGAGCTTGCTCATTTTGCTCAAATGAAATGAGTTTTTCTTCCTTCTCATCTTAAAGTCTTACTCCCAAATGCACTTCTCAATGAGAAGGATCTAGTAAGAGGACAGATGTGTGAAGTCCATTACTTGCTTGTACTTGCAATTTTCCGTACTATAAAGAGCCACTTTCCAAAGAGGTATGTGCAAAAGTTTTAATATATGTCATGGCAAACCTCTTATTTATTGCAGCCATAGAAACATTGGTTGGAAGAAATGTTGGTACCTGTGGAAAGCATCTAGTTGAGTTTCCTTTGACCCTTACATGCCTAGAAATGCATTACAAGAGTGTACACACATTCCAAGAGCTTTCTAGGGGAGAACAATGAGGCTGACTAAGCTCCCCATGTCCTTTTCTCAGCCTTTTTGAAGATGAATGTAGATGAATTAGCCTTTTTTTACGGGATTCTCTCCAGGTCATTGTGCTTTTTTTTAACAGTTAATTGATGGTGGCCCCATAATCAAATCAGCCAACTTTTTAATGCCCTCATCTGGATTCATCCAGTTTTTCCAAGACCATGAGTCCAAAGAAATCTTTCTATCTTCTCTATATTCTTATGGTCAGTGCATGAGAAACAGCTTATTTGTGCCTTTATTTATAAAGGCACATTTACATATGCAAATTCAAACAAGATTTGGTATACATACAAATTTCCCTACAGGTAAAAATGTTAAATGTTAAACACTACAAAGAACAAGAGTTATGCAGAACTAAAGCAATGAAAGAAAATGAAACAACTGGGATAAATCTTAGTATCATCTGGCAACAATTTTCCAGATAACTGATGATGAGATTTCTTGTGTGCCAAAACTCTGTCCCCTACAAATCTGCTCCCTGTGCTAAATGGCTGCTATTGTTGGTATCTTTTAGCTACTTTCCCCATAACTGAATTTCAGCTGGCAACAAGGAAAAATGCCTATTCTCTTTAGATGAAGCTGATGACATCTTTAATACAATTACATACACAGCTGCTGTGGACAAGTGATGCTTTGCCAAGTGCATCCCAGTCTGTCTTGTTTCCCTTTTTTGTGTTTCATTGTTTCCTTTCCGTTCTTTCTGCAATAATAATAAAAATAAATCACCAAAGTTGAATAGAAAGGAATTGTTTGTTCTCATTTTTTGTTTAGGGACAAAGGGAGAATGAGAGGGGAGAACTGAGAAGGGATCCCACTGAGAAGGGATGGTTACAGACACTCAACTTTCCTTAGAAGAGCTTATTCAGAAAAGAGAGTGACAATAAGGGATTCAAACGCTATTCTTTTAAGCCTGGTAGGGATGATCAGGAGACGATGGCACTGCAGTAGACTTCATGAGATACTATATGCAGTAGTAGGGTATAGTTTTAGCCAGTTCACTACCACCTTAGGATTTGCTCTATTAAGTCAAAAACTGGGGGATGTTGGATTGAAAGAGAGACTCTGGATTGATTTTTGAGCCTCAGAATAAGGCAATGGAGTTCTGTACTGATAGTGACGAAGATGGATAGCTACCTTCCATCTACCTACCTTTATATGAAAAACGTACTGACTTAACCTTCGTTAAGTCAGTACGTTTTTCATATAAAACCCTTTATAAAACCACTTTTCACTTTATAAAACCAATTCTGGTTGGTTTTCATTGTTTAGCTTCCCCACTCTAGCTCTGAGTCAGGTCCCCATCTTTGATTATGCTATTTTACACTCTCATTAGTTCACTGTTGAATAATATACGTCTTCTTTAACTCTGATACTGGCCTCAAAAATGAGGAATACATTGAAAACAATAATAATAATAATAGCAATAACAAAAACAACACACTAGATTAAATGTTCTGTGGTAGACTATGTATAATCAGGTATTTCAAGAAAATGCTGAGAAACTTCAATGAATAGATGACAGAAGCAATACTAAAATATTTCCTCCAGCTAAAAGGTGTTGCAGCAGTTTACTAATATACTCCAAGCTATAATTTACATGGAAGAAGTTTGGAGTTCCTCCCTATAGTGTATGACATTTCCATATATTTTCAAACCTGTGAATGACAGCTGGGCCTAGAAGAATATTTGGAAAAAATTGAATTCAAAACTGAGAAAAGTTACATTGTTGTTTTGTTTGTTTGTTTTCTTAATGAAACTGAAACAGCCCAGAGTGGCACACTTGACTTTATGCAATATTGAAATTTCTATCTGACCAAGCATAGAATTTTAAATTCTATATATCCAATTTTATTAGAAAAATAATAATTTCACTAATAACAAGAAGCATGTACTCTGCTCTCTACTCTTTCTAGGGGCATTAAGAAAATCTCTCTCATATATTTAGGCTCTAGAAATTCTAAATTTATTTTATTATTTTTCTGAGAAAATTTAAGGTATTTAAAAAGAAGCTTTTACTTGTTTTCAAAAGCTTGCAATTTTTACTTCAGCAACTATTGGAATAATTAGCAAGTGTGTCATTTCCTGTAAGAATAATTGGAACATCGGGCTGGATAACCAGTCTGTTTCAAAATTTTATATAAAATAGAAGAGTTTACTTTCAAGATATCTGATATCTCAATACTTACAACACTTACCAAAGCTCTAAGAAATGGCAATCCAAAAATCCTTAGGAAGATGAGAATTAAATAATGTCTGAGATCCCAATTTTGGATATTTTTCTAGTTAACACTTTTTACAATTTCAGCCTCAATTGGCACATACTTTCAGAAAGACTAAAGGTTCATAGTGAAAACCATAAATTTCCAGTTCCAGAAAGAGTAGCCCAAAGAGACTAGGAGCCCATATCCACAAGGAACAACTGATATCATATGTGGAAACTGAAATGGGTTGGAGGATACCTCAGTAGATCAAGCAAGGGCAAGCTTGGAAGCAAATGTTTCTCATATCAGGTCTCACTAATACTGACATATATGTATGTGTCTTAGCCCACCTGAGTGTCTTAGCCCACTCAGGTGGGCTAAGACACATGCACATATAAAAATTCCCATAGTGTTAGTCTGAGATCAAACAAGCAGGTCATTTCACATTTCGTTAAACACAGTGTATGGACATATTAAACAAACTTTACATAATGGGGATTTTTTTTTTTTATTAAGACATAAGAACACAATTTTTTCCTATACTGAGAATTTTAAATATGTAAATGACATATTATTCCCTCAAGCACATTCATAAAATACAAGCATGGCTACAAAGAGTATGTGGCCTTCTGTTAAATTTCCATATGTTTCCCAAAAGAAGCATATTTGATTATTCAAACTAGCCATTATGTAATTTAAAATTAAATCCTGTGTTTGTACTTAAGTATGATCTTTCCTAAAAAAAATCATTCCTAATATTAGTTGCTTTGAAGCTGAATTCTGGCATTCCCTTCTTGCATAATCTTCACAAATCATGTAAGTTTTTTCCAAATACTGATTAATGTCTTTAATCAAAGGCTTCTTCACACTCTGCTTAATTTCTGCTAAAGCTCTGGAAGGTTTTCAAGTCAAGGGAGACCTGTTTCAGGGAAACAGAACAAGAATACAAGCTCAAACATTCACACAAACAATAGCTAGCCTAGGAGAGAATTGACTTTTAACGTCCATAATTCAGAGTTGGAAAGCCAGAAAGTGCGTTACACAATGACTGCAAGAAAGGTTTACATGGGCATTAAATCATTGTAATAGCTGCACATACTACTGTTCCAAGCAATATAAAAAGTTGTGCTCTAAAGTACTATTTCCTCCTGTTGCAGCTCCATAGCCTAAGCAACTAGTGGTTAGAGATCCATACTCACTTTTCTCCATGGGTTTACATAATGATGACAGGATCATCTAGAATCATTCTCTCTAAGTATAAAAATGGTGATTGGTGCCTGCTGGAATATGTATATATGTACTGAACAAAACAAAAGAAAAAAGATCTGATGCTTTCCATATTATGCTCAAAAATGACCCCATTGTGATGCATTTGAGAATTATGTGAGCATGAATTTATCCAGGCAAATTTCCATTCATAGCCTGTGATGAAAGATATTTTCAAATTGAGTTAGTCAGTACTGTTGATTTGCTATGCCATTTCTAGTTTGTTACAGACATGTAGGGAGGAATATGGAATATTTCAGTCATTGGATCTCAAGTCAGTTCTTTCACTGGGAAGCCTCTAACAGTAACAAATAAATATCCATTAAAATAATGATATTTTGTCTATTTGCATTTCATCATGTCCCAATATGTGTAAAGTTTGAGAGATGCAGAAGAGATTGTCTCCTTTGTCAAATTGATATTTGAAGTCAAATTTCATAGATAACTACTGAAAAAGGGGGACCAGGAAGGATTCAATGTCTGAAGAATTCAAGAGCCTTCATTAGAATGCAATTTTTCAATAAAGCAATTAAGTATATTTTCCTCCTTCATATTCATCCCCTCTATATCCATCCCAGATTTTTTTTCCTCAAGAGGTTTTGGTTAAGGCTACATGATGTAGGAGAGGAATGTGATAGTTACATTGTTTTCAGCAAATCACTACTATCTTTCAGAATTTAGATAATTGCCAGGTCCATTCCAAATGATATGAGAAGTAAGAAAATGTCTCATTTCTGCTCAGAGCAGAAGAATGAGCCTCCCTCTTGCCCCCAGGGTGTCCCTACACAACAGACACGATAATCTGGGGCTGGAAAACAGAGAGTGTATGAGCAATAGTCAAGACCCAGGAAAGGGCAACTGTACAGAGATAAACCAACCAACCACCTGTACTAGAAACAGTGCCTTCAAATTAGTGTGAAAGGTATCAGTAATTAGAGACTCCTTACTGAGAGGCACTGAAGCACTGATTTGCCATCTGAATAAACTTAGAGACAGTTGCTGCCTGCCTGGGGTCCATATTCATGATCTCACAAAGAGGCTACCAAGCCTGCTGGGGCCAGAGGACTACTACCCATTCCTATACTTTAATGTTGGGTCAGATGATCGTGCAATGAGGAGACTCAGCAATATGAAAAAGGAACTTTATATCCCTCAGAAAATTGTGTTAAAAGGATCAGGAATTGTACTGTGTCTGGCTGGGATGGAGTTAATTTTCCCTGCAGTGGCCCATATAGTGTTGTGCTCTGCATTTGAAGCTAGAACAGCATTGGTATCACACCAATGTTTTGTCTATTGCTGACTTGTATTGACACAGTATCATGACACACCCCCTACCCCACACCCTCCACACCCCCCTTCTGCAAGGTAGTAGGCTGGGAGTGGGCAAGAAGTGGGGAGGGGATGTCACCAGGGCAGCTGATCTAAACCAACCAAAGGGATATTTCGTACCATCTGGTGTCACACTCAGCAATAAAAGGTGGGAAAGGGGAAGGAGAGGGGGAGCTCTCATTATAGAGACATCTGTCCTCCCAAACAACTGCTACATGCATTGAGGCCCTGCTTCCCATTGCTCTTTGATGGGAAATTGGGAAATAGATTTTTTTTTTCTCTCTCTGTGCTTCGGCCTTTGCTTGTTTGTTGTTTTTTTGTTTTGTTTTTGTTGTTGTTTTGTTTGTTTGTTTGTTTTTCTCTCTTACTTTTCCCTTTAATTAAATTATTCTTATCTCAACCCATGACCCTTTTTGTCTCTCCAGCATAATTTCTTCTCCCCCTCTTCTGAGAAGGAGGAAGAGTGAGAGAATGGTTGTGGTGGAGTTTAGCTGCCCAGCTAAGTAAAACCATGACAGGAATGCAAGTAGTGTCCTCTATCCTCCCACTTGGAAATTGGGACTCAAGAAGAAGACTAATGGATTGAGTGAAAGATTGTTTGTGTGGCTGGTGCCTTGCTCATGGTTATGGGTTATGTGATCTCAGATGCACCTTTGAGAGACACGGCATGTTGACATTGGAAGGGATGCACCTGACCAGGTAGGGCAACAGTGTTCTGGGCTGCACTTTCAACTGGATTCAGCAGGGGAGGGAGATGTATTTCTGAGTGACAGAAAAGAAACTGGAGTTGTTCTGACCAAAGTGCAGGACCTAGCACTTAGCCATCCCATTGGCCTATGCCCATCGATCCAACCTGTCCAGGTCCCTCTGCAGGGCCTTCCTACCCTCAAGCAGATTGACACTTCCCCCTTACTTGGTGTCATCTGCAAACTTACTGAGAGTGCACTTAAGTCCCTCACCCAAATCATCAATAAAAATATTAAAGAAAGTGGGCACCAATACCAACCCCTGGGGGATACCACACATAGGGTTGCCAACTGTATTTAACTCCATAAAAGATACAGCCTCATGCCCCCAAAATAGCTACCACCAATGTTACCAATGCTGCTTATAATATCTCTGAAAGTCCGTCAATCCATGGTGCAGCTACCACAAGCAAATAATACTGGGGACAGGGAGCTCACAGGCTTGTATGCACAGATTGGACTGTGAACTTAGGCACATGGTCTGAACTTTTGGGTAGACCTGTGCAGTGTCAAGAGTTGGACTTGATGATCCTTAAGGGTCCCTTCCAACTCAGGATATTCTATGATTCTATGATTCTATGATTCTATAAGACTGTAATACTACTAGTTGGACAAATCTCTCTTGCCTCCAAGCCCATTTCAAACACACTACACGATTACCTTTACTATTTACACGGTTTTTACTATTTACACGGCTTTTGACACGGTTTCCCATAGGATCCTACTGGACAAAACGTCCACCATACAGCTAAATAAAAACATCATACGATGGGTGAGCAATTGGCTAACGGGCAGGGCCCAAAGGGTTATGGTAAATGGGGCTGCGTCAGGCTGGCGGGCGGTCACCAGTGGGGTCCCTCAAGGCTCCATTTTAGGGCCGGTACTTTTCAATATTTTTATAAACGATCTGGATGTAGGAATAGAAGGTATTTTGAGCAAGTTTGCTGATGACACCAAACTTGGAGGAGTTGCGGACTCGAATGAGGGTGGAAAGGCCTTGCAGAGGGATCTGGATAGGTTGGAGAGCTGGGCGATCACCAACCGCATGAAGTTCAATAAGAGCAAGTGCCGGGTCCTGCACCTGGGACGGGGAAACCCTGTCTGCACGTACAGACTGGGCGATGAGACGCTGGAGAGCAGCCTAGAAGAGAGGGATCTGGGGGTCGTGGTAGACAGCAAATTGAATATGAGCCAGCAGTGTGCCCTGGCAGCCAGGAGGGCCAACCGTGTCCTGGGGTGCATCTAGCACGGCATTGCTAGTAGGTCAAGGGAGGTGATTGTCCCGCTCTACTCTGCGCTGGTGCGGCCTCACCTCGAGTACTGTGTGCAGTTCTGGGCACCACAGTATAAAAAGGACATGAAACTGTTGGAGAATGTCCAGAGGAGGGCTACGAAGATGGTGAAAGGCCTGGAGGGGAAGACGTACGAAGAACGGCTGAGGTCGCTGGGCCTGTTCAGCCTGGAGAAGAGGAGGCTGAGGGGAGACCTCATCACAGTCTACAACTTCCTCGTAAGGGGGTGTCGAGAGGCAGGAGACTTTTTCTCCATTAACACCAGTGACAGGACCCACGGGAACGGGGTTAAGCTGAGGCAGGGTAAATTTAGGCTTGACATCAGGAGGAGGTTCTTCACAGAGACGGTGGTTGCACACTGGAACAGGCTCCCCAGGGAAGTGGTCACTGCACCGAGCCTGTCTGAATTTAAGAAGAGATTGGACTGTGCACTTAGTCACATGGTCTGAACTTTTGGGTAGACCTGTGCGGTGTCAAGAGTTGGACTTGATGATCCTTAAGGGTCCCTTCCAACTCAGGATATTCTATGACTCTATGATTCTATGATTTAATACAATTTGAAATAAGACCTCCTGGTCCTCCTTTGTCACTTTACATAGGTAGATGCCCACTAATAACCGTGATGAAAATAAACCAGGTAAAATATAAACCTGTAGCACCTCCATTTTGTCTTAACTATTTGTTCTTTTCAACTTTCTTATTTGGTAGGTAAACTGTGTTTTTTCCCAGTTATTTTCCTTTTCAGGATTCTTTAACTTGAGCAGAAAACCAAATTTGCAAAGTGATATATAAGTTTATAGCCCTAAAAATTGTTTTATTATTAATAGTGATGATTATTTTTGTTTTCTGGTGGTTTTTTTGTTTTGTTTTGTTTTGTTTTGTTTTTTTAGTTTTTTGTTTTGTTTTGTTTGTTTGTTTGAGCAAATCATGGCTTCTAATCTTTCTGATACTAGACATAAATAGAAGCTTAGCCATTGTAATGACCAAATATTGACAAGAGCAGCCATTAGCAAAGCCTAAGGCAGAAACGATATCTCCAGGGAAATGCACCATCTCATGAAAGTGTGTCCAGCCGCATGCACAGAGGTACAGTATGGATATTGACATACTAAAAATTACAGCCATTTGTGCCTGAGTCTTAATGTTTGTGCACCAGTCTAAGTGACAAAGTAGGGGAGCTTGGACTATAACAGCAGCAGTCTGAAAGAGATTCTTGATGAGGGCTTTTCTGAAGAACTGGGCTTGGTGCAATGCTCAGTGCTGCAATGGAACAGTTGTACTTCCTTCCACACAGACTGTCAAGCTGTTTCAGTGCAACTGCAGATTGCATATAATACTTATATTTTAAAATGTAAATGTAATTTATTTTAATTTATAAATAATACAATAGCCACTCTTCTCAATCTTGAGTTTCCTTAACACCAGAGAATTATTTTTAAAATTAAAGGAAAGCCTTTAATCTTTGAATTCTCCTTTTACCCCCTTCCCTGTTAACAATTCCTTAAATCCCCTAATAAATCAATTACCATTACAAAAGGTCTGGAAATAGTATGTGGTTTGATCATCTCCATTCTCATTTGAGGTATGCTTTTTTTTTTTTTTTTCCTCCTGTCATTTTAGTGGAGAGATTTAACTATTTGATATAAATTTAATATTGAGGCTTGACATAATTTTGTCACTGTTACAGGATTTCAGATTAATGTTTAAAGGACTTCATATGGCCTTATTGTACAAGAAATTGCAAAACACATCCATTTTTGCATACTTCTGCCTCCTCTGAAGAAAATTAATGTTTTCAGCTTCCACTCCCAATTTTTTAATTGTTACACAAATCTGTATTTAGGCAAGTCAATTTATATTTTCTTTCTAGACTTAGAAATATAAAAATCCAAGAGTATGTCCTAAGACCAGATGGTGTTTAATAGTAATTTTTTAATGTTTGGTCCCATTTTCCTCTAAACATTTCTCTTGAGGCTCAGAATCTCTTCCCATCTGTGGTAGTTTTACTTTGCTGAGCATCTGAACTTCATCACAACCAGTCTCTCACTCACACTTCTCAGAAGAGGAGGAGAAGAAAAATACAATGTAAAGGGCTCAAAGGTTGAGGACAACCAGATCAATCAATAATTACCATCATGGGCAAAACAGACTCATCATAGTTAATTTAATTTATTACCTATTACTAACATAGTTATTATTTATTTATTATTTATTATTAATTTTTATATTTATTTATAAAATAAATTTTATATTTATTTTATATTTATTTATATTTAAATAAATATTATATTTATATTTATTTTTATATTTATAAAAATTTTTATATTTATTTATATTTTATTATTATAATTTATTACCTATTACTAACATAGTTAATTTAATTTATTACCTATTACTAACAAGCTAGAGCAGTAATAATAATAATAATAATAATAATAACAACAATAACAACAATAATAATAATAATAACACAACTTCCCTCTATCCACTCTCTTCTACACCCCTGCCTGGTGCAGGGGAATGGGGTTTATGGTCAGTCTATAGCACTTTGTCTCTGCCACTCCTTATTGATCTCTCTCTGTCCCTGCTCCATTGTGGGGTGCCTTCCATGGGATGCAGTCCTTCCCAAACTGAGCCTGTGTTGGTTTCTCACAGGCAGCAGCTCTTCAAGAACTGCTCCCACATGGCTCCATACCACGGGGTCCATTCATCAGGAGAAAACTTCTCCAACATGAGTCCCCCACAGGCGGCAGCCCCCCCAGACCCCCTGCTCCTGCGTCGGCTCCTCTCCACAGGCTGCAGCTGTGGCCCAGGGGCCCTCCATGGGCCTCAGCCTCCTCCAGGCCACATCCACCTGCTCCACCATGGGCTCCTCCACAGGGTGCAGCATGGAGATCTGCTCCATGGGCTGAAGGGGGACAGCCTGCCCCACTAGGGGCCTCTCCACAGGCCGACAGGCCGATGGGGAACTTCTGCAAGCCTGTTTTTCACTGCTCACTCTCCTAGCTGCTGTTTTTTAGCATTTTTTTTTCCCCTTTCTTAAATCTGCAGTCACAGAGATGCAAACATCACTTACTGCCTCAGCTCTAGGCAGCTGAGCTCCCTTTGGAGCCAGCTGAAACTGGCCTTTATCTAACATGGGGCAGCTTCTGGATTCTTCTCACAGAAGAGGCCACCCCTGCAACCCTGTTACCAAAATCTTGCCAGGTAAACCCAATACCATGAGGTTATTTGTATTGCTAATTTAAAGGGTTAAGAGGGCAATTGCTGCAGATTCAAATAGTATTCATTGGTGGAATTTAGATCACTAATAATTTACAAGAAATGTAATCCAAATACTCTATAGCTAAATTAGATGGTAAATTGTTAAGAATTGTTCTTTTATTTTATAAGAATTCAAAGTTTAGTTGTGACTACATAGAACCATAAGGTAATATTCATTACATTAGTTATATAAATCAAAGGTCATTTATAAATTCTGTACACCTTAAAATTCTAATTTCTCTTCCATAATTTTTAATGCTTAATATCATAAGTATCTGTAAAATTAATTTTTGCTTATGTAGATGATAAGGTCTGTTCCCTGAGGACCTAAAACTGAATTATTCAGTGTTCTCTGACAACACTCAAGACAAATTAAATAATATCAGATGAATCCTGATGACTTTCTCCTTTTATTCACATTTTAAAATAATAAGCCCTGACAAAAAAAAAAAAAAAAAAAAGGCATTACCATCTCATATGGCCCAATTAAGAGAACTAAAGACTTGAGGCCATATTATTTGCTATGGCAATTTTGTATTGAACTATATCGAAATGATCTGCCTGAAATCTGGCTGAATTCCCAGCCTTAAAAGATATGCAAAAGGATTTGATAGTCTGAGAAACAAAAACGAATCTGGCATTAAAATATATATATATGTTTCTGAAATAAATGGTTAATAGCAAAAATTGGAGAAGGTCTGGGAGGGTGCTGTTGCACCACTCATGCAGAATAATTAATTAGTAGGCATTTTTGCCCTATTAATCTGCAAATTAAGCTTAGCGACAGATCTGGTGTAAGAATGCTCACTCTTTCCAAAGGTGAAACACGGTATTAAAAATAATAAGAAGAATAAAATGCATCTTAAAGCTTTTCTGTAGAAGAAAAAAAGCCTAGCTTTTACTGTGTAGTTAATGAGTTGATGAAGAATTAAGCCTATTAAACATAAAAAAATTACTCTTTTCCCAAAAGACAATGCCTTGAATTCCTTTTAGGCTTGAATCAAAAACTGAAAAGATCCACACAAATAAATTCTGTGTACTGCCAGTTAAACAAATGCTCGTAGACATGCAACTGTAAGGAGTGTCACTGTAATAGCAGAATCTATAGGAAGGTTATAAAGTAGTAATAAAGAGCAGATAGATGTTACATTTGTGTTACTGACATGAATTGATCAGAATTAACATATTACTAGAAAGTCTTGTCAACAACATATTTGTCTTCATACCAGATGATTAATCATAGAGTTAAATATTAGTCCTTTTTATCAATCCAATGCTTTATAAATATTCATCCATGGAAACAGTAAGGAAAGTAATGCATTTCACTTTTTTCCTTTTGTGCTTTAGACAATTTGAATCAAAATTCAATTCCACTCATGTAACTAAAAGTTTTATTTTTCTTTTTTTTTCTTTTCTTCTTTTATCCCCCCCACCCCACCACCCCCCCACATACACACATCACAATCATAAAGGAAAAAAGATATGGATATTTGCTCATGTCACTGTCATTCATACATCTTAGCAATTTCTAGTAAAATGCCAGTGTAACTCTAGTTTTAGAGAATTTTTACTTAAGTGATTGTGAATTGGCATTATAAAACCTTATTACAGATATCAGACATTATGATTATGTACATGACATAAATTAATTCTGTCAGAGAGAAAAAATAAAAGAGCAAAGTGTATGTCATTCTTTTTTATTTTATTTTATTTTTTTCTAAATGACTAAAGGAGATGCTGCCTTCAACAGTGATTCTATTCTTTTTAGTAGTTTCTTACTTAAAATGCTCATCTATTTGATGTTGGCAACAGATGTTATTATTTATTATTTTTCTTCATTCAGACATCTTCCTGTAAGTACTTACTTACACAGTAAGTACTGTATAAAATCATAAATAAAGTTTTCTGCACATAATTTACAACCGAGGATGGAAAAACACAAATAAAGGGAGAAAAGAAAGGATGCAGCAGAAATGCAGCAGAAAGAATAAACTCCCATTCAAATACCCTGCTATATAGATGTTTCTGTGGAATAAACACTAGATTTCTTTCCTTTCATGTCCGATGTAAAATGATTACAAAGGTTACCTCTACTTTTGTTTTGTTTTGTTTTGAATTCTGAGACAAACTTCTATCTATAAGTAGCAGGGTCAGTATCCATGTAGACGGTCACATCCAGGGAGTTCTCAACAGTGCAATGTCCAATGAAGCGCAAAATCAATGAAGACTGGTATCCCCCAATCCCGTCTTTATTGGGAATGGTATTGTTTAATATCTTTGTTAAAGACATAGTGAGATTGAGTGCACCCTCAGCAAGTTTGCTGATGACACCAAGCTGAGTAGTGCAGTTGATATGATAAAAGGAAGGGACGATATCCAGAAGGACAAACTTAACAAGTTGGCCCACAAGAATCTCATGAAGGTCAACAAAGCCAAGTTTGCTAAACCTGGGTCTGGGTTACCCCTGGAATCACTACAGACTGATTGACTGAAAGCAGCCATGCTCTCAGGCAGGACTTGGTGATATAGGTGGATGAAAATATTGGACTTGATCTGGCAGTGTGTACCTGCAACCCAGAAAGCAAACTGTATCCTGGGCTGCATAAAAAGTGGCCAGCAGGTTGAGGGATGTGATTCTTCCCCATTATTCCTCTCTCTTGAGACCCCACCTGTACTGCATTCAGCTCTGGAATCCCCAGCACTAGAATGATTAGGATGTTTGAGACTGTCCAGAGGAGAGTCACAACAATGATCAGAGTGCTGGAACACCTCTCCTATGAAGAAAGGCTGAGAGAACTGGAGATGTTTAGCCTAGAGAAGAAAAGGCTCTGAGGAGACCTTATAGCAGCCTTTCAACACGTAACGGGGGCTTATAAAAAAAGATGGAGAGACCTAGGGCCATAAGACAATGGTTTTAAAACAGGTTTTACTAGGGCCTGTAGTGATAGGACTGGTTTTAAACTGAAAAAAAAAAAAGAAAGAAAAAAAAAAAAAGGTAGATTTAGATTAGATATTAGGAAGGAATCTTTCACAATGGACATGGTGAGGCACTGGAACAGATCACGCAAAGAAATTGTATCTGTTCCTCCCTAGAAGTGTTCAAGGTTAAGTTGGATGAGGGATTTGGGCAACCTGGTCTAGTGGAAGGTGTCCCTGCCCATGACAAGGGAGCTGGTAATACATGTAGATTATCTTTAAAGGTTCCTTCCAACCTAAGATATTCTATTATTCTATGATGATTCTATAATTCCATGAGTTAGAATGTCAAATTAAAAAATGTTTTTCACAGTTATAAGAAATTCTGTAAGATAAAAGGAAATTTGCAATCAATGAGTTGTGCTAATTTTTGCACTCATATAAATTCTGTATGGGTAAAGTCAGTTTAAGACATCATAGAACTTTTTAATTTAAGATGCCAATAATGGAAGTCATGGAAATGTGAAGAAGGCTGCTTAGAATATTAATTTAATGGAAAACTTAGACTAAAATTTCTTTACAATAACCATCCCACAGATAGCCTGTAGCCATATGATTCCTTCTTTTCTTTTCTTTTTTTTTTTCTTCTTCTTGTTTTTTTTTTTTTTTTCTTTTCCCCATCAACTTATGAGATCCATAAAGGGCAACCTTTGTTTAATACCAACATCTGACATTTATTGCTGTACCTCATTCAGACAGTGTCCCTTTCAATTTATGAAGTCATAAGCTCATCATGTCTCTTTTCAGAAGAACAATGTATGGTAACTGAGTTTGTTTTTCAGATATCAAAGCAACGTTTATGCCACATCAAAGAAGCTGCACAGTGACTGGCACAGGGGATTTCATGTAGTAAACAGACTTTTTGGTATAGCATATCTGAGTTTGACAAGACTGAAGAATAAAATACTGTCTGCGAAATAAATCCAAGTGATAAAAGGACGTAATCAAAGCTTTTCATAAAGGCTAAGAAACCAACTGCCATATTGATTACACTAGTGCCTGTTGGAGTCAATCGTATCTAAACTATGGAACTCTGGATGGCCCCTCAATCAGACAGATAAATCTTGACTTGGGTTTTCATCAGAGAATTGGTTCAAAGTAACATTTCATCTAGTGTTTCAATACAATATTGAAAGTTCCAGGCATTCAGAAGTTATGAGCAAAGCTTAAAAATCTCAAAACTTCCTTAAAAAGTCATAGTACTTTATATCTTCTGCATTTGATTTACTTAACGACTTTTGCATTTTTAGGGCTTATTCATATATTGTTTTCAGTAATTTCATGTAAGGAATATCTTCTCCAAATTAATTTTTATTTAAGGTTTTTAAGGATTCTTGCAGTAAATATTAAGAATTGACAATACTAAAAGGAAAATTAAACAGTGCAGGAAGATAATTAAATTTTGGTTTAGTTGCAAGGAAGGGTATCCTAGATTTACACACAAACATAAATATATAACAAGTTGCCAAGTTTCTACACTGTTTTCCTGATCCTTTTTTTTTCTTTTTTTTTTTTTTTTTCTCCCTAGTATGATCAAGAATAGTTCATTATCCCGTATAAAGTAGGTTATTAGAATCATTCAATCGTTCAGGTTAGAAGAAACCTCTGAGATCATTGAGTCCAATCTTTAACCTAGTACTAAATCCACCAGTAAACCATGCTACTAAGCACCATATTTACACGTTTTACTACTTGAAGACCTCCAGGGATGGTGACTCATCCACTCAACACTTCCCTGAGCAACATATTCCAATGCTGTGCAACCCTTTCAGTAAGGAAATTTCTCCTAATATCCAACCTAAACCTTCCTTGGAGCAACTTGAGGCTATTTCCCTCCATCATTACTTGGTGTTGGGGAGAAGAACCTGATACCCATGTCTCTATAGCCTCCTTTAAGGTAATTGTAGAACAAAAAAGAAAAGGGGTTACAAGATTGTAATCAACCAGTTTACTTTACTAAGTACAATGACAGAAGGTAAAGTAAGAAAGAAAATTTGCCTATTAAACATTCATACTAGTCTAGCATGTGTCAAAAGAAATCCTGTAGGTTTCACAGAAAAGATAGTACAGAAGAAACTGATTTGGGAAAAAAAAAAATAATAATAAAAAAAAATATATATATATACAACATTTATATATAACATTTATTATTTCACTGAGGAACAACCATGAACTCCCAGATCCCTTAATATTTGGAACAGGCCTACTAGCAGATTATTGGATGTAACATATCTTCCTTATTTCTTCATCCTAAGGCAAACTCAACAAAAATACAAGATTATCTTGTAAAATTGTGAATGAGATGATCAGTGTTTGCTAATTCCTTAATGACTCTTACCCTAAATATTTGGGACTGGATGTATACATTGTTTAATTTATTTTTTTGTCTATCTGTGAAATACCTTAGATTTAGAGTGTGTACCCATCATATATTCATTTTGCTGCAGAGGTTCTGTGATGCCTCCTGTTAAAGGCTATGCAGTATACTGTGAAAACAATTACTATCAGTGACTATTCAAAAAGTATTTGAAGATTTTCTTAATGTTTATTGATGCAATTTATGTACTAGCAGCTTTTTTCTCTCTACCCTCCAACAAAAATGTGTTTAACATAGGAAAGTCTGGTGACCTCCCTTTCACACAGCTGTTGCTTCTTTGCTGTCAGGTACATAAATTACTGATTATCATGTGGTCTGGAAACCATTTGGGAAATATTTTAAGGAAGATCATAACATCAACCAAGAGAAGTCATGAAGCAGAGTTTTATCCAGCAGCCTTTCTCCCAGCAGCACTTGAAAGAAATTTTCAAGACATGGGTCTTAGTATGTATATAACCTTTATAAGCTGACACAATTCCTACTGATCCTAGAAGTACCAACAATCATCTTAAGAGATGGCCTTTTATTTTGCTTCAAGGCAACTTGGACTAGTAATGCAGCACCTATTTGACTACTTTGAATCTGAAGATCCTCCCATCTTACTGTGTGAAGTGATAAGCAGATGCAATTTTTTTCTTTTATTTATTTATTTTTTTTAATTAGTAATATCATATGGTATTTTAACAGCACACAGTAAGGATTCAAATTCAAGAAATAAAACTCAAAAGTGCTAACACTTTCAAATCTACCACCATTGTACTTCAAAGACAAACTATCAAGAAAGATTCATTAAAATTGTGATAGTGATAGGCTAATCTCACATCGTTCAGATTTATATCTGATCTAGAACATTAAAAGGAAAACACCTAATATTTGATTCAAGCTTCAGACCCTTATCTCAGATGAGAAAACTTCTGTATGGATATCAGATTACTCAGCTGTGTATATGCTGAATATACATTACTTGGGCTTTTATTTCAGGTACCCTAGGCTTTTTGTTTTTGATTTTAGTTTTTGTTTTTGTTTGTCTTTGCCAAAGAGTTGTCTTGCCACTATTTCTGTCCTCTGCTCCTCAGCTATGTGGTGCTAGGTGATGTCACCTCAGAGGCTGGCTTGACTATGTGAGATTTAGGAAGCCAAAATACAGAGGACAACATTTTTAAAAGGCATGTTTGTGTCTGTTTCTGTTATTATACATTAGTAGCATAAAACTTTTATACTGAGTTCATGTAAGACACTGAAAAAATATCTCCAGCACCTGAAAAGTATCTCTGTGACTTGCAGAGTATCTCAGTTGCAGAGTATCTCAGTTGCCCTGCACTGGACAGTCTACACAGCAGCTGAAGACAAAAATGAACTCTAGGACGTGTCTTTTCACCAGACCCAGAACAACAGTTCTCAGGTTCCCTACAGGGCTATGATAGGAACGGAGTGTTGGTTGACCTCATTAATTTCTTCAACCAAAGGGATAGGATATTACCCTGATATTACCCTGTCTGTGTGCCTACATTGGTGATATAAAGGAAACCAACATGCCTGCCTCTTTCAGAGCACATCTGCAGTGAAATGTTTGACTACCATCCATGTAGTCTTTACTTATCTAGCTTCAACATACTTAGCTTGAGTACACATTACAAAGTCGGAGAAGGATTATTGAGCTATGAGAATCCCAGGACAACTTGAGTAGCACCTGTTGAATCACCAGGAGTTCCTACCCTCTGTATTAAAGCTAGCTGTCAATAATGTGTCAAAAGACCTGCTGTCTTTGCCTGGATCCTGCTATGGATGTCACACAGGACAGGTGTTAGGCAGATGTGAATGTGATCACAGCATGTCCCAGCATGTATATCTTTCTAAGTGATCTGGCACACACCAATCTTCAGCAGTAGACCTTGTTCTGCACAGCTTCTTCCTTCAGCCACTGCTGCTGCAACAGGCATGGAGGAGGCTCTATAATACCTTTCTCAATGAGCTTATTCTGAATTATCTTAGCAAGTGTATTTATTTTTACAAAAAGTATATAATTTCACATTGCCTCCTTCACAGAACCATCACTTTTAATTTAATTTCAAAGGTTTATGCTTGCTTACTTGATGTAATTTTACAAGAAATGTGAGGTGTATTCTTGTTCAGTATTTCTGCTTTCCTTACAGGTCTTGTAATGACCTCTTACAAATGAAATCAATGTGGATAAATGTTCTTTTTTTATTATTTTTTTTCCTTTATTTTTTTTCCAGAATTTGAAAAGAAATGGAAGTTAAAATGAAACTTTTTGTTCACCAACAATTCCAATTTATAGGGCATCTCATGCTAAGACAATATTTGAGTGTTCATCAAGCACAACAAGATCAGCACTTCTACAGTACCGTTGTCATCAGATAATTATGACTTACTGTGAGCAGACAGACTACAAAACATTGCCCATGTGTGCCTGGCAGACATCATTACTGTTTTGTTTAGTATGTTACTTTAAATAATATATAGTGAGGAGTACAGCATGAAGTGACTCTGGAAGTTTGGAAGTGACTGTGTGTATAAACTGCAACATTTGCACTGGTATAGACAGATTTTTATAGGCAGATTTTTGTAGAGCTGTGGCACTGGGGTTCACTTTAGTGTATAACTTCATATATTTTTAATTAGTGCATTTTGTTTTAATTTGATGCCTTAAATCAATCATAGAAATATAGACATTCTATATTTTATCCATGAGCAAATCTAAGAATCTAACTTGAGCTTAGTGGTAACTCCCCAAATACAAATTCCAGAACAGAAACTACCACCTCATTTTGTCTTGTTGATAAATCACATAATCAGGGAATGACAGAGTGGTTGAAGTTGCAAGGGACCTCTGGAGGTCATCTGGTCCAACCTCCCGGCTCAAGCAGTACACTGTTGAGTACCAATCACTTAAAAGTGCTCAAAATTGGTTTTGTTTGTTTGTCTGTTTCTCAAGCCTAATTATGTATTTATTTATCCATTTCACCTGCCATTCTGGAGTCAGTGGAGAAAAAGGTTAAAATACCAACATGCACTGAGTCAACATTCTCAAGAAGTTAATCCTATGCTGCATGATTACATCATTATAAGAAATGAGAAAAAAATGGAAAAAATAAAATAAAATAAAATCTGAGACATTCATTCTGTATTTAATGCATTGATTAGTATCTATCTTTTTAGTTAGAATTTCCAAGTATGTTCATAGCAGAAGTACAGATGAGCAACATTGTCTGACCCATCTGAACAGAACACACAGAGTGTGGTGTTCATTCATATTGGTGGTGTAACCAATATGGATGCTGGATTCCAAGCATGTGATATGTTAAGGAAAGAAACAGTTCTGTCATAGAGATTTTCCTTCTTTTCTTCCCTGAAAAGGTCAGTAATGGCAGGTGGGCCTCCAATTGCATAGTCTATTTCCCCCCTTGCCCTTTTAAGAGGCAGAATCCATGCAAAACTTCTAAAATACCACATAAGCCTGAAGAATGGGTTAGAATAGATTTGGAAGAAAGTGCTGGTTATCAAAGTCTTTCAAGTGAAACATCATTGTGAGACAAAAGCTATTATAAAAATCTTTGCAGTTGAGAAGTTTACTTTCTCTTTCTAATCCACAGTGGACTTTCCTTTTAAACATATGTCAGACTCTCAGCTTGTGCAAGTCACCACACAACCAGTCAGAAAAATAAGATTTATTTCTATTTTTCCTTTTATTTTGGTTATTTTTTACAAACAGACCTTTTTAATTTTAAATGAATGTTGATGATGGATGGACAGGAGAAGCAGGAAAAGTTCAACAGGAATAAAATGGCATATCAGTATATTGTTTAACTTTTTATAAAACAAGAATGGAAAGTAAAAAAATGTAAGTTAAGTCTAAGAGGGGTATTCTGAAGTTGCAAATGTCACAAACTTTCTACTGTACATTTAGATTTTGCCCCAAGGCAAGTAGTTATCTTGAGAATATTTTCAACTAACTAACAGTTCAAGTAGCATGTAGAGATTTTTTTACTACTATAAAGTGAAAATGTGCACAAGTTAAGCTTGTTGTCAGAAAGGTGTTTTTTTTTTCACACCTCTTATAAGGTATCCATTCATTAGCAGTAAGGCCAAAAAAAAAATAAAAAAATAAAAAATGGAAGGATGGATAAAGATGAGAAAAGAAAAGAAAAGAAAAGAAAAGAAAAGAAAGAAAGAAAGAAAGAAAGAAAGAAAGAAAGAAAGAAAGAAAGAAAGAAAGAAAGAAAGAAAGAAAGAAAGAAAGAAAGAAAGAAAGAAAGAAAGAAAGAAAGAAAGAAAGAAAGAAAGAAAGAAAGAAAGAAAGAAAGAAAGAAAGAAAGAAAGAAAGAAAGAAAGAAAGGAAGGAAAGGTCATTTAAAGTAACTAGGTAGACAGAGAATCCAAGCCATACTGCTGTGCAGATCACATGGTTTGATTTTTTTTCCTAAAATCCAGAATTCTAAATTTCCTCTTTTACTTCTGCTCTTGTTAATAATTAGAGTTTTATTTATATTTATACATAAATATATATAACCAATTTTAACAGGGATAAAAGAATTTAAATCAACTGCAGTGGAGGATTTTACCCACCCATAACATCACCTATTCTGTCAAAGACAGATAGCTCTTAGCACTTCAGACAAGATGCCACATATCTGACTTCATTTTAGTCATAAACTGGAAGGTACACATTAGGCTAGCAATATCCAGGTAATCTTTCTAAAAATATAATTAAAATTAGTGTCATTGATCTAGCAAGAAATTCAAATTTAACTGGCAATGGAGCTATCTAAATGTCACAACTGTTCAGAGCATCAAGATCAGTGCATCAAGATTGCATATAACATGTTTTCAATATGCATACAAAACTGATGAGATTGGAAGCAAGACAGGAATGAAGAAAGCATTGATAAAAAGCTGTAAAACATTTTAAAGAACTTATCCCCCCCAGATTAAAGAAAGAAGGTAAAGAAGGAGAACATTAAAATAGGCAGATCCAAAGAAAACTGTTTTAGTTCTTATACACAGTTATGGTCTAAAGAGGCAGAGAAAAACAAAATATGAATTAGCTGGCTTTGACAAAGTCAAGGTTTTCTAAGTGCAACCAAAGGCTTCCTATTTTCACCATTGACAACATTGATTTCTTTATCAAACAGACATATCACTTGTGAAAATCTTTCTGCTTTCATCTCTTTGAAGTTACTATATGTAAATGATGTGCTTCTGTTCCATAATAACCTAAAATAATAATTGACCTTCATTTTTTGTCTATACTGTCAAAAATATACCTATCTCATATATAAACATATACAGTTACTTTGCATGTGTGACAGACTACAAATTTTCATGATGACTCATAGGCTAAAAATCAAAATGGCACAAAGATTTCACAAAGTTATGACTGGTTATTTATCATCACTGCTTTTGATATTGTAAAATAACCAAACAATGTTTCCATTTTCATATTGTTTCTCCTCTTTAAATTTATTTCTCTGGTTCAATTTCCATATTTTCAATATCATTTTTGGAAAAAGTTGTGTTTACAGAGTGTACACATCTCCCATTCTTGCCTCACATAATTTATCCCAGTGAATTCATGTCTACCTGATGCTGCTAACATAGTAAATGGAACTACGGCATTTGTCACATAAATGTTGAACTAAGAATTATGGCCTAACTTCTGATGTCCAGTCTATTTTAATTACTATCACCTGTCTTTTTGAGTGTTTTCTGTGCTCCAGGAAATGTCCACTTTCTTTTGCTAATTAAGTTTTTATTGCTACCCACCAGCTCTGCACACCTACTAAGGCAAGTTCCTCACTTCTTAGTCTAGGATTACGTCTGCAAATATATCTAATTCCAGCAAGGATAAATCCTGAAGGGTTTTTTTTTGAATTGCTTTATGCCTAAATGAATTATGTCATATCGTCACTAACAGTACATGGAGTGACACATTACTCCAAAACCTAATATAACTCTTGGATTTTAATGAAAATGAAATCTTTTCTTATTTCTTTCTTATTAAACTAGTGAGAAACTTTTTTTTTTTTTTTTTTTTTTTTAATTTTCAAAAGAAAATTAATGATATTTTCATAAGCCTATGAAAAGTTGACGGTCCTTTTAAATGGACATTTACTGTCAAGCAGATGTTCCATATACCACTATTCCTCAATTTTTAAAGGTAGTTATGAGTCTGAAACTGATTCATTCAATATATCTGTTTTGTTTGATTGATTGTTTGTTTGTTTTTCATGCGTAATGTCATTTGATGATACAATATTTATTTTCCTGATGTCAAACAAAATAATTCCTATGACATCAGTGGTCCACTTGCCGTGGTCCACACTGATTCTACTCAAGCATTTCATATGGAACACCACAAAAGTTAGGCACTTTATTATCTGAGGTACTTTATTTTCTCTGAAAGACAGCCTGAGCTGTATATGGAAAAAGCAGAGCAAGCACACTATTAAATTATATACTACTACTGTATCAAACATCCATTGCCTGACTTTAAATACTAAATATAACTTGTCCAGCAGTTTTGTAGCAGTTAAAGGCTCATTAAAAGGACAAGGTTGACTGCAAGAGAAAGGCAAGGTTTAAAACAGAACACTTTTTGCCTGTCAAGTTGTGTTAAATACTTTGTATGATTGATAAAGGGGCAACTTTTATCATTTGCAGTTGTAAGACAGGGTTTTTAGCACAAGGTGTTATAAAAGGGTTCCAATTACTCTTTGCTACTATGAGTTAGGTCTAATAATGTCCTTTCACACAGAGGAGCTGTCACTCATAGAAAATCAACAATTGGGTTCAACAATTACACAACTTAAGAATAGTGCAGGAGCCTCCCCACACTGAAGGTCAAAGCAGTAACAACTGAAAAAGAGAGATTTGAATAGACAAGGGTACACTGCTGTGGAAACCCAAAGTTTCTCTCTTTTGGATTTTGCCACTGAGATGGTGTATAGAAACTCTGTTACCACAGGAAAAGGCAACATAGGAATTTGGAAACAGCTTTCCAACAAAGTAAAAATTCTTAAAATGATCTATTTGTACCATGCCATGGGCTTGGACATTCCCTGTGACCAGGAATTATGTTTCTCCCAAGACCTAACAGTTTTATAAAATCCTTAATAAACAATAGCAACAAAAAAGGACCAGAGTTAATGGGAAGAATAGAAACCAAAACCAAAACCAACAAAACAACAACAACAATAATAATAATAAATAACCATTCTACCAGAATGTACTTTACAAGTTATCAAGTTATCACTTTAACTTTCTTTTGAGTCAGTGACCCTCAGACTTTTGACCAATCTGGCTAGAGTTTATAATGCAGAAAAAGTAAAGAGGAGTTGTGCAATTTATAATTGAACACATCTTCAAAATATGAAGCTGTCAGGGCTATGAAAATACCTTACACATGCAAGATAAGATCCAGAGAACAAGACTAGCTTATGGTGTGCTACAGTTACACACGATATGAAAAACTATTAAAATTAACTGGTTCATGTACTTTAAAGGCATGATACCACTCTGTCAATTCAGCTGAAACTCCTGAATACAATTTCATACAATTTCATTTTTTCTCTAGAATTGGTCTTCTCTGATCTGTTCTCAGTTCCATAATATAATACCAAATTACAATGCATTTTTTATCAAGACATCCTTTGGTGAGTCTGAAATGTTTACTTTAAATGGCATCCATTTCTTTTTAACAATAATAAAAAATAGGCAAGAAGTTCAAATTCACAGCTTTCAGATGCCTAAAGTCTGGTGAATAATTCACCTTTTAGTGGCACTCAATTATTTTTTCTGATTTTTTCTGTGAGCCCTGATACCTAGCTTGGGCTAGATTCTAAGTCCCTTAGCTGTCTGGAGTGGAACCCACACCCTCAATCAGGAGAGAAAGGCTGGATTGCCTTTTACCAGCAATGCTAACCATCATTGGTACTGTTACAGTCTTAAAATAATTCAAAAGATTCCCCTCTCAGTTTTCTACAATTTCTGATTTGCATAACTACGTAGCTAGTTTCTAACAAACTATCTCTGGGTGCTTTTATCTACATAATGTGTGTATAACTGTGTATGCCAGTACACCAAGCCTGGCAACCAGTCAGTGTGTAACCTGACTATGTACAGAGTGCCCAGAAGGAGCTTGATTCCTCAGTGAATGACCCCAGGGATCAAATCCAGGGCCATATTCTGACTTTCAGTAGAACAAAGAATTGTCAGGCTCTTTTTTCTTTATTATACAGATATTCAGCAGTTTGTTACATTAGACAAACCTCTCAACTCTTGAGATGGCTTGATTGTCTTTCATTTCAGCGGAAAGAAAATGTAAGGCAATATCTATTTATTTTTGTGTGGTTGTTTGTTTTAGTTATTTAACATATTCTGCTTTGCAGATCTTGATAGCTTGAATATAAATAAGTAATAAAAATCATCAGTTGAACACAGAGCCTTACCATATAACAGTTTATTGCATACATTTATTAACCTTCCAGTTATTTTTTCTAAGGAAACAGTGCCTCTCATACTGCCTCAGAAAATTCTTATTACTATGCTACAAATCTCCAAAATTTTGTATATAATTCTTTTTTAATATTGTGAACTGTTATGTTTAATACAATACTAGTTCACAATATATTTTAATAACTTTTTGCACTGGTCTGTCTTCATTTATTCTAGTATTGTTGCACTCTGCATGTTGTCTATTCAACATTACAGATGGTCATATGACATAGGGATAAATGGCAATAATAGGGGAAACAGAGAGTGACAAAATCACCACATATAAATCTCTTAATTGTGGTTAAATACTTACTGTCCATGCTAATTTCTCTGTTTCATTCTTGTCCTATACAGCTCAATATTTTTCCTCACATGTAACTATTATATTTGTTTTTATCTTCAGTATTGATGAAAAAGTCTGCTAAGAAAGGGTGCTTCAACCATTTAGATAGTAAAAATTTGGTTCTGCTTAAATTAATAAATATTTATTTTGCTTTCCTGATCTTATGAATTCTGATGAGCTCAGTGAGGTCACATTATCTGTCAGCGATGGTTGTGCTGTGCTGGTAACCAGGTGGACTGCAGTACACCAGGACTTACAGTTACTGGGGTGATACATAGGCAATGTGATGGTCCTAAAGACAATGGCAGTGCTGCCACTGCACAGTGCTCTCTCTTTCTTAAGTGAAACAACAATCCTTCAGAGATAGGGAAGGCACAATGGCTGGACTCTATGTCTGTTGGCATTCTCTTCTCACTTCATTCTGAAATTATTTTGAAAGAAAATAACAAGGTATGTGGCATGACATCTCACTTTTACTTGCCCTATTTTCTTTTCAGTCATTTGACAGATAAAAAAATATTGCTTAGACTCCAGAATGGATCAGATAAACTGTACAGGGTATAAGGAAATGGAATAAGGAATAATGAAATATTTGATGAATGAAATAAGGAATTCTGGAAATTAGATGAATTAACAATAGCATTAGTTACTGTTTAATTCCCATCTCATGAGATAAATTTATAATATTTTCATACTAATCTGGAACAAATGGAAATGTCATAGATTCTTTGCATTCTGAGGTGACAATTCACAGACCAAAAAAAAAAAAAAAAAAAAAAAAAAGTCTTCTGATAGGTTTTACTAAAACTTGGTCGCATGGTATAATGAAATGTTCGTCAATTAATACAAGAAAGAGAGAACTTGCTTTCTCATGAAATGCAATCAGGAATCAGGGTGTGGGAAATCCTCATTATACTTTGACAACTCCTTTTATTTCAAATGAAATTATTTGCTATTAAAAATGTTAAGCAAAGACTTAGGATATTCTATCATTCCTAGCCAGACAATTTTATATTACAGGGTGAAAGAGGGGATAAAAGCTTCCAGGCATATCTATCATTAAAGAAAGTGAGATGAAAATCAGAGATCCTGTAATAGACAGCCAATTAAAATTTATCATAATTCTGTGTACCCTGCCACACACTCATTGCTTACAGGATTATTTTCTTTTCACTTTTGTTTCAAAAACTAATTTATGTTTAAATGACAGACTCTTTCTCCTTCCTATAAAATACAGAAACACTGAAGAAAACCTGTGTGAGGGCCAGAAATAGAACCTTGTTGACTAAGTGGCCCTTTATCCTCAGATCTGGATTTGTTTTAAACTCACAGTTCCAAAGCGAAAGCGAGGTCAAAAAGACCATCCCCCTTCTGCATCCCAGTGTGGAGAACAGTCAGACATCTTAGCATCATGGATAAGTACTGGCCTGGAGCAAAGAGGAGTTGAGCAGCTTGTTCTTGCTTATCTCTTATACAAACTTTGTGGATGGAGGTCCACAAGCTTGTTGTGAGAGGCTGCTGGAGGAGGAACTCTTGTGTTGGAAGATGGCCCTGTTTGGCAACAGCAAAGAATCTTGAGGGCCACAGTGCCTGCGTGAAACATTTTGCTTCATTAAGTGCAAAATTAATATTAAAGTTAACACCTCTGAATATAGTGAGCTTAATGAAGTACATGCTAAACATATATGACTACAGTGCTCGCCTCTCCACCTAAATCATGCTAAGTATCACATCAAGGAGGGAACAGATAAAATTAGGATATAAAGGGGTGTTATGAGTTAGTAAGAAGAAAAAAAAAAAAAAAAAAAGTTTAAAAGATGTTAAAGTGAGGAAAAAAAGAAGAGCTGAGGGAGAGAAAGAAGAAAGTAGAAAACTAAAAGAGGCAATAAAGAGGTTTGCTCCTTCTCTTCCACCAAACGGGGATGCCTTCTTGTTAAGCCCTACACCTTCACAGTTTGGTGAGGAATACCTGGGATAGCATTTTGCTAGCACTATTATATATTAGCACCATTGCAGTAAGTGTATTTATCAATGGAAATTCTGAATCTTATATATGTCACCTTATTAAATATATTCAACTTTGTAGAACTGTCCCTGAAAGTCTTTGGTAGGGCTCTGAAACAGAAAAAGGTTTGACTCTGATAAGTTCCCTTTGATGTGATACCCTCTCTGTTTCTGATGCATGGTTGAAAGACTCCATGAGGAAAGATTTCTGCACCTTAAACTCCTCCCTGCTGAGATCACTCAGCAGGCAGGCCACTGTGCTGGCTCCTCACCTGCACCCTCTGAAGGAAAACTCACCCCTTCCATTGTCAAGGCAGTCGGAGGAGCTGATGGGGAACAAGCACATGCCCTGTTCTGTGCCAGTGCAGCTGCCAGCTGGGTCCTCTGTGTGCCCGGGAGAAAGTTAAAACCTGGAGTCACCCAACCTTCCCCTAGTGGCCAAATCCTAGAACTGAGATTCATTCGTTCCAGCTAGGTTTCTTGAACTAGTAACAGTATGGCACACTATTGTAATCTCAGAGTTCATAAACTAAATGCAATCAAATCTGTAGAGGTAAATTGTTACAAAACAATTGTTACAAAATCTTGAAGCAATTTCTGTGTGTAACACTGTAAACAAACATTACTCAAAACGAACTCTCTATCTTTCTCTCCCTCTTTCTCTTTCTCTCCCCCTTCTCTATCCCATTTTCTCCACTGTCAAATACAGTGGAAATTACATCCAAAAATTCATGAATCTAACACCTAGGTACAATTAAATATATATATACATATGATAAATTATGAAAAACTATCTTTCTCCCTTTTACTGATATATATTACAATTTTGTTTTCTATCACAGGATCAAATAATATATAGTGGCCTTACATATGATTTGATAAAAAGTATAGTAATAGCATATTCAATGCAAATGTCAACATTTCTATTATCTAGTTTGTGATAGATGAAATAAGTCAGCTTATACTCTGCATGTTCAGCATGGGAGAAATTCTGATCCCGTTTCAGATGTTTTAGACTGACAGCATGATTTCATCAAGAGTGTACAATATTTTTAGTCATTCTTTAGCAAAAAATGAAATGCACATAAAGTCTGGCTTCAGAGCTCTAATTCTCTCTCTGTATTTTATTAATTAAAGGCATATTATAAAACAAATTTTATTTATATTCAACTCAACCCTTGGATACATATGCAGGCAGAACTAGAACTAACATGTAAGTGAAATGTGATTGAACTGTGAAAAAAATAGATTAAATGAAACTTCAGTTCTCACGGGAGACAAGAAAATGATAACCTGAGGAAAGACTGCAGTTTACTCTGAAAGATGTATAGTATGTCACTTTATCACTATAAATCAAGAGAGACTGGAGGGTGTTTTTGTGTAAAAATAACTATTTGCTATTGTAACTTGAAAAAGAATAGAGGTACCAGTAAAACTATTGATTTATGTTCCGTAGCCTTCACACTACTGAGCAGATGATACTTTTCCCAGAAGAAAATATAAAACTATTCTTTAAAAATCATGGAAAAGGAAGGACTGCACTCTTTCCATTCACCTTTACAGGTAGATATCTATCCTGAATCTCCCATTTTGATCATCCAACTGAATAGCCATGTTTCTTCAGTTCAAGTTGCCTAAAAGGTGAGGAACTTGGCATGTGGAAGAGCAAATGGACCTCAAGTGCATGAAGACATAGGAGAGTAGACAAGAGTCATAGCACAATTTTCACTGACTTTATAAAGATTCCCTCAAAAACTTTGGCATTCTTGTACTTAGAAGGAGTCACTACATTTGTGAAAACATCAGAAAACTATGGTAAAAGCTTGAGACAGGTGTACTTCGAACCAGAAAGGGATAGAAGTGATCTCTTTTGCTATGTAACTTTGACTTCAGTATTAAGCTTAGGATCTATGGCATAAACTAAAGGATTTAGCAAAGCATTGGTATTTCAAGGCTGTGCTCAGGGTCACAAAAAACAGATTCCCAGTTTCATTTACACTGAACACCCCACATTTCTACCTCTAAAGGAAGCAAAGTAATACTTATAAATGTGAACTGTATAACAAATTAATGTCATTTTTTCTTCAGAGTCTGAAACCCTCAAAGGCTGTCAAACCGTCCCATTCATCATAACTCCTAAAGTTTTTGCAACCCAGTAAAGAATGTGGATAAGGTGAAAGATATCCCATATGTCGAACTGTCTTAATTTGGCTTTACTAGTTTTGCACAGAGCTAAAGCACATTTTCATGTCTCAATTTTTCAACTTCAAGAGGTGGAAATCTCTTGGAGGGGAACAAGTATATTAACAATTTAGCAAAAGAGATATGCATTTAATATCAACAAAACACTTTCACTCAAATCAAAAAGCTATAAACAAAAATTTAGCACACACTTAAGCACTTTGCTTAATCAGGGTGGAAATAAAGCTTCTACTTTGTAGATAAGAGGAGTAAACCCCTGAGATATTCAGCTTCCTTAACTAATATATTTGGAGCTGTGGGATAGTAAAATGTTGTTTAAAAAGAGACAAGATCATTTAACCTTCTATTTGAAACAAGAAATATATAACTTATAATTGTATGGTGAGATTTTTAAAATTCATAATTTTATCTATGCATTCATACAAAATTTACAAACACTAATGTGTGTCCAGGTGTTGAACCAGTAATATATTATTCCAATTCCATTCAAATTCAAATAAGGTTTGTGCTATACTGTTTGAGAAAACATAATATAGAATGAAATAATATTTATTAGATATTCTTTGACAGGGTTACTAAATACTGCACAATTTTCTGTCCCTGTTGTGAATATACTTAGCCCAGACTGTTAATATGAGGTGTGGCATTTTAATAATGAAAATACCTGTATATTCAGGCTGAGGATGAAAGTGTCTAATCTCCAATAATAATTTAAAACTAACTTTCAAATATCAAGATAAGGCAGTCATCAGTGTCTCATGCTAATTACGGCTTAGGTTAGTTAATATTCATTCTCTTGCTGTATTGATTTGTATGCAAGCTGTAAAATAAAATCACTTAATTTAATGCATTAATGTAGCTGTATCTCAATGGGTGGCAAACAGATTGTGGAGATTAAATAACATCCTTTATGCAGCAAGGCTTAGTTTAATTTGTTTGACAGCTGAGTTTTTACACTTGTAATTGCAGATATTGCAAGTGGAGCTAAACAATGTTGTGCTGCTGTCCATGTATATGAGACTCAAAATTGACGTGCAATTTCAAGGCCTTCAGTCTGAAAATCATCACATTTCATTTTTTTAACTTCATAAATAAGATTACATTTAAATATAGTAATTAAGACTGAATGCTACAGAAACAAATTACATGTACCTCCTTGAATGAGTTTCTCTTTTTCTTTTGGACAATTTCTATTATTAATAGAAAATAGAAATATTATTAATAGAAATTGTCCAAAAGAAATGCACTTGCTTCTAAGTAAAATCCTACATGATCCAGACCTAGGAACAACTTTACACCTGATCTTATTCTCATTGAATTAAGTTAGAAATATGTTTTATTAAAGTAGGCAGAAAATCCCTGTAAGGGTAGCCTTCTTTAGAGAACTATTTTTCACTAATTACATTTTTTTTTTTAAAGAAATTAATCTGAGAGAATAGGTAAAAGATTGCTGAAGGCTGAGCATTCAGTGAGGTAAATAAATAAGGGATGTGGTTTGGGATCTTGTCTCTGTGCAGAACTGTGATTCTCACATTGGCAAGAATTTAACAATTTAATCTCATGGGGACCTAGTGAGTTATTCCAGAAGGAAGCCAAGACAAAAATGTCCATGCATACATTATGTGTGCTGAATATCCCAAAATAAAAAGAGGCAGTAAGCTAAAATGACAATGTGGACACACAATGGGAAGTAGATTTGCCACTTTGCACTGGAAGATAATGGCAGCTCCAGTAAGCAGAAGCTGCCAACTTGTGTTGCTTCTTATAGGCACTTGTAGGCACTGCTAAACAGCTGATCCCTAAAAAACTCACTCCTTTTCACAGGCACTTGTTCTTCTAAAACTTATAACTCCTGAAGATCCCTGCTTGAAAATGAACAAGGAGAGATGAAGAATGCAGGCAGAGAGACAGTTATTCATTTAAAAAATTGTCATTGTAACTGGAAAAGCATTGTTTTTCTTTAATGAAAACTGGCTGTAGTGAATATCACTGTGCAGTGTCCTATTCAGAAGTTAGATAGCTTGTAGCTTTAGCTTTCTGTACCAGTCATAGCTCTGAATAAAGCTATGTGTACAAACCACCTCCTCCATCTTCTTGTAGGTCACTGAGAGGCATCTGACATCCCTACTGTCTTTACAGTTCATTAGGCATAAAGAAGGTGAACATGTATCTTCAACTCAGCACAGTACTGGTGATAAGAAAAGTCAGCTTGCTTGTTGCCTGAGCCCAGACATACTGCTACTGAGAATTTGTGGGTTTGACCTTATTGTATCAGATCAGTAGAAATGACTTATTCTCTGCAAATACTGAAAATATTGCAACATGGAAAAAAAAAAGAAAGAAAAAAAAAAAAACAAAAAAAAAAAACCTTGAACTAGGTTGATTTTGCTATTAAAAAGCAGAATTGCTTTCTACTATTTAAAAGCTAGGAAAGTAAAAAGGAATCAGCAATTGTTTTGGGGTGGTTAGGAAAACACAGTTAAATTCCAACCTTTACAAAGTGAAATGTAGACATTCAGAATCTATATAGTCTCTATAGCCACTCAAGAATAAATTACCCTCTGGCAATGCTGTCTTTTCACTGTAAAGAGAGTATAACTGACTATATATAACCAAATGTCTTTTTTTTTTTTTTGGTCTAAAGGCAGGTAAGGTGACTCTCACTCACTGCAAGGAGATACTAGAGACACTATAGAGTATCAAATTTCAATGCAACCTAAAGTTGGGAGCATAAGTAATGCCTCAATTAAGTCAACAGCTGTCTATAAATGAATAAGATATGCTTCAATATATACAGTGCCAGGATCAACTGAAGTACTTTATTTGTACGAATTTCAGTTGTTGTGAAAGAACACAAAAAAGTAGACAGACATCATAGAACAAAATAAAAAATAATAGCACAAAATAAAAAAATCATAATTAAAATAATAATAATAAAAACAACCCTTTGAATTTTTATATCAGTCTGTTTGTAAGCTCTTTACCCTCCTAATGAACAAAGTAGCAATGTCCCACCAAGCAAAGTATCTGAGATACTCAAGAGAGTATTCCTTTAGCCTACTCTGGTATAGATGAAGATCCTCTTCTAGTTATATTTTATTGCATTGTTCCTGCATGACAATAAATACACAGCTATTGAGGGCTGAATTTAAAACAGATGTGACTGCAGAAAACTGGAATTATACCAGGAAAACAATAGAACCTGTACATGTCTGTGCTAAATCACAACACATGTATTTTGTTTTAATTGGTTCTTTTGTCTTGCTACTGGAATTTTACAGATTGCCACGGCTGAATGAGCTGCAAACAACCCTCTGAGGGCAAAGCTTTCATTCTTTGTTTATAATTTTCCACTCAAGTTAAGAATAAGCCTCCAGACAGAAGCTAAGTACAAAGTGACAGAGGGAGGAAATAACTGATGAGAAAGTTTCCTTTTTGTTGTAGTTTTTTGGTTTTATTTTAATTAAAATAAAAATGGGTTGACAGAAAGTGTACATTCATTGTCAATCTGGACCAGCTGGCAAGCAGTGGCCCTGCGTGTGGGTCAGGGAATCAAGTGGGCATGGGTTCCCTGGTGGTGCACCCAGGGAGACCTGCAAGTGTGGGTGCTGAGGGAGTGTGAGTGTGTGAGAGCTGCATGTGTACAGCCAGCAGTAGTCAGGAGCAGCCAGCGAGCCAGGCACCTATGGGGCAGGTTAGGGGGCACAGGGTATAGGCAAGGACACAGGGCTGTCAGAGGGGCTGTGCTGGTATTCAAGGGATCCATGTGAGCCTGGGGATGTCATGTGTGTGACTGCACCAAGACCCTGCTCTCTCTGTCAGTCAAGGGGAGGAGGGGACTTGGCTGACTGCACTTGTTTTATGTGAATCCTGTGTGTAGGCACTCTTAAAAGCAGTTCTTTGTATGTAGCATTCTTTGTGACTAACCCTGTCAGTCCTGTGTGTGTGAGTCTGGGTTTGCCTTTGTGTGATTGTGTGTGCCTAGGGTAAAGGCTCAGTTTCAGCTCGCCAGCTGAACCTGCAGAAGGGAAAGCAGCAGCTGTGTCCCCCAGCCTGTGCAGAGATCTTGGGTAGAGGTCCTGGGTCCATTAGCCAGGCAGGAGCTGTCCTGGCCTGGAGCAGCTGGAGGAAGTGGTCATCCTCTTTATATCACTTAACAATAAAATGTTGCAGGGCACTGCTATCAGAGACCTTCAGTGCAAACTGTCTTGCATTAAAAGCAATCATAATATAAGCCAAAGTGAAGTGTCTGTAGAGATGAGATTGTAGTTCTATATAGCTCAGAATCCTAACTCAGATGTGATTACAACTGGATAATTAGGAGAGGAAAATAGATTATACACAGTCTTTATACCAAGACAAAAAAAAAAAAAAAAAAAAAAAAAAAAAAAAAAACATAACAAAAAATTATAGAAGTGCTGTTTCTGCATGGACATGACAGAAAGTCCTTGAACTCATTTGGTTTTGGTGTTAGTATACTTCCACATATGTCTTAGCATATATTAATCTCATCTGTAGAGCAAATCATTTTTCTAGAACTTACATGAAATAATGGTTAACCTGTACAACCCTATAGCAAGGCCAGTAAGTCATTTTTTTAACTTCACTAAGAAAATAAGAAAAAGCCTTCATGAATGCTTACCTCCTAAAAATTGCCACTTCTATTGTCACTAATTTTCTCCTGATTCATTGCAACTAACAAGATATCTAGTCTAAGCAAGCCATCTAGTTTGTTTTTCATATTATATAGCTTGGTATGTTGCTGTTCATCTTACAACAATTCCTTTTTATTCTGTTTCACATCAAACATCTTCCTATTCCTATCCATGGTTGACACTTTTCCCTTTATACTGATTCTATCTTGGATGTGCTTACCTCCTGCTTTATAGTAGCATCAAGTTACTCTGCCAGGATGATCTATTAATGCAACTCCTAAATTTTTCTTCCTTGAAAAAAAATGTTCTTTAAAGGTCCTGCAATAGAATCAATTTTGTGTAGTTAAGTGAGGAAAGAGAAGTACACAACAGATGAGTTCTAGAAGTCTACTAGTTCTGCAGGCCTTTAAAACACCATCAGCAATGATAGTAGGTTATAAAGTACATTTTTTGCAACATTTGTCTTCGGTTGCACCAAATTTACAGAAGACAATTTGAAGACATGCTTGCTCTCACCCAGGCTCAAGAGGAAACCGCTTCTGGAAGGCAAACTAGCCAGGAGCTAGAGAGTTTTCAACGTGGAAGTGACATGAGTCAAGTCACTCTGAAGAGTGCAAAAATTGCATGAACTGTCATCAGAGACTAATGTTTCCCAAAGGGTTGCCATGAGGCAATAACTCTCTGTGATAATGGTGAATAAGACAGCTTCTGTGTTGCACCTGTTTGCCCTTAGCATCTAGTCCTTGGAGCTTTGGGCTGTGGATGAACAGGATGTTTTGTGTGACCAGCCTAACAGATAGCCACAGGGATATTTTGTCTTCGACTTCTTGTTGTTTCCTCCCTTGTATTTCAGAAAAAGTTCTTAAAAAGAAACCCTAGATATACATACACACTTTAGCTCTTCACAGTTTAGATGTCTTTACAAAAAGCCTTTTTAACAAGAAATAATATCAGTGAGAGAAAGGGAAAGAACTAAACTTTCAATTAAAGTCTAAATCAGGTTTTAATGTTTCTGAAGTCATCTAAATTGATCCCTTTATAGTAGAGGGCTTTGATGTGATTTTAAATCATTTCAGAGAAAACTGAATTTGAAAAAAAATATATATCATGCTCAGGGTAATTTAATACACCTAAGTTATTAACTTCCCTGGCTAAGGACACTCAGTGAGTTTTTAAAGAGCACAAACCTTTCACTGTCTTCCAAATACTTGCTACTACTTTAAATTTGTGATGTAATATTAGGAATTTGTGGTTTCAGGTCGGATCCTATTAGATTACATTGATTCATATTATATAAGCACTATTAAGAGATGAAAGTTCAGCAGTTTAGATATGTGCTCTTCAACACTGGAAAATCATTAACCAGATAAACCATGCCATAATCTGCTCATGTTAAAACACAGAGAATTTTCTATCACCAGAAGCTTGGATGTAACCATCATTGAAGTCTGTGGATGAAATCTCCAGACTTCAATGGATTTTGAAGGAAAAATTATAACATGATAGTTATCCAATGAGAACAGCAAAACTATACAATGATACCCAGATAAAGATGACTTGTTTTTGTTGTTGTTGTTGCTTTGTTTTTGTTTTGTTTGTTTGGTTGGTTTTTATGAATAAATGGTAACTTTGAAAACAGCTCAAAGAAATCAGAGAGAAGGGGAGGAAGGAGGCTCAGATGGGTCTAAGGTCTTCAGCTGGGACAGGCTCCCTTTCCAATCTGAGAAGCACAAGGAGGAACTGGAAATAAGAAGCATGGACTTCTCAGTCCTTGAGCTCCTGCACTGAATCAAAGAGATGTGAAAAGACCCTCTATTTGCAAAAGCTCAGTATGTTGGACTGCCTGGACATTTTCTTTTCTATGATCTGGTTACTGTCTCTAAAGAAAGGTTTCCTTGGGTTATAAAATATTGTACTAGAATAAGCTAATTTTCTAAAGAGGAAACACACTTTTTCTGTTTAAGAAAGATTAAAAGGTTAAAAAAAAATTTCTTCCCATCCACCCTATCTTTGGAAGACCGGTCCCTTTGCTTTAGTTTTACTCTAATAAATTTCAGTGGCTTCTTGTGTTGCAACACAATATCTCATAGCCATTCCTAAAGACTGTAGGGAAGTTTCCTTCTATCTTCTATTTCAGAAACTTGTGTGCTCCCCTTTGAGTTCCCAGACTCTATTCATACCTCAGGTACTTTTTCCTGATCTCAGTCTCTCTTTGGCCCCATCCTGCTCCTCTGGGAAAATTCATCTCTCCAGAGGCCCCGCTCTTGATCATATCACAGCTTTTAGAAGAGGCAGATGAACAGCCCTGGTCCATGCTGCCTGACTAGTTGTCTAACACAAGCATTAAAAATGAACACACAAACAAAAAACAGTCTAATTTTTTGTTAAAGGAGGTGGGGGAGCTGATTCTGAGTACCTATTTCTCCCTGGTAATTCAGGCTGCTTAATTGCAGCTTGCGAAGGAGGAGTTCATATGATGTGGGTATGCAACAAGATGCTCAATTATAACCACGGGATTTGTTCTGTAACTTTTCCTCCTACTGTATTTAAATACACCAGCATTCCCTTGATCATCACAGCAATAAAATAATCAAATAATTAATTGACAACCAGAATAGTTTACCATTATAGTCTGTGACACACTTTTTTGCTTGCCCACCTTGGAGGACAAATTTCACATCCAAATTTTCATTAAAAAAATAAAAAATAAAATACACTAGTACACTAGCAATCAAATCTCTTAATATTATGTCTCATTTAGATCTGTATGCTCATACAGCTGAATGTAACACAGTACATCAAGAGTTCTGAAAGTCTTTAAACACACACAAAAAAACAAACAAACATATAGAATAATGAAGACCCAATGATATAGTCTTTTTATATTCAGGAAGCCAAAAGCTTTTTTTTTTTTTTTTTAAAAAAAAAAAAAAAAAAAGTCTTACTTGAGAAAAACATTTTTAAATATAGATATTTTCATTTAAAATATTTAGAAAAACATATTTTAGTTATTACTATCTGAATTAAAAATCAGAATGTGGAAGAAAAAAAAATATAATGAAAAAGAGTAAAAAGTTCATAATATGGAATATTTTCAAAAGAGGTTTTTCAATTTGTTAAGTGAATGCTATGGAAAAGGGGAGCTGTTTTGTAAAATCTTTGCCTTCCTCCAAGAAAACCTTTGTCAAAAAGAAGTCTGACCTTTATTGTAGGAGATTTCAAATGAGTTAATAAAAGAGCTATGCATAGCCCTTAATTTGTACACAGCACCCACTAAAGGAAAAATCCACTGCAGCAATGCTTGTGGTATTTATTGACATTTCAGCTTTTTAAAAGTAAAATTTCTTCTTGAAATAGTAGTGCAGACCAACTCAGTATATCATAATATCAACTTATATTTTATGCTGACATTAACCAGCAAGAATCTCCTTCTTTGAAATGTATGTATTATTACTTTATTACAGTGAGAGTTTTGCAACATAGAGCAGGCAGTTTTGTTACAACATTTTATTCTTTAGTAGCAAGGGATATTAATTCAAGATGTATAGGAAAGTATATTGATCTTTGCTGTCATACAGAAATAAAATGTCATGTAGAGAAACTGTATCATTGTTATTCCAATGTAATATCTGTTCTGTGGTATTATTTTTCAGATTTTAAAACAGAAATCCTTATTGCTCTCTGTAAATTCAGATTCCCATAAACCTCACAAATCCATGACTGTGATGAATTACCATTTTTCTATTACCTGATGACAATCTATAGATAACTCCATATAAGAGACATATGGTAGCAAGCTCTCTTTTGTATTGAGAATGTTTTCTGTTTAGCTCATAAGAGGCTCAATCGCTCAATCTTGCATACATTCAGAATTCTACCCAGAGCTGTTAGGACTTCCAGAAACAACGGAACAACAACAGCAAAAGAATGTCTTAAATATGGTTTCCATTCATCAGAAATCTACTCAGGTTGACTAGAGATATTTTAACTGTATTCCTGCTAAACTCACACAAAAATTTCCACATTAAGTATGGTTGTGATAACAACATTGTATTGAGTGGATCTGGATCCACCTAGGTTTATCATCCATTTTCTAGCAGAAACATGCTGCAGCTTAAAGAGACAAAGAATAACATACAAGGTCATATGGAAAATAATAGGAAGTGAAAGAAAATGATTTCACCTAACTTCAGCTATCTATGATAAGCTAGTAACTAATACCTTCAGAAGGAATAGGAAATAAACCTTTACAAACCTAGACAAATAGTATGAAGGAGCCTCTGGAAGTTATTGTTTTCCTCAAACATAAAAAGAACTTAAATGAATAACTTTCAATATGTTAACTTGGTGTTAGGTGTTAGCTTTCTAATCTCCAGAGATTTTGCTAGTTCAGTCCTAACACATGCCCATGGGTAATGTGTACATCAGGTAAAACAATGTTTGTCTTTGAGCTATGTCATATGAATAAACAGTAGTTTTCCCCCTTCCATTATTTCAGTCCAGGAAACAAACATAATAATTAAATATAACCACCACTGTAGCCACCTCTAACCTCCTCCCCCCCCCCCCCAAAAAAAAAAGGTCTACTGGGTCTACATCATTCCACTGATATTTCACAAGCCAAGGAGGCTAAATTTGTTCAGTATACTATTGAATTATTTTTATGTTTAAACAATAGTTATGTATGGGCACTTCTGTAGTTTTCTATATGGACTAGCATTATGTGATCCTAACGGAAATCTGATAAATTACATAGAAACAGAAGTCAGGAATATTCTTATAGAAATAGCTTAAGTGAGCTATAAGCTTTAATTGAGACTTCCTTCCTTCCTTCCTTCCTTCCTTCCTTCCTTCCTTCCTTCCTTCCTTCCTTCCTTCCTTCCTTCCTTCCTTCCTTCCTTCCTTCCTTCCTTCCTTCCTTCCTTCCTTCCTTCCTTCCTTCCTTCCTTCCTTCCCTCCTTCTGCCATTTTATTTTGAGCAGTTTATGACATCTAATTGTTATCCAGCTACAGAAACACATGAAAGTTAATTTGTAATTTCTATAGGAAGGTAGTGTTCACTTAAATTATACGAGATTTATCCCAGAAAGGCCAGGAGAATCTACATAATTCACCACACAGTAATCAGGTGTGCCTGACCTAGGTGATCTGCTAGGTTGTACAAGAGCAAGGCCTGTGATGCAGCTGAGCTGCAGTTTCTTTTCAAGAAGGGCATCCAAAAATGATTGCACAGTACAAGACAAAACATTTCTAGGCACCAAGTTAGCTAATAAGTATGCAGAAAAGGCAATCATTCTGGCAGAACGTGGGCCTCCTAATAGTGTAGCTGTGCAAAGCAGCTTGAATTAGAATTAGGTAGCCGGGAGGATGGCTTTTGTCTGTTTGCATATCTGAATTTGATGAGACTGCAAGCTTCTTAGAGGGGGGAGGGAGGGAGGAGAGAAATGGAATAAACCCCTGTGTCTTGCTTTTCAATAGAACTGTGAAATAAAAGAATGTGAAATATTAGTCTCACTTAGTGTTGCATCAGCTGAAATATATTAATAGAAAAGTATATCCATTCTCTAGTATTCCATTGCTTAGTTGAATAGGCAATCTATTAAATCTTCATGTGTTTCCTGGTTAATTTATATGAAACCTGATTATATTGCTACAAAAGAGTTCAGAATAATCCCTATAAAGATTGCAAGTACAAGCAGAAATTGCCTTTCTATTAAGCATGGTAGTTAGGTATGTACTTAAGCTCCTGCTCAAGGGCCCTAAATGCTCTAATGAACAAGTGTCTTCTTCCTTACATACTTACAGTTGAGCATGTCATGAGTCTTTTCAGGTTAGATTCACTTCATCTGACTATAGCTTTTTAAAACTAAAAAAAGAAAAAGAAAAAAAGGCAAAAAAGGCAATTTACGTAGGATCCTTCTTTCAGACATCTTCAGACAAGTTCCTAAATTAGTACAAAAACTAGCTTAAACTAGCTGTTCAACTTTTATATAGACCCACCCTACAATATAATTGTCCATTACTCCATTGTATGAATAAAGCTTCTCAAAGACATAGTAAATTAAAAAATGCTTGGATACTAAATGTACTGTTACTAATGTTGATTTTTCTTTGACGTCTCACATTATTGTTTAAGAAGCAGAAAATATTCTTATTTTATTTCATCACAAACGATGCACATGAGATTGTTAAGATGCAGTTAAATATGTATAGAGTGCCTCTGAACATCTACTGTTCAGTCCTCAAGTGCTCTTTTTCCCTCAGGCATGCCCAATTAGAAGCATCAATATGTCCCTAGACACTTGGAAAGACATTTTTCTAGACCTCAATGAAAAAGCAATGTCATATTTGGACAGTAACTGAACTTGTGCTGGTGGCAGTTTTCCTCCATTTTGTTCCATACTCATGATCTGATGTTCAACCAAAGTTTCTTAAAGCAGGACGAAAAACAACTGTGCAAAGATGTTAAAAATGTCTTCTCCCCACCCCCTGAAAAAGAAAGAAACAAACAAACATGTATGTTCTACCTTGCTCTTGAACCAGTCTGGAGTTGCAATGTTTCTAGCTAAATTCTACCTTAAGACCCAGACAAATAAAAGACAGGATTTTGTTTTGTTTTATTTTTTTATTTTTTTTCCTCATGCTACATGATGAGTTTGATAACCAACTGTATTACGTGAAAGATGGGTATCTGGTTCTTAGAAACAGAGTTGGAGCATCTCTCTGAATTGTGGCAGAGCTGATGCAGGAAACAGGTGTCTGGCTATTCAGGAAAAGATGTGTCAACTCTACATGGATGTTTGTTTTTTGGATTTTGGTGGTTTTGATTTTTTTTTGTTTGTTGTTGATTATTTGTTTGTTTTTAACAAAACAATGTGTGCTTATTTGTTTCTTTATTTAATGGGAGTACTATGTGAGGATTCAGTAGAATGTTAAAACAATTTTTTTGTTTGTTTGTTTTGTTTTGTTTTTTGTTTTTTTTTAATCTCAGAGTCTGAATTCTACTTCTTTCCATTGAAACTGCACATAAGAGTGGCCTGTCTAAATTCTTGCATTGGATGTAGGTCCATTTGAGAAAGAAAAAGTATTATAAAATTATAGAAAATAATAAAGGAAAAGTAAATTTATTTTTCTGACTTTCCTGTTCTTAGAATGCAAGATGCAAGATTTAGTACAAATAAAAGATCAGCTACGTAAAATGGATGAAATAAAAAATAATTTTATAGATAATAGACATAAAAGGTCTGTATAATTTATTGGTACCAAGTATTATTTTGGAAAAAAAAAAAAAAATTTTTGAAAAAATTTGAAATTTTTTTGAAATAATTTGGGAAAAAAAAATAGAAAAAGAAGATTAAAAGAATTCAAAACAGATGATGGAATTATGCAGCAGCTAAGGGAAGAAGTTGAGACTCCTTAATGCAACAAGATGGTTTCCAGAAGTTTCATGCCTTGGAGAGATGGCTATCCTTACTTCTTTAACCCTAAGAAACAGAAAAGTCTTTATTTCTACAGTACTTTATGTTATCATTTAGTATACAGTGTTCTGCCAGTTTGAAATAAAAATGGCAATTATTGTGTCTGTGCATCTTTATATTCTTATCACATTCTGGAAAGATATCTTCAAAAGCTGCAAGTCACGCTTTTGTACATCTGCTTAAGTAAAAAAAAAAAAATAATAATCCCTGGTGAAATAAGCTAAAAGTGTCTATTTCACATCTCTATTGATCTTTCACTTTATGTTTTGCTGTGTTTTGACTGAGTTTTGGTTGATTTGCTGTATTTTCTTTGTTGGTTTTAATGTTGCTTTTCTAATGCTTGTTGGATTAGTGGAACAAGCTGGAAAAAATCACCCTAAACTGTGTGGGCTTTTGAATAAATCTCTGGAGAACTTCTGTATAATCACAGACTTCTCCCGTTTGCTACAAAAAGGGTTAATTTGAATAACTTTAGGGACTTCAAAGAATGCAAAGCTTTCCTAACAAAACAAGAGAAAGTCTATATTACCATCCATGCAGGTATTTTTATATGAAGGGATACATTTTCAAAGCACTGCAAGGGAGGTATGTGCTAAAATCTGTTCATGTATAACAGGATTTGCGCTAATACCTCCTACACACTACTTTGAAACTATACCCCTCTCTGTTTTTAATAGTTTGTAGCCATGGAAGGGACTGTGATTTGGAAGAAGTTGACATTTGTAGAATAAAAAACGCATGGAGAACACAAAACTACAAGTAAATTGGTAAATTTCAAATAAAATGTACACTGCAATTATCAGCATCATAATACTTTTTAACTTATGGAAGTGTCTTTTATCTAAAGATAACACAAGGCCACACCTCGAGTACTGTGTTCAGTTTTGAGCCCCTCACTACATCAAAGGACATCGAGGTGCTCGAAAGAGTCCAGAGAAGGGTGACAAAGCTGGTGAGGGGTCTGGAGAACAAGTCTTATGAGGAACAGCTGAGGGAGCTGGGGTTGTTCAGCCTGGAGAAAAGGAGGCTCAGGGGCGACCTTATTGCTCTCTATAGAGAGACCTTAAAAGAGGCTGTAGCAAGGTGGGGATTAGTCTATTCTCCCACGTGCCTGGTGACAGGACGAGGGGGAATGGACTAAAGTTGCACCAGGGGAGGTTTAGGTTGAATATTAGGAAAAACTTCTTTACTGAAAAGGATGTTAGGCATTGGAATAGACTGCCCAGGGAAGTGGTGGAGTCACCATCCCTGGAGGTCTTTAAAAGATGTTTAGATGGAGAGCTTAGTGATATGGTTTAGTGGAGGACTGGTTAATGTTAGGTCATAGGTTGAGCTCAGTGATCTTGGAGGTCTCTTCCAACCTAGACAATTCTGTGATTCTGTGATAACAGTATCTTGAAGAGATTTGCCTCTTCTAGCATCTCTGCACATGTAACAAATCAGGCTGAAGAAATTTGCTCTGGAAAGTGATACAGATTTTCAGTGTATGGGAAACAAGGCAATGCTACTGAATTCAGTAAAGCTACATGGATTTAACAGAATTTCATATTTCATTCAGAGACTTAACAGCATCTCCTTTCATAACTGTTATGAAGAAGGAAAAAAAAAATGTAACACAACCTGTGTAAAAGAAAAAACAAGTCTCTTCAATTTTTTTTTTTTATTTTTATTATTAGTTTATGTGCCAAGCAGTTTGATTGTAAAATTAGTATACTATAGAAGATAAACTGCATATGTGCATATATTTGAATTTATCTTACCTATAAGATAGCTATTTATTACCTATTAATTTTTTTACCAATTAATTTTTTTTACCTACAGTTACCTATTGTATACATCTCTCTAGCTTAATTTTATCAATGATAGGCTCTCATTGTGACTCATCCAGTGTACTAAAAATTCACCAGTGTTTTAGGAAAGGAGGCTGTCTCCTTCCATATGGCAGTATCTGCGTTCCAGCTCAGGCTGGAAGCTAAACTTCATGGTTCAAGGAACTTCACAATATTTTAAGCGGAAGCTCAGTCAGCTCTTTGATTTTTCTTCAGAAACAGAGGGCAAGGTCTTGTGCAAGGTCAAGTACATGAGGAAGCATCTTTTTGAATACTACTGCTACATTCTTTTGAATGCGTGGCAAACTTCACAGAAGAAACAGTGTTCAATTTATATCAGTCTAAAGGTAAGGGTGAGAACTAAATGGTTCAGGGAATGGCACTGAACAGCACATCCACTGTCGCCCCAGGTCCTAATCCTTTGGTAAAGCTATTACTGACCATTCAAAGACATGTAGGTGAAAAAATCAATATAACAAGAATACAACTGAATCCCATGCAGAAATATAGCCAGGAATGTGACATCAAATGGTTAGCTTGAGCACTGTGCTAATAGAACGTGTGTTTTATGGATTGCAGCTCATGCATGAGACAGAAAATGGAAAGGATTTTGAAATAAAAGAGTACTTACATAGAAAAACAGAAGATTTGCATCAAAAGAAACAGAAATTGGTTTATCACGTCCAGCACTTCACTACAGCTTGTAGCATCCAAAGCTCATCACTTGTTTATGTTGAACAATGACTATCAGTTACCTGAGGGAACTATTAAAGTGTTTCTTCTAATAAAATCTGAGGGAAAAAAATAACACGTTTTAAGACCTTTTTTGTTGTTGTTAAGTTAATAAAGCTTTTACATTCAGATCAGTTGTAAACTCTGTCAAGTCTATATTTCCCTTTGGGACAAAAGCTCTAGAAGTTTTTACTTTCTCTTTGTTTCTGTACCTACCATTTTCATATTTCTCCTTTCTATATCCAAAAATATGGTCGGTATTTTTACCTTTTTTTTTTTTTTCCTACTCAGATTCTTCTGGAAAGTAAAATACATCTCTGAAGGTTTTTTTTTTTATTTGTTTGTTTGTTTGTTTTTGTTTGGTTTTGTTTGTTTTTTTCCATGCATAAGACCTGTTTAACATGTATATATCTTTTGCACTAGCTTATGTGATGCTAGTAAACTGTTTGTGATGTTAGGAACTGTAATGCTGTGTTAGGCTAGTGGAGTGTGTTCTTATACTGTGACACCATTCAATTGTGTTTTTTACTTCCAAGCAGAAAGTCAATCAGTGAGACATAATGCTACAAATGTTCAAATGTTGGTACAATGTGTTTCACTGCTGGAGGGCCTGTGGAAAGAGACATTAGTGTGGGAAAAGCTCCTTGCATAAGACACAGCTACACTTGAAAAAATCTGCCAGTGATAGACAATTAGCTAGAGAATAACTAAAGATTTTTTTTTTTTTCTCCTATGTTTTATATGAACTATAACAGCCATGGCAAAACAAGTCTGAAACGTAAACAAAGAGTGAGAGAAGAAATTCATTTCCACCCAATTCCCCCACTGAGAAAATCCAGATACAAAGTCTATCAAGTTCTGTGAACTAAAATTCAAATGGAAGACCTTTTTTTTATTATTATTATTATTTTATTTTTACAATGGACAAGTATTATCCATAGCTGTTCTGTCTGAAGTTTTTAATACAAGTAACTATGTCTTTTCAAGGAGTCACATCCAAGTTCAGTCACAAAACATTGGTCCTGATGAGATAACTTCAGTTGCATACATATATGTAGTACTTTATGTTTCACCTTGAATGACCTATGAGGTGATCATAAAAGCTCTTCAGGGATCCAGATTTTCATGGAACAAACAACAAACAAGCACAAGGTATTGAAAATATCATGAGCAGTATATGTGTTAAGTCCTATATTGTTTTCCCTTTTCTTTGAAAGGGAGAACGTAATAGAATCATGATTTCAGATGTCATAAATATATAGATATTAATAAATATATAAAATAAAATAAAATAAAATAAAATAAAATAAAATAAAATAAAATAAAATAAAATAAAATAAAATAAAATAAAATAAAATAAAATAAAATAAAATAAAATAAAATAAAATATATATTATGGTATCATATATATTGTAATATATGATATAATATAATATATATAAGTCATAAATATAGATATTTATGACATCTGAAATCATGATTCTTTTACAGTTTTGATACACTTAATATCAGAACATCTCTGTTTAGATATTAACTCTCACCACAAAATTGCTGATAATGTTTTTATAAGTCATATTTAATCAACACATTGTACTGTTTACTTTCAGGTTACTTTATCAGGTTACTTTCAAAGACAGTTACATGGTTTCCCACTTCCAGCACATGGAGCTGTCCAGAAAACAGTATTGTATCACTCTACAAAGAATTCAGCAAGGTGTTAAACACAATATTTACTGTTATCAGAAACTAACAGACTTGTATCTGGATGTGGGAGTAGGTTGTTTGTCCTTATTTATCAAGTATTTGGTTAATAGTTATATGGTTATAATAGTTATTTGGTTAATAGTCAAGTATTTGGTTAATAGATATTTAACTTTAAAATTACACTTTGTCACTAGCTGTTAATGCTATAATCTATTTCTAAATTAATATTTTCATTTTCCCCAAAATGACAAAGAAAATATTCTTCATTTATTGAATCATTGTCTGAAAAACATCTCTGTTTCTCTTGGAACAAAGGAGACAGCAAGTATTTCCTCTGTGACTTTGAGAAGCATTTGCAATACATTTTATATTTCCAGTAAGTAAAAAATTATATACATATATTGTCTAATACCCTATTGATAGCATATTTTCTTTTAGTGGAATGCAAAGATATAAAACAGACACAAAAAAAAAAAGGCATGAAGGAGCTGATGCTGACATGAAAGATAAGTCTAGTGTCTTCAAATAGAGTATGTTGCCAAGCCATGCCCTGTGGCACAGAAGAATTACCCACAGTTAAATTTCCCATACACTTTAGATGGTACATTTCCCTTACTTTTATTTTCCACATCTTCACATACTGTTGACAAACTGCAGTGATATTGTTCACGTCTCCTGTATAAAACTGAAAAATACTGTCAAAGTGACAATAGAGCCCCAGTAACTGTGACTGAGAGCTCCCTGTTTGACCAAATCGCGGCCTGCCTTGGAACTCCACTTTCTAATATGTGGTAGCCACGATGGTCCACAGCCTGAGGCAGCAGCACTTCTATACTGCTATATTGGAGCACATTGAGGCATATGGCAGAATCTCCCAAGGTATCAGTGCTCACAGCACTTTTTTTTTTTTTTTTTTTAAAGTCAGTGTTTAGAGGTTTTGAGATAGCAAACCTGATGTTATCACTTAGCCTTAAATAAGGAGCTATATTTATAATGCCTGATTCTTTCCCAAGTTCTTAAATTGGATTATAATAACAGACTTAATGCAACTTGGAAACATTGATTTTTCAAAGCTATATCTCTTTTGCTACAAGAATTTACATTGTTAATGTAGTTATTCTTAATATCATTTTGATTAAGACAAAAAACAAATAAGTGTGCAATTTTCTTAAAACACTGATCATTTTTGGGGACAGATTTCTGGTTTTACCTTTTTAACTAAAGTCAAATTTGTCAGAGACTTCCCTTTTTCTCTTCTCCTAAAATTTGGAACAAATGCAACTGAACAAATGCAACTGATCATGCGCCTCTCTCGGAGAGGGGTAAGGATCTTTGGTCAGGAGTTGTCAGGGCTGATAGATAGGGCTTTAAACTAGAGTTGAAGGGGGAAGGGGATAAAACCAGGCACGCCGGTGAAGACCTAAGGGATGGTACGCTAGAATCAGAGGGGCTGTGTGCCAGTGAGGTCCTTCGGTCAGATCCACAAGGTGCTGAGTGTAAGGAGACGCACCTGAAATGCTTTTACACGAACGCACGCAGTATGAGGAATAAAATGGATGAGCTAGAAGTCCTGGCCCAGTCCCGCAACTACGACATCATCGGCATAAGCGAAACCTGGTGGGATGAGTCCTGTGACTGGGGTGTTGCGATAGATGGTTACAGGCTCTTCAGGAGGGACAGGCAGGGTAGGCGAGGTGGTGGGGTGGCGATGTATGTGAAGCAGGGGCTGGACTGTGTGGAACTTCAGGTTGGCAATGGCAAAGTTGAGAGCCTCTGGGTAAGGATCAAGGGACGAACGAATAAAGGGGATGTCGTTGTGGGAGTCTATTACAGACCGCCTGGCCAGGACGATAGCGCCGATAAATTATTCTTTACAGAACTAAGAGAGGCCTCGAGATTAACTCCCCTTGTCCTTATGGGGGACTTCAACTTGCCAGACATTAACTGGGAGTGCCACATGGCTGACACGAGCAAGTCCAGGAGGTTCATGAAGCACCTAGATGATAACTTCTTGGTGCAGGTGCTAACGGAGCCAACTAGGAAAGGTGCCCTCCTAGACCTGTTGCTAGAAAACAGAGAGGGTCTGGTGGGAGATGTGGTGATTGGTGGCCGCCTCGGTCATAGCGACCATGAAGTGGTTGAGTTCAAAATTTACGGTGACAGAAGGAAAAGTGCCACCAAAACCTCATCCCTAGATATGGGGAAAGCGGACTTCAGGCTGCTCAGGGAACTAGTCAGCAAGGTCCCCTGGGAAACTGCTCTTGAAGGCCTCGATGTCTACCAGTGCTGGTCATTCTTTAAGCGATGCCTCCTAGAAGCACAAGATCAGGCAATTCCTAAATATCGCAAGTCAGGCAGGCGGGGCAGGAGGCCGGCGTGACTGACCAGGAACATTCTAATGGAGATTAGGCGGAAACAGAGAGTGTTTCGCTACTGGAAGGAGGGCCAGGTGTCATGGAAAGAATACAGGGATGCTGTTCGTGTTTGTAGGGAGAAAGTTCGTGTGGCCAAAGCACACCTAGAGTTGAAGCTGGCTGTGTCTGTGAGAGAAAATAAAAAGGTTTTTTTTAGATATGTGAATGGAAAAAGGAGAACTAAAGAATACATAGGGCCGCTCCTTGATAGGGAAGGTCTCCTCACAGACAATGACATAGGCAAAGCAGAGACGCTTAACGCCTTCTTTGCCTCTGTCTTCAATGCCGATGATGGGCTTCGGGACCCAGGGTGCCCTGAGCTGGAGGACTGGGACAGTGGGGATGACAAACTCCCAACCGACCCTGAACGTGTGCGGGATTTGCTGCTCCACCTGGATCCCTACAAGTCCATGGGTCCGGATGGGATTCATCCCCGGGTGCTGAAAGAGCTGGCGGACATCATCGCGGAACCTCTCTCAATTATTTTTCAACGATCCTGGGAATTTGGAGAGGTCCCGGTAGACTGGAAGCTGGCAAATGTTGTGCCGATTTTCAAGAAGGGTCAGAAAGAAGACCCTAGCAATTACAGGCCTGTCAGTCTCACGTCAGTGCCTGGTAAAATCACGGAGAAGTTGGTTCTCGAACTTATTGAGGCGCACCTGGGGGACAAAGCAGTCATTGGTGCCAGCCAGCATGGGTTTGTGAAGGGTAGGTCCTGCCTAACTAACTTGATTTCCTTTTATGATAAGATCGCCCGTATGGTGGACCAAGGGAAACCAGCTGATGTGATTTTTTTGGACTTCAGCAAGGCTTTTGACACGGTTTCCATAGGATCCTACTGGACAAAACGTCCACCATACAGCTAAATAAAAACATCATACGATGGGTGAGCAATTGGCTAACGGGCAGGGCCCAAAGGGTTATGGTAAATGGGGCTGCGTCAGGCTGGCGGGCGGTCACCAGTGGGGTCCCTCAAGGCTCCATTTTAGGGCCGGTACTTTTCAATATTTTTATAAACGATCTGGATGTAGGAATAGAAGGTATTTTGAGCAAGTTTGCTGATGACACCAAACTTGGAGGAGTTGTGGACTCGAATGAGGGTGGAAAGGCCTTGCAGAGGGATCTGGATAGGTTGGAGAGCTGGGCAATCACCAACCGCATGAAGTTCAATAAGAGCAAGTGCCGGGTCCTGCACCTGGGACGGGGAAACCCTGTCTGCACGTACAGACTGGGCGATGAGACGCTGGAGAGCAGCCTAGAAGAGAGGGATCTGGGGGTCGTGGTAGACAGCAAATTGAATATGAGCCAGCAGTGTGCCCTGGCAGCCAGGAGGGCCAACCGTGTCCTGGGGTGCATCTAGCACGGCATTGCTAGTAGGTCAAGGGAGGTGATTGTCCCGCTCTACTCTACGCTGGTGCGGCCTCACCTTGAGTACTGTGTGCAGTTCTGGGCACCACAGTATAAAAAGGACGTGAAACTGTTGGAGAATGTCCAGAGGAGGGCTACGAAGATGGTGAAAGGCCTGGAGGGGAAGACGTACGAAGAACGGCTGAGGTCGCTGGGCCTGTTCAGCCTGGAGAAGAGGAGGCTGAGGGGAGACCTCATCACAGTCTACAACTTCCTCGTAAGGGGGTGTCGAGAGGCAGGAGACCTTTTCTCCATTAACACCAGTGACAGGACCCGCGGGAACGGGGTTAAGCTGAGGCAGGGTAAATTTAGGCTTGACATCAGGAGGAGGTTCTTCACAGAGAGGGTGGTTGCACACTGGAACAGGCTCCCCAGGGAAGTGGTCACTGCACCGAGCCTGTCTGAATTTAAGAAGAGATTGGACTGTGCACTTAGTCACATGGTCTGAACTTTTGGGTAGACCTGTGCGGTGTCAAGAGTTGGACTTGATGATCCTTAAGGGTCCCTTCCAACTCAGGATATTCTATGATTCTATGATTTACTCTTTAACATCAGATTGATGATTCTTGCTTAGCATTTTATTATTTTATTTTATTTTATTTTATTTTATTTTATTTTATTTTATTTTATTTTATTTTATTTTATTTTATTTTATTTTATTTTATTTTATTTTATTTTATTTTATTTTATTTTAATGTTATTTATTTTTATTTGATGTAACTATGTATGACATGCAGCAATAGTCCATAGCCAAATATGCAGTAATACCGTAATACTTTTATGCAGTTTATATAACATGAAAATATTTTAATCCCTGTTGCTTTCATCACCTAATCTAGTTTTGAAAGTACATTGACAAATTAGTACCATATGTAGTGTTGTGTTGTACTTTAAGGATCATAAATATTGTAATGGAAAAAAAAAATAGTCTTCCATCACTTACAACTGTGAAACCTTTTGCCTTAGGACTTGGGATTCTCCAGTTTCTGTTCTAGTGTTTTCTTCTAATCTGTGCAACTGTTCATGGCCTTGCATCTGAGTACCTAGATGGGGTATCTCTCATGGTAAGAGAAATTAAGTTTTCTGTGGGAAGTGGGTTTCTCATAGGAAATGATTGCCTAAGGCCGTTGTCTCTCCCCTTCTCTGTAGCTCTCTTCATACCTCTAGATTTGTAGGGTTTTGTTTATATTACAGGAGAAGGAGGCATAGCAGAATCTAGTCATCACCAAACCACACTCCTATCAGCACCAGCAGCATTGTGAGTAGGAGCAGGAATACAGAAGGAAAAAACAAAAAGTTTCCTGCAAGGACCCTTGCCAGGCACAAGTGAAAACTGTATACTGCTAGGGAAAATGTATGGTTGAGGACCTCCTGTTGCACTAGAGAAATCATTAGTGCACACTCTGCAGAAGGTTTTGAATTTCTCTTTTCTTTCACTGTCTCTTTTTCTTCTTATTTGTTTTTGTTTATGTTGTTCACTTGTTTTTGTTTCATCTTGCCTGAAAGAAACCTTTATTTCCACAGTCAATGTGTGAAATGCAATGGACCCCACAGGCAGTCTGTGACATAATAACAGTACTTGGAAGAAATTATTCTTCTAATCTGGACAGTAGAATAAACTCAGTGTTACCTGTAAGCTTTTATTTATTACTAAGTCACTGCTTTGATTCATTGCCTGGCGAACCTCTTTGTCTGCAGACTGTAGGGCAGATCCCCTGCATCATCCAGACCTAACCAGAGCATGACACAACCTCTCTGCAGGCCATTCAATCACTATGTGATGCTCAGTCTGTGCAAGTGTTCCTCCAGCCCGCAGTTTAGACATAGGTGATGCATTACAGCAGCTGAGATGTGGTAACTGTGTTAAACCCTTTCACCATTTCAGCTTTAATCCAGACTGCAAACAGGTTCTATTCAGATTCCTTAGGCTAAAAAGGCTTTTGTGCTCTGTCTTTGCAGGACTGCTGACAGTAACTGTCTGTTTTGTCTTGCAGTACTCAAATAAACACATTAGGATTTAAGGAAAACTTAAGATTTTTCCAATTTGCTAGAGAAATCCTTTGCTAGGATTAGTCTGTCATGCTGCTTTTTATGTACCCCTGGCTGTCAAATTTTGGGCAGAATCCTTTCAACTTAGCCTATACATCCCACAGTTCAGTTTCAGTCCCACAATACTCCCAAATGTCAGATCTAAAATACTGGTAAATACCACCCACCTAATCAGTACAAAAAGACAGACACTGAAAAAAAAATAATAAATAAATAAAATAAAAAATCACATATCCAAAAGCTAATTTCTGAATAGGTAGAGTGAATCTACCTGTATTCCATTATAGCTGAACAGAATGTCCAATTTTATACCACTACCAGGCTGTATCAGTACATGTAGGGAAGATTAATTAGCACTTAATAAAACATTAATGAACATGCAAAACAGAAGTATGCGAGTATGCCTGAAAGAACTATTAAAAAGATGAGTTAGATACTCAGCTCAAGAGTCAGCTCACTTAAATAATTTTTAGATTGTTAATTACTTAGTACAAATTAGCAATCTGAACTCACTTTATAGTCAGTAAGGAGATACAGGCAACTGGAGAGAATTTCATTCCACCTATCTTAAATACCTCTTTTAGATTATGATGATGTTTAAGATATGATGATCTAAGTTTTAAAGGTCTAAGATGTATTTGGATGAACCAAATCCAGTAGCCATAGACAGTCCCCAGGAAACACTGGAATCCAATCATATTTAAGCCTTGCTTGTAAATTTAAACTTATTTCACTCAGAATATATCTGGTTTCAAATCAGGCTGCAAGCAGTCTGATTTTTGCAATCCATTTTAGAGTTCTGTAAATTATTATAAATAATATATAAAACCATTTGTAATTAAGCTTTCTTTGAAATTCTTCAAGAAAAAATCTAGAGTCATTGAAAGCCCATTTCTGGACTTATTTCATTAATGTATTTATATATTTCAAGTCCTTTATTCACATTTTAATAAAGTAAAGCCTCATTTAGATGATACATTTAAGCATCAAGCTTGCTGACATGAATATCAATATTTCTTTCGATTCTATTTGTTAAACTACATGAAATTGCCTTGAAGTAATGCTGATTTTTTAATTTTTTTTTTCACTGCTATGGATCATATTATAAGTGTTTTCAGAAGTGTTCAATCTTATTCACCTTTATTAACAGCTACATTAGAAGGAACATACCATTTTTAAATGTTAGTTATCTTCACTATGTCCTATTATGATCTTCACACAGTCCTATTACGTATTAACAGTACATGAGGTTATGCTACTGTGTTAAATTGGATTAAAGCACACCAGACCCCAAAATGTCTGCAGCAGTCTGCAGCAGCCAAGATATCATGATGAGATTTTCGTTGTGTTTCCTTCTATATGATTGACCTACTCTGTCAATTACATACAACCCAGTCTCAATGCAAAACTGAAAAAGGGGATGTAGAGCTTTCTGTCTTAAATCCTAACGGTTCTTATTTTCACTAAATACATCTTCTGGAATTTTAAAGGTGGAAATGTAAATGCATAACCGATAGACTAGCATCATCTGATGAAGATATACTGAGGTAAAATCAACATAGATATACATTGAATTGTATTCAGCTCTTTTTTAAATTATCATTATTATTTTGTAACACATTTTGTGTATCTCAGAGAACAAACGTTATATATAATTCTTTAATTATTTGTTTTCAAATAACCTTTTTTTTCACAAGAGTAATAAACAAGATAAATACAAACGATGAGAGAGAGCCTTGGAAGATACAGAATAAAATATTCTGGTGATAGCTTCTATTGCTTTATATATTGAAACAAAATCCTTATTTATATTTGAAATTTAAATTTAAGTCTTTGTTAGAAGGGAATAAGAAGTTCTCCTCCAAATGAATTCATCAGAATGTCTATGGGAATGAAGAAAAACATTGTAACATTGCACTTTCTTCTTACCACCATCAGCTAATATAGCTCAGGAAATTTTTTATCAATACATTAAAAAGACTAGATTTTGACACAGGAATATTTTCAATCCCCATCAAAGCTAACAGGATCCAAGGTTGATCAGTTCTTTAAGTTTGGATCTTCTTAGATGGATTTTCTAAGACACTACATCTGAATTAAAGACACTTTTTATCACCAGTGTAGAAGATGGGGAAGAAGAAAAAACAGGACTGAAGATAAGAGCTGATAACCAAATGACACAATAAGAAACAGAGAAATGCCAAAGAGGAGGACAGACTGATCTTTATTGCTTGATTTTGTGCATTGCTTACAGCAGCACAAAGCAAACTGCCAAGCAGTGAAAACAGTGAAGACAGGCATTAATTTATTGCAATATATCTCACTGACTTATAAAAACTAACTAACTAAATAAAAATATATGATTTGGAATTTGTAGTGAAGCTCTTGGACTGACTTCTCATTTTCAGTTTTTCAGATACAAATCAGAATAAAAGTTAATGTAGTTATCCTCTGGGCAGCCTTGCTGCCAAGCTTTATGATTTCTGATCATAAAATATCTCAGTAACCTGACTTTTAAATAGCTGAATTTTAGTCAAGATTTTTTTATACCACTTAGGAATTTATTGACAGAATTTATTTTCTTTGTGAATTCAGAAGAAGAAGAAGAGGAAGAATAAGAAGAAGAAGAAAGAAAGAGTAGGAGGAGGAGGTTCAAAGAAATTGAGAGAATATTTATAAATAAACCTCTTACAGCTACCAATTCATCACTTTGCTTTCTTGCTCCAAAAGCATTAGAAGAGTGCAGGAATTTACTAGCTGGGGAGTAATTTATTTACTGTCAACAACTAGACCTGAACAAATAACTAGTATAAATAACAACTCCAAACAACACTAAATAAAGACAACAGGGTTATTACATCTTCTTTCATGATATCTGAGGCTGACTAGTCAGGAAAATGACTTTTGATAACATTTTGTACTGGAGGAACCTACCAATGATGTTGAATATAATGAGCTTCCTGACAGAACTTATGTGGTCTTGACTTTCAGAAAGAAGTAACTGGTTCTCAAGCCCTTCGGCACAAGCCTATGGCAGCTGGCAAGAGGCAAATGGCTCTTTGGGAAGACTGAGGAAAATGTCAAAAGCCTGATATAATGAGAGCACAAAGAGAGTGATCCCACACATAAAGAGAGAAAATATAACTAATGGCATTCAAATGAAAATCACTTTCCTTTCCCTTCTCTTCCCTTCCCTGCCCTGCCCTTCCCTGCCCTGCCCTGCCCTGCCCTCCCCTGCCCTTCCTTTTTTTTCCTTTTCCTTTTTTTTCCTTTCCTCTTTTTTCTCCATGTACAAGAACTTCAATTGATACATGGGCTGTGAAGTGCTATGAGCAAGCTCAAATTTAAAACACATTTACTACATAACAAGATCCAACTTTTCTATACTTGATAACCCTGAAACACCCTTGGCTAGAAGCCCTCAGTCATGGCTTTTTGTGTAGTGTAAAAGGGTATCAAAAAAGAAACTTCTCAGAAGCAGAACTATTGGGTTTGCCAAGACCAATACGTTTTGCTTCCTTCATCTTTTGGGGGAGGACATATTCTGTATGTATATAGATTTAGATACACACGTGTGTTTCTTCTACTTATACATTTTTTATGTATACATACATATGTATACAAATAAATATCAAATCAGAAGAAATATGTACACGCTTTTGCACACAACTTATAAAAATAAGAACTTATAAAAATAAGTTCTGAACAATTTTACAAGTATGAGGGGGAGAGAGAGAATACTACTAGTTTATTATCCCATCTCACTTTATCTCCAGGAAATGTGGCACAGTTGCTTTCCATTTCAGTCAAAATCTGTTCATTAATGTGTACACATATCTGTCCATGCATGTGAATATACGCATGAATGCACAAACATCATGTGCCCTGTTAATATTTCTACTTTTTCTCCAAACTGCTGTATTAAAATTTTCATCCAAAATTCCAATACTTGCAAAAGACCAATTATCATTTACCTGTTTTATATTCTGCCTCATACTCAATTTACCAGTGCATCATTTAATTTTGTGGCAAACATTCTACTGTTCCAAAATCAGTCCCAACCTTTCCTGCTGAGTATTGCCTTAATACAAGTCAGAAATCTTTAACATGAGAGCAATACCTCTTGCAGAGCAATAGATATGAAAATCAAGGTTAAAAGCTTTGCTGGTAAGGATTTTACTGAAACAAAATCCTAAAGTGTGCAGTAAATGCTTCCCTTCTTTGTGAAATTGTGAGAACACTTTCCACAAATTCTAGTTTCATCTTTCACACTCACAGACATGGCTCCAACACACCTTATCCAAAACACATTTTAAAAGGAAAAATAAACACTCAAAGAAAACAAAACAAAAATAAATAAAATAAATAAAACCCAACATGGGAATAAATTCTGCCAAATAAAAATAGGAAAACAAGAACCATACAGAAAAGGCTAAGCCTGCAACAGATTTATATAAAGTTTAGCTTCTTAGAACAGAACACAGAGAGTTAGTCTTCACTGGAAGAAGTTTATATAGGAAAACATACCTAGTTAAAAACAAAATCAAAGGCTTTTAAATGCATAGATAACATAGACAAGAGAAAAATCACCAAAGTAACACACTTAAATAAAGTGTTTTTAGATTCAAAAGAGAATTTCTGGTTAACACACAGGATCTATTCTGATACTATTTCTAGTCCACCCATTACTTAACCACTCTATCTAGAAAATTGAAACACAGTGGAATGCCTTTCCTGTTGGATTACTGTATATACAATAATCGTTGTGACAGAAACTTGAATCTCATTTTTTCCTACAGTAATATTTATCTAGTAGGTTACTGTTCATTCTGTGAGATGGAATAAGGTGCAGAAAGTCTCTGATTATCTTTTTTCTCTCATTCTTGCCAATATCTCATTTTCATTTCAGTTCAAAACTTGTTTTAACTTTTACTTTTCCCTCCATCCCACATACTGTTGTTTAATTAAAACGAACTACTCAGCATAAAAAATGATTCTGTAAAAATTATGATCATTATTTCTAACAGGCACTTCAAAGTTTATGGTATCAAGAAGTCCAAACTGTGACCTTCTCCCCAGGTGTTTTAAGCCTTTCTGAAACTTCATAACTTCAGATGAGGAATGAATTTCAAAGAAATTTTAGTATCAGATTTGTAAAGCAAAACAAAACAAAATAATAATAAATAGCTACTTGAGTCATTGTGTCTTCCTGCAGCCTTTAGAAACACTGGAAAATATATTAGGACATTGACATAGCAGATTCATCCAGATCTACTCCTCATATTTGCTGACGAGCAATGATGAGTCTGTTTTCACTCATACTATTCCACACTCAACACCATCTTTTGATTTCTGTCACATTATGTGACATCGATTTCTTCTAAATACGCTTTCCTTTTTGCAAAGAGCAAGAGGCAGACAAGACCAGGGTATAATCATCACTGCCTATCATAGAGATAATTAAAAGTTCCTTTTACAGGGTGCTGTTTATTTTCTTTGACATGGATTTAGAAATACCTTTATCACATACAGTTAGCGGATTTGAGCCTTCATCAGCAACCAAGAAACTGTATACCTTTTTATGAGCTTTATTCTTTAGTCACATGTCCTAAAGAATTAATTTTGATTAGTGCTGAACTTCTCTCACATTTACTTTTTGGCATATATATATATATATATATATATATATATATATAATGAAAATGACTACTCTGTAACAGAAATCACTTTATTCAATACAATTTTTAGCTCAAAAAGTTAGAAAAAATTAATATTAGCCAAAAGACTGGAATCTATACTATTCTCTTATTCAAATACATGTACTAAAACTAGAGATCTTAATTTTACTTCCTATGCTGATGACAAAATACTCGGTGCTACTCAGTCCAAAGAAAGAGTCTTTCTGAAAGTCACAAAAAAATTAGAAAACATTCCTGGGGGTATAATTAGTGTCTCGGCCCCTGGTGAAAGGGGGAAATGGAAAGTCCATTTCTAAATGGATGCATCAATGACAGGGAAAAGTGCTGCTGTTGATATAATGACCTTTCTTTGATAAATGTGAGTATAATGAAGGCAGGAAGGAAGGAGTAAGTCAGTAATACCAAGATCTGTGCAAAGTTTCTTTAAAGGCATTTCAATTCCTGCTTCTGTTCTTGAGCTTAGTACAAGATAAGAAGAAAAAAATGTGACCTCTGTGGTTTCAGCTCAAAGAAACAAACAAAAAAAATAAATCTTTTTAAATGACCATGAGCAGTTAATTTATCTTTTATTTTTTGTCTCACACCAGGACACAAACTTATCCCTTAGGCTTTTTTTTTTTTTTTTTTTTTTTTTTTGACAGTAGGTATTCAATCTGGAAACAGTAGCTGTGACTATAGATTTTGCAGAGAGTTCATTAAAAATAAATTTTTTTATTCCTTTATTTAGATTTCTTAATACAATAACTGAACACCCCAAGCTACAGACAGTTACCACCCTGTTATCCCCAGCAAGCCAAGGCATGTCCCACAAAATAAACGTTTTCTTATCTATCCACATTGAACCAGAAGCAGGAAAAGCAGTGGAGCAGTGGAGTTTAGTGCACTGCTTCATCATAGCTGGTTTGGGAAAATAAATAAATAAATACAGAGCCTAAAGTTATTTCTTTACCTGTGTAAATAAAGGGTCCTTTTGGATGTTCAGTTGGACGACTAAGGTCCAAGAGCCACAAAATCAACTGGTAACAAATAGTAACTGGTAACAAAGTGCAGGTTTTTAAAAAAGGGTTAGACAGCCAAAACATAAATAAATAAATAAATAAATAAATAAATAGATAAATAAATAAATAAAAATAAAAAATAAAAGGAAAAAATGTAACTTTAACATGTAGTATACCAGGTATACTCTCTTTTTTGTTTGTTTGTTTGTTTGTTTGTTTGTTTTGTTTTGTTTTGTTTTCCTCATCTAGGACATCTTTTACTATCTCAACAGTCTACGTGTTAAGAAAATACAAAACTGATTTTGCTTTGGCTGTCCATTTTTATGACTACTCAAACAAAGAGGGGCACCTGAAAAAAATTGCTTCAGACTATTATTGTTTGCTCTGAGGAAATGAAATGTGGATAATTAAGTATCAGTATTGCTTCTGGAAACTTCAGGGAATATTGCTTCATTGTGTTGAGAATCTGGCAGCTTCACTTATCACCTCCAGGTGTCCATGCCTCCTGCACTCACTACCTCAAGACAAAACTCCGGATATCAAATAGAGCTCCAGGTGGAGCTGATATGGACTTAAAAATTTACACCTGCAAAAACTATAAAGATACAAGTAAGTAGGGGAGAACACAACCTCATGTGAGGTTTGTGTTCATTTTGTGTTCATTGCCATTCATCAGCAGAATGGCAAGTCCTTACAAATTTAATGAGGCTTTGGCTAAATTTGACAGGGAAGAAGGGAGGAAAGGAAAAGAGAGGGATCTTTCTATTAAAACACATTTACTCTGCTCTCATAACTACTGATGACTGGATGGCATGAACAGTCCTATATTATGCATACAAAGAACAGTGAATACCTAGCTGAATGACCATGATTGACTAATTCTGAAATTGGATTACCATTGGTTACTTTCTATTACACACACTTACACTGTTCTGTACCTTTTTATTTTTATTTTTTGCATTTCACAATAATTCTTAAATTAAATTACAATTGTTTTTCAAGTACATAGTGTACATAATTCAATACAGTAATTAAAGTATATAAATTACAATAGCAAATAAATTATGGTGATCCTTAATCAAGAAAAAGAGATTTACAATATGATGATTTGCAGATTTGTAGTATGTGATAAATATATTTAAGTCATTAACTAAATTAAACAGAAAACTTAACTTTTCATTATTCTATTTGTTATCCAAACAAAAATCTTACTGACCTCAATGTTCTGTCTGTTTACAAGAGCTGTATCAGTGAAAAGTAAAGTTAAAATCATTAAGTTTACTTTCAAGATAAATACCAGAATCAATCACTGCAGATTAGTAGTGACAAGGATGATTTTCCTTTTAAGAGAGTACGTCACATTAGTTCACATCACAGCCCCACAGCTCCAAGGCTTAATATTTTTTAAGTCTGTACTATAGGATGATTCTTGAAAATATTTCTGGTAATTTCACTGAGCTGTATGATATTGAGATCTACCAGTATTTTCATCTTTACAGGTTTAAATAGATTCTCTGTCTGGATTCAGTTTCATTCAAAATACCAAATGGTCTCTGAACTCATTAGTGGGAGAAAAAAAAAAAAATATATATATATATATATATTAAATTTTTATATCTATGAACTTTCATTTCTAATGTTTCAGCTAAAATTGAATATATCTCTAGCTTCAATTAATTTCAACACATTCTACTGACATTAATTTCTTTCCTAGTATCTACTGCCTGTACACACACAAGTACCAAGTATTTCATAATTTCCTTTTTGTATTTCAACTCTGAAGGTCTAATCCGTATATGAAAAAAAAGGATCTAAATCAAGTTATGGAGATGAATAAAGTCAAACTTTTGGCAAAGTTAGACTTGGATCTCACTGAGAACCAGCAGATTCTGTGCTTGCTTTTCTGTTTTAAAGTAACGCTAAGTATTGTGTGCCAACGTCAATCTGCCCTGATCAGAACTGAAACTCACTGCATCAGGTGCAGTACAAAATGAGACAAAAAAGTGTGGACTTCTGAAAAAGTTGCTAAAGTTGCTATATTCCCCTCCTGCCCTGAAGATTTTACAGTCTTAGAGGTAAATATGTAAATGTGCAATTATAAATGAGATGAATTTATTTTCAAAAGCCCAGACATTTAACAAAGCAGGAGCCAAAGTGATAAACTGCTCACAAGGACTGCCAGCAGGTGACTTCACATACCGTAACCACTTTACTGCAGAGTGATTAATACTTGTCATGAGGGAAAATAATATGTCATTCTTTCTTGCTAAGAACATAAAAGAAGCTGCTTAGGTCATCAGGAGCAGTGCTATGGACATGGCCACACTGGCTACACTGAGAGATGTCCAGGTCAGTGATGAGACATGATTATTCAAAATGCTAGATGAAATGTAATGCTCAAAGGCCATATGGATGTTAGCAGAGGAAATGAATAATCAGACTTTAAATATAAAGTTCATATTGATTAGAATGCAAATGTCAATTGGAATTAGATGGCGTGAGGAATGTTTCATGCCTCTATTATGCAAATGGCACCTTGATAAGTCATTCAAAACACTTCTCCAGTATCTGGGATAGTTACACTCACTGAGGCTGGTGCTGGATCACTCTCGTCCGGGGTGACTCTCTAATTTCCAGTAGCTGTGAAAGCTCCTGGGAAACACTGATAGAGACACACTGGATGCATGTTTATGTTGTTCTAGTGTAGACCAAGGACCATGAGAAATGAAGAGATGAAACATACTTGCTGGATGACCTTTCAGCTCATGGAGAGAAATTAATTCTCTCAGCAATAGTATTTGTTTCCATTCTTTAGTTCAATCAATGATATTTCTGTATATCTTCTTATCATGATATCTAAACTGTCTTGCAATATTATTATTAACCTTATCGGTGGACAGTTTATCCTTCTTTGACATCTGAGCAGATTAATGATTATAGTAACAGAAATATTTGGCTACTTAAGAAAGGTATAGATATTAACATTGTGGGTGTGTGTGACCAGTCCAAAGTCAGAAATCTTTCACAGAGCAGGAAGTGAACTAAATACCACAAATACTGAAACTAGATCATGCTTTCTTCCAGTTACTTTGTGAAAGGAAGGTTCTGCCTCACTATCTGTATAGACAACCCACTCCACCTTCACCAATTATCTTACATGAGGGCTGCTATTGGTATCATCATTTCCAGCAAAGAATAAAGACAAATCATATTATCAAAACTAATTTCAATTCTATATGAATATAAAACTTGAAGAGTATTGTCTAGACGTATCAATGTTATTGTCTGCCATCTGCCAATAAGGACCAGTAGATCCATATTATCTTGATTTCTCAGTTGTAATTATATGTAATGATTGCATATTCATTTCTATTTACAAAGGCAATTGCTTGTACAATAAAATTTGATTTAATCAACTTAAGATTTATTTAATGGACTTTTGCGGACCAAATGTATTTAAACAGAGTGCTCTAATCAGACATCAAAACATGCATAAATCAAAGTAATTAAATCAATTGAACACTAGGAAAACTGTGAACCAAACAGATATTTTTAAAAATAAGCAATAAGAAACATGAGAAACATCAGCACGAGAGACCCCCAGAGACCCCCAGAGGGACCATCGGAGACTGATACGCAAGCTCCAGTAGGAGGGTTTGGATTCCGGAAACTAATTATAATAACCGTGGTTTTTTTAGAAGTAATAATGAATATGTATCAGCCTAGGAGCATAAAAATCAGAGACTCCCGGCGCACCCAGTGCTGTTTGCTTACCTCTGTTCCTTTAATAAATTGTAAACTCTGATTATAGTCCTATTTTGAAGATGGAGCCATTTATTACGAAGACATTTACATTTTACATTAAATCAATCTGGCCCTAAAATGGAGTCCTGCAGAATCCACCACATGATTGACCACCAGCCTGTGCCAACACCATTTACTATAACCCTTTAAATCTGACACATCAGCCAATTGTTCACTCATCATATTATGCATTTATCTAGCTCTATTCTGGGCATTTTGTACAGAAGTATATCATGAGAAACAGTATCAAAAGCTTTGCTGAAATCCAGAAAGATTACATCAACTGGTTTCCCTTTGTCAGCTTGGTGCATGACCTTGTCACAAAAGGAAATTAAGTTTGTTAAACAGGACTTTGATCTCCTGAACTCATGGTAGATGTGATCAATGACTGCACTCAGCCCTGCTAAGCCCTGCATAAAAATCCTTTTCTTCTTCTGAGAAAGGTGCATCCCATCAGGTGCCAGCAAGCCTGGTGTTGTGTAAAGCATCCCATGATCAAAACAAAACCAAAATTATTCCAATAACACCAACCTCAAAACCACATTTTTATCAGCTGGCTCTGCCTATTCCTTTCAGTGTTGGTCCCTGTTAAAAGAAGGACAGAGGAAAGCACCGCTTGTACACCTGATCCTTTAGCCAATTTTCCCAAAGCCCCGAAATCCCCTTTTATTGCCCTTGGACTTCTCTGCTAATTTTTGCTTATTTTATATTTCTGGGAAAAAGAAAAAGAAAAAAAAGATTCTCCAACTTAATTTGAGATTTATTTTCCTTTATTTTTTCACCAAAGAGTATTTAATCTTTAAATGTGTCCCCCCCCCCACAAGTTAGAAGTAAAAATATATGTCTTTCTCACAGATGTGTCTATGCCCTTCTCACCAAGGTAGCCATGTACTTCATGGCTCTTGGGTATCCAGTCAGCTCCAGGCACGGGCACTGTATGAAACCACCTTAGCTATGTGTGCAGCCAACTATGTGCCATAGTTAAACCACTAAAAAAACACCCATTATAATAAACCAACCATTAAAGCACACAAAAACTAAGAAATTTGGGATGTATTTGTCAGAAATATGTGGTTACAATGGGTTTTCCCAAATGAGACTTGTAGTAGCTGATCATTCAGCTGTGTTCACAGCACAGTTTCAGGTGTGCTGTGACATCTCAGTCCTGGTGGAAAACAGTTAACAAAATTTTCCTGCTGGTCATGCAGACAGGACATTAATTACTTAGCCAGCTGCAAAAATCTGGCCTTGAGTATTCATCACTATGAATGAAAATAATCTAATTCCCCAGGCTATGTCCTTTCTCTTCTGGTGATCCCTTTCTTACAGCTCCTGTCACAAATGAGAGAGAAACTGGAGCCTAATTCAGGCCAGGATTTGTCACTAGCCATGTAATGAATGAGACCAAGATAGAAGTCTCCTGGCTGTAAGGTACAGTCAGTGGAAATAGGCACCTCTTGAGGTCCTATTCATCTAAATCATTATTTAGTGCACCTAATATACAAAATCTTTTAATTTGAGAGATATTTTACCCTCTCCATAAACTAGTGAAAAAGCTCAGAAAGAGCCTGTGTTACATGCCAAAGTGTACTAAGGTCAAATCCAGACCTCACTTTGTATCCCAGTTCATTTCAAGAATCCACGTAACCTATATGGTGATAGAAGAACTGGCGTATGTTTCCACCTATCTCCATTCTTATGTAAACATCCTTTGAGTCACAGTCCTGTCAATCCTGCCATGTTGCATATTTCCTCCACTGTTAGCACCTACACTTTCTATATTTGTTCAGCTCCACAGACTTCCATTAATAGTCTCTTCCTGCTTAATGTACTTGTCTGTTCATTCCCATGCCCCTATCAACTTTTGTCTCACTTCATCACAGAAAAAGGAGTTTTTCTAGCATCCCCACTCATAAACTGTGCAGCCCCACCCTTAGGTAGGAATGAAAGCTACTCATCCTTTTTCACTCTGCATGACAACACACTAGGGAATGTGCTTATTTATTTATTCCAGGTTTGTCCACGTGAGTTGTTGTTTTTTTTTCACTTTTTTTTTTTTTTTTTTTGGTCAGTCTGTCAACAGCCATTCTCTGCTCTCTTTTTGCTGATGTTCTATATAAACATAAGTAAGATTTACAAAAACCTATGGAATTCAAGTATAATTTCACATGGATTTCATATACAGAAAAATGTGATCATAAAATAAACAATGTGTCAGTTCACAACTGTGAAACTAAAACAAAATTATATTTTGGAATAAACTGACAGAGATTGGTTGATATCAAAGCTGAAAATTCCTTAGGAGGTTAAAAATGAAAGCTTAACAGATGGCTCATTGGAAACCACCTTCCCGGAGACAGGTTAGTGATATGTTGTGATGGATTCTTCATATAGCTAGAAGATTTCTGGATTGTTTTTTCTTTTATTTTTTTTTTGCAGCTATTTGTCAAAAACAAACAAACAAAAACTTACTGTCTCATGTTCATTTTCAATTTTTTTACTTGATAGGAAAACACTTTTTAGCAAGTGACTTCTCTTACTAGCAGTAAAACATGGCAGGATTCTGCACCTGAAACCATTTAATGCTTTTATAGAACCAATAAAATACCTTCAGTATTTCTCAAGCAATGAGTTTTAAAACTGGTGTGGAGAAGATCCAACAAAAATAAATCAAACCACTTTTGCTTTTGCTAAAGGAACTGTGTGTAATAGAAAGTTATTAAGACCAAAGCTGCATGCTGCATTGCCTCAGAACACTGTCCAATTGCCAAAGCATTCTCCAATCAATCAACTGTCAGCCTCATTTCTTGTTGCCAGCACTGACAAGAGTCACCATCTGACTGTAGATTACGAGATAAAAGGGAGCTAGTAGGTTTGTATTCCTCTTTATCAACTGATTTGCACCACTCTGTTCTGCTTTCAAGGTAGGTGTGAGCTGATAACGAAAACCTATACTTTCTGGAAAATTATTTCAAAACCTAGATCAAATTATAGTCTGATGTCTAGGTGAGGTGTTAATTAAAAATGAATAAAAATATAATGGCACTTGGATCACTAGATATGTAATAGCTGAAATAAATAGTGTTTGGCATCAGAAGAAACCATTCTCAAAATACCTACATCCTTTTCTATTCCTTTCTGGAAATTATATACCAAAAGTTGTGGTTTTTTGTTTGTTTGTTTGTTTGTTTGTTTTTGTTGTTTTGTTTGTTTGGTTGGTTGTTTTTTTTTTTTGTTTGTTTGTTTTGTTTTTTTGCTTTTTGTTTGTTTGCTTGTGGTTTTTTTTTTGCTATTTAGTTCTTCTGTCAATTCAACAATTATTTTTTTTTCCTGTGCACTCTGGTTTATAAACCTACTAGCCTGTTTGGAGGTTGTTAAAAGGGAAAGAGTCATCTGAGAAACACTTAACATGGTTGATATTGACAAACAAAATAAAAGGTGTAATCTGGATTATGGTGCAGCATGTTGCTGGAACTACTACTCAATAAATCTTTATATCTATGTCAGAAAGATGGAATAACAGCACAGTATGTATATATATATATATGTATATATATATATATATATATATATAGATATATATATAAAGTATACACTATGGTTTAGTTTACTATTTGTCCTAGAAATCTGGAGTCATTTCACAAAATACCACAGAGTAAGGTGTGACTACAAATTAAAGGAACCTCTTAGCACCACCTCTTTTACCTATTACTTTTGTAGACATACTTGCTTGGCACAAGCTGAACCTCCTTGTTCGATGATATGTTCAACGTATCAGTGAGTAGTGCAACTGGATTATATAGCATGACATACAAAAATGGAAAATGTGTTCAGTCTTCCCATCTCACTTCTGGCAAGTCAAACCTAGCTTGTTCTTCTACACAACATCATGGAAAAGTATGAACACAAAGACAAACATATGCTGCCTTTTTTCTACTGGACTATATTTAGTCATTTTCTCCCATGATAGCATTTAACTTATTTGATGCCCAAGGCACCAGTGATAACTTTAATTGTTAAGGTGTCATTAACAGTTTCTCCTAGATCCATCTTTTACCACAGAAATGTACTTTTCAGTACCTGTCTGTTCCCAGAGCACAAATTGAATAGATTTTAATTGTAACTAAATTAAAGTAATCATGCTCAATATTTTTAACAACAGTTTTCAGTTTCAGAGATTTCTTGAACTATTTACTTTTTTCCAAAGCTGGACTTATTTTATTCATTTTGAATGTCATGGTCAAGGAGCTCCCTGTGAACATGAATAAACATTTGCATATGTAGAAACATTCCGTGCATGCTGAAAACTGTTTAAAGGAAATAAAAACAAATACTAAAAAAAAATAGGAGAACAGGAGTCATAGTTCATCAGTAAAATGCTGTGATGAACACAGTTACACTGATATACAGTATATGCACAGGACTGTTCTCATAAATCAGTAATATTCAGACTCTGTGGGAGTCTTTGAAAAACATAGAGGGTGCTTGTTAAAGGATTCTCACTGTCTCCATTTGAAATGCATCAGAAGTTCATGTCAGCTACTCAGCAGATCCTTATTTAGAGCAGACCTGCCAGCCTGGGCTTAGTGTGTCAGGGTGCATCAGTGTGTTCAGAAAAGTGATTTATTGTGGCAGCACAAATGTCTAATTATGTGCATAGCTTACATTTTTTTTTCAACAGGAAAGAGACCAAACAAGCAAAAGGCTGAAATGAGATTTATTCCTTGTTATCAGCATTTGCTTACATGTTCCCAAAGCTTTTTATTTAAATTGCATTATTTTCAATCCTTCCCTGCTCCTGCCTTATCAAAGCTACAACATTACATTACAGTTTCCCTCTGTAGGATATACTTTAAAAAAAAGTCACAAAACCTCATTCCCACATCATGCTAATTAATTTTTTTTTAAATATGTTTGTTGACAGTCATTTTCCACATCTACAGAGCTGTTAGTTTCAAATAGACATTCACAATAAAAGAGAACTTTTATTAAAGTAAACATTATTTTTAATAATATAGTTTCATTTATATTATAAAATCATTAATCATCATAGTAATTTAACTCTATAATAAATAATACAGATGCTTTGTTAATAATTAATCTCTATAATTATTAAATATTAAGTGTTACAGTATAGAAATGCTGTAACATTTCTATGCTGTAGAAATTTTACGGGGGGGAGGGAGGGGAAGACAATTTTTTTCACTAACTTTGTTTCCCCAATTTGAGATATTTAGGATATCTTTTTTTCAGTGCACAGAACATTTACAAAGCCCAAGCCTCAGGGATTTTGGCTGCTGCTGTGAATGCTCAGCAATTATGTAAATCAAGGTGGAGGATGTAAAGCTGGGCACAGCTAATGCCAAAACACACAATTAGTGACTGTCTTTGCAACATTTTCAACAACTTTTCTCTAGGAACTCTCTCACAGGATAGAAATGCAGGATATAATATCAGCAGGATAGAAATGAATTCCCTAAAAAGCCAATTGTCTTATCTTTCTTCCTTCCTCCTGTAGTCCCCTTCCTCACTTAATATTGTTTCAAATACCAGAAACAAATGTGGAAGCAATACAAATGAGATATCTAAAATCACCAACCACCATTTTTAATGTTTTTGTTGGTGGTGGTAGTGGTGGTGTCATCTTTTTTGTGTGTGTGGTTGTTTTTGTCTGTTTTTTAATCTTTTTTTTTTTTTTTTTTTTTTTTTTTTTGCATTAGCATCCAGCAATATTTGCTTAAAGAAGGATAACTTTGCTTACTTGTAAGAGCCAGAATCCAGAATCAAGGCTGGGAGAGATACAGCTCTGGCCCAGACTGTGCAGGGTTGAGCAGCTTTTTACTACACCTGCCGACAACTTACACTTCTCATTCTTTTATTCTCTTTGACAAAGAATACAGGCATATGCACCTGCAGCATGTACTGCAGGAGTCCAGCTCTTCACAGACATGTCTGGCCAACTTACTCTCAGAGCATCTGCTATGTACTTTACATACGTGCATATCTGGTGTGTTCAGCATAGATTGGACTCAAACCACAAACAATATGTACATCATGGTATTTATGCAGGATCTTGTTCTGTCAGGAGCTGCAGCTAAATGTAGCTCCAGAGCTATCACTTGGAGACACTACGCTGTCTGAATTTCCAGCTATTCAAAGATTCTAGTCAAACTTACTGTATCGGTCCTTTCCTTAGGCTCAGATGTTATTCCCTCCTGAAGTCTACACATGGAACACCAGAATAAGAGTCAAAGAGTTAACAAGACAGTTAAGTTACAGAGGGCCATTGATGTTTCTTTTCTAGCATAAGAAAGTATCTGTGGTCAAATGGAATTAGGTGACAAAACAAAAATCATGAACATAAGGGATTGAAGCATCATGGTAAAATCCAGAAGTAATAAAACTTTCTTTTTTTTTTTTTTCCCCACTCAAATTCTGAAGGAGCTGGCTAATGTTATTGCTAGGCCACTCTCCATCATATTTGAAAGGTTGTGGAGAACAGGAGAGGTCCCTGAGGACTGGAAGAAAGTCAATGTCATGCCAGTCTTCAAAAAGGGCAAGGAGGACCCACACAACTACAGTCCAGTCGACCTCACCTCCATCCCTGGAAAGGTGATGGAACAGCTAATCCTAGAGGTCATCTCCAAGCATGTGGAGGATAAGAAGGTGATCAGGAATAGTCAGCGTGGATTCACCAAGGGGAAATCATGTGTAACCAATTAGATACCCTTCTATGATGAGATGACTAGCTGGGTAAATGAGGGGAAAGTGGTGGATGTGGTCTATCTTGACTTCAGTACTTTGACACTGTCTCCCATAACATCCTCATAGACAAGCTCAGAAAGTGTGGCTTAGATGAGTGGATGGTGAGGTGGATTGTCAATTGACTGGATAACAGTGCTCAGAGAGTTGTGCTCAGTAGTACAGAATCTAGTTGGAGGCCTGTAACCAGGGGTCAGTACTGTGTTCAGTGTTGTTCAACTTATTCATCAACAACCTGAATGATGGAACAGAGTGCACCCTCAGCAAGTTTGATGATGACACAAAGCTGGGAGGAGTGGCTGAAAGCCCAGAGGGCTATGCTACCATTTAGCCATGCTACCTCAGCAGGCTGGAGGGTTGTGCCAAAGGGAACCTCATGAAGTTCAACAAGGGCAAGCACAGGGTTCTGCACCTAGGGAAGAATAACCCCCAAGCACAGGCTGGGTGCTGACCTGCAGAAGCACAGCTCTGCAGAGAGAGCCCTGGGAGCCCTGGTGGGCAGCAGGTTGACCATGAGTCAGAAATGTGCCCTTGTGACCAAGAAGGCCAACAGTATCCTGAGGTGCATTCAGAAGAGTGTTGCCAGCAGGTCAAGGGAGGTGACCTCCCCTTCTCCTCAGCCCTGGTGAGGCCACACCTGGAGAACTGTGTCCAGATCTGGGCTCCCCAGTACAAGAGGGACATGGAGCTACTGGAGCGAGTTTAGAGGAGGGCTACGAAGATGATTAGAGGACTGGAGCAGCTGTTTTATGAGAACAGGCTGAAAGAACTGGGCCTGTTTAGCCTGGAAAAGAGAAGATTGAGGGGAGACCTCATTAATGTCTATAAATGTCTGAGGGGAGGGTGCTGAGAAGATGGAGCCGGTCTCTTTTCAGTTCCACCCAACGACAGGACGAGAGGCAACAGGCTAAAGCTGAAGCCCAGGAGGTTTTGGCTGAATATGAGGGGGCACTTCTTTACTGTGAGGGTGACAGAGCACTGAAACAGGTTGCCCAGAGGGGCTGTGGAGTTTCATTCTCTGGAGATATTCAAAACCCACCTGGATGCCATCCTGCGCAATGTGATCTAGGTGATCCTGCTCAGCAGGGGGGTTGGACTAGATGAACTTCAGAGGTCCCTTCCAACCTCAGCGATTCTGTGTGATTCTGTGATAAAGAAATGTGAATAGAAATGTACTTAAGCATGTGTTTAAGGATTTTGTTGAACTGCAAACTTGCTCTATTTGTTGATAATTTGTAGTTTCCTGAACAAAGCTTAAAGGAGAAATGTTCACCTACAACCAGTCAAAAAAAAAAAAAAAAAAAAAAAAAAAAACAGTCAAAAGTGAAGTATGAAATAGCTCCTTCAAATATTTTCAGCTTTTTGGGAAATACTCACAAATGTATACAGTTATAAGTATACAAGTAAAGGGTCAAGGAACAGACATTCTGTTCCCTAGGCTAAAGGCTGAAAATACAGAACATATTTATGTACAAACATTTTCCTTTTCCTCTTTCCCCCGCTGCTAGCAGTTTTCCCTAATGGTAATGCCACAAAACAGAAAGAAAAATAAATAAATAAACATGTAAACACTGGCTGTTTCAAGCTATAATATGTGCAATGTTTACTACTATTTGGGGAATTATAAGTCTAGCTACTTGTTTTAGCATTCTTTCCAAATTCTTGCAGTTGCAAATGTCTCAAACTCATGTTCTGTTATCTATTTACACATCTGTTGTAGAAGTGTTAACTGGGGATTGAACCTTTGCTGTTCCACCTGACATGTTAACATTCTTAGTGTTTAATCCCTAGACATCATTTTCAGCCTACCCAACTTTTTCTGTTTTAAAATGACAGACATCTGGGCATTGCTTGTGCTCAGTTACTATTAACTTCTTATATCTGAGATCACCTGTTATAAATATCCTTGGAAATGCACACTGACACTGCACAGTTTCCTTCTTCTGTCCTTTCATAAGCAGTTGGTGGGTTGTTTTTCTTGGGGGTGGGAGGGATCTTTAATATCTGCCTAGGTTTATATTTTATTAGTATTCTGCCATTTTATTAGTATTTTTTTCTGACATGCAATGTGGAAATTTGAAATTTATTGTTCAAGCTTCTCAGGGAAGATAGTGGGTAAGGAGAGCTCTGCAGGTCTGTTGTGGTTTAACCCTGGTAGGCAGCCAAACTCCACACAGACACTCACTCCACACCTTGTGGGATGGGGAAGAGAGTAGGAAAGACAAAACAGAGACCATTTGTGGGCTGAGATAAAGACAATTTAAAAGATAGAACAAAATCTGTGCACACAAACAAAGGAAAACAAGGAATTCATTCACTTCTTCCCATCGGCAAAATGTTCAGCCATTTCCAAGAAAGCAGGGCTCATCATGTGTAATGTTTTCTTGGGAAGACAAATGCCATCACTCTGAACATCCCCTTCTCCTTCTTCTTTCCCCCAACTTTCATTGTTCAGCATGATGGTATGGAATATCAGCCTGGATAACCTGTCCTGGCTGTGTCCCCTCTCTCAGCTCCCTGTGCACCCCCAGCCTCCTTGCTGTCAGGGCAGTGTGAGAAGCCAAAAAGTCCTTGGCTCTGCTCAAACACTGCTCAGCAGCAACTAAAGCATCAATGTATTATCAACACTGATTTCATCATAAAAAAGAACTTTTAGGTCCTTACCACACTGATACCATTCACTGATAAGCCAGATACTGGGCTTCTAAAAATCTTCATTGTGTACAAAGAGAGATCACCACCACCCAACAGACCACTTTACTTTCCCAAAGACTTTAAGATACTTATGTGTGCAGTCAGATAGTCAACCTGCAAACAACAACTTGAACTTTTTGGTAATAGGTATGTGTGACATCCCCTCCCTGCATGCAGAAAGGTTTCTTATGATAACTCCGTGATAACTTTTTATATTTTCAGTTGGACTGCAGAAAGATCTTTATATAAAATACTGAGCTCTCTTTCATGATTTTTTTTTTAATTTTCTTTTTTTTTTTCTTTTTTGGAAACATATCTCAAAAATAAAAATATAAATGCATACAGAAAAGTGCTAAAAGCAGTAAACCTGTTTTTTCACCTGTTTTTTCACTCAAGAAAAAATATAGTGCTGCCTCATTCACTTCATTACCAGACATTTCAAGCCTTATCATGCTACCTGACTTGATGGCCTACACAAGGGTAACATGAAAGCAGGCTGGAGAATTAAAAATAAAAATAAAATAAAATAAAATAAAATAAAATAAAATAAAATAAAATAAAATAATAAAATAAAATAAAATAAAATAAAATAAAATAAAATAAAATAAAATAAAATAAAATAAAATAAAATAAAATAAAATAAAAATAAAAGGTGAAAGGACTTCCAAGGAACAGGTCAAAGGTAGGATGACATTCTGATAAAGACACCACTTACTATAGCACAAAGCCATACACCTGTGGGTTGTAGTTTCAAGATAAAACTTCACATAGTATGTGTACCAGCTCATGCTCTGGAAGTGTTGGCATGTCAGATTTGGACAGTATTGCCTTTTCCTCTAGACTTCCTACCATTTCATGCTTTTTTTAATCACTCCAGTATTAGAAATCTCTGCAGCTGCTTTGGCAATAGGCAGTCCTACGAATGGGGGTGAGCAGCTGGTACTCGCACTCTGTTTCTGTGATCCACACCTCTCCTATGCAGCAGAGTGCAACATAAGCAAAACCTGTAGCCAAAAGAAAAGAAAATACAACAGATGGGAATATTAGCTACTATCAGTCGATGTCATTGCCGGAGAAGGTGTTTACTAGTTTATCCTGAGTTTGTAAGTTCATGTGGAGAGTAGGGCAAAGTCATTGTGGTGTTTTTTGTTTGTTTGTTTTTTTGTTTTCTTTTTTTTTTTTTTTCTTTTTGCTACTGACTCTTAATGCACACCAATAAATACCTAACTCATAAAACTGGTAGTTTTATCACAAAAGATACTGACAGAATGCATAACAGAATGTACACATTCACTCACAATTTCTATTAAATCACTGCATACCTCAAAGATCACAAAAAGAAGAACAGACAAAGAAGATCAGAAAAATCTATAGTAAGTACAAGCCTGAAATGTTTATGGAAACTTCTGTCATTACTTATTTTATTCTCTACACATACTATAAATGCATTAACATATAATTAAAACTTAAAAAGGGGAAGTGAGGGGAGGACAGAGGAGAAGAGGACAGAGGAGAAAAGTACAGAGGAGAGGACAGGACAGGACAGGATTCATAACATACCACAACTGGAGAATACTGTGCACGTTTTTTTCTCTGTTGTTCTTTGTATACAAGCTTCTGCCTCATCCTGTGAGTGCTGCATATACTAACAAATTTTCTGTTGGTTAAATCAAGGACACTAGAACACAGTTTTGCCAGCCATAGTAGAAGGGATTAGGAAACATCTTCCAGAGTAAAGACAATATTAATACAGTTATCAATAAAGCTATTAGGAAAGAAAAAGTTTCTTTTCAGAAAATAAATGTCTAGTCTCATAATGGCCTAATGTCCTCCACATAGGACATTAGAGGTTAGAGGTTTGTGAACTCCCTTTCTAGTCCATCAATTGCCCTGGACCATGGACTAATGCCTGTAAAAGATCCACGGATATCAGTAAATATTTATGTGGTTAGCTAATGACAAACTGCTACACTTCTGCACTGATATGAATACTTAGATCAACTACTTTACAGATAGTGCTGGATTACAAGTGATTCCTACTTGAAAATGTTACCCTATGCCTTTCATTTGCCTGCTAATCCTTGTTCATAATTCATATTAGTCATTAAAATGGGGTGTATAGAAGATGTTAGACAAGCCTTCTTTTTTTTTTTTTTTGAATCCATACCATAGTGTCCAGTGTCATTAAAGTCATTAAATGTTTGGAATGGTGTAAAGATAGTGTATAGGATGGTTTTGTAGTGTATCATAAAAGCAGATATGAGCATGTTTGTAAATTTATCCTAAACTGACCATAACATGTTACTGGAATTTGCCACTCTGTAACCACATTTAATGCACAACAGAGGTGACTGTTTGCTGTACTGAGATGAATTTAAAAGAAATTGGTGGGGTGCAGTTGCACATTCACAGCATCACACAGGTCAGTGCTACTCCGCTGTCAAATGACTTTCTTTATCCTACTGAATTTCAAGTGTAAAATCTGTTACGACAACACAAAAACTGGTGTCACATTTCCTGAACACCTGTTTTCATACAAAAGCTCACTTTTCTTAATAACTGCTAACACTTTATGTTGAGACTACAAAATAATCATTATACAACCTGCATTGTGTAGAAGATAAACAGCTTCATTCAAGATACTTAAATAGAGTTTCATAACACAGAGATCTCCATAAACTTTTTGAAGAGCTTCTCCATATCTTTACTCCCACAAGTACAGGTGCAGTGCAGCTGCACTCTGTTAACTCAAGAGCAGAAGAATATCAACTATCTAGAAGCAGTGTAAAATAATTTGTTTGTTTCTTCACAGAAACAAATTCTCTGCAGGATATCAGATTACTTGTGTGCTAGTTCTGCTCGTGATTAGTGTAAACAGGTGGGCTTGACATGGCTAAAAACTCATTTGTTAACCAGTCAGTATACAGCCCGAGTCCCTGTCTAATCTACAGAGCAGTTGCACATCAGAGCATAGAGAAAAGAACAGAGGAGCAATGTGTAAAGAGAGAAAGATAGGGCAGCTCTACCATCTCTTTCTCAAGTTGATGTTCCATTGTGTTCTACACTGAACTCAGTCTGAAGTGTAAAATCTCATGTCAAGTGGTTCTAGGAAAAGCAGTGATCTGGTGGAAACACTGGCAGTGTGGAAGTCCCAGCAGCCCATGGGATTCATGAGAGGATGACTGAATCCTAGCCTCAGCTCCCAGCTAATTTCAGGGAAGGGACACTACACTTTCTTTACCACAAGAGCCAGTCAGAAACTTTTAGATGAGTCATTGAAAAGAAAATAAATAAATAAATACATCAGTTTGTCAGAAACAAAAGTAGAAGATACATAAAGAAAACTTTAACAATAGGTCCAGAAGAATGGAATTGCAGAAATAGAGAAGGAAACGCCACAGAAATCTTAATAATCATTTACATGGAGATGAGAGACCCAAACAGCATCACTATGCAAAATCTGGACTAATCCATTTGAAAATGAATCTTCCATTCTGAATGCAGAAGGAGGGATCATATTTCTGGTTTTGAAGAGAAATTCCAGCCTGGTGTTGGGATGCTTTCACAATGGATTTCACATTTCACAATGAATTTTTTAAAAATGACTTCCTTATTTAATACAGCTCAGATTTAATCTGTTGGAAATCTATCATGTAAAAAGCAAGGCTCAGGAAAACTCCTGATTCATACATTTTAGTTCACTTATTTGTTCTCTAATGAATTGTATTTCTTGTCTGGAAAGACAGGACAGGTTATATAATACCAAGAAACATATATGAAGTAATTCTAGAGACAGTCTAGCTGTAATGAATAACACAACACCCTGAACTTAATTCCCAAACTAAAAGCTAATTCAATCCTATACCAGGTTCAGCAGATTGAAATTTCTGCCTATTCAGTTCTGAATTATTCCACACATTTTTTATGGGAGAAACAGTAGCATTTCTGTGTTCAAAGTGAAAAGTATGATGCTTCTTGGAAGAAAAAAATTGCTAATGCTACTAAATGTCCCTTATTGGTTTGCACATTTAATTAAACTCTAACAAACACACTCAAAAGATTGTCAGTAAAAATAATAATACGAATAATAAAAATAGAGACAATAAAAAAAAAATGATACAATACTATCTACCTGCTAAGCTTATGCAACTATAAATCTCATATATATAGAATACATTACTGATAGCAATAATACGGCACCATAGAGAGATTATATAATAACTAGAGGGTGGCTAAAGCTTCAAATATGGCTTTCAGAGCAGAAGCAGTTCACCTCTGTCTCTGCAAAGACAGCCTTGAAAAACTGATACTCATAACTGTTGCTAGGTTCAGATTATCACAGTATAACCAAAAAAATAACCAAAAATATTTTCCTGTATTATTTTCAGAATACACAGCTCGTGGAACCTTAACATGTAGTGTTTTACTGCATAAAATGCAATCTAAGACCTGGCACTCTCAAATTCATGAAATAGAGATTTTACTATTGTTTACATATTTTAAATGAATGTATTTATTCAATAGCTATAATACAATGACCCTTCTTGATGTATTTGTTGTTGTTGTTTCTCTGTTCTGACAGTGGGTGCACAGCCTCGTTCATTCACAAAGTAAAGCTCAAACAAGTTAGAACAAGCCTTTAGCCACTGCCTCTGTCTACCAGGGAAGCTCTTTCCCAGGAGAAGCACAGGAAGCAGCTGGTTAACAAGATGCAACTGCATGTCATAATATCACAGAGTATCAGCGTGGGGCTCTCATAACAAATTAAAGAATTGTTTTACTCTTTTAAAAGAAGCAGAAGTCAGTAATCCCTTTAAGACTAATAAATAAAGACTTCAGATTTGAGCAACTGGTATAGAAAACCAGGGAGACTTGCATATTTATTTATGAGGAACAGAGGATCTGTCTTTGTGATGCACCTGGTAAACTGAGTAACTGAGCTGTAGTGTCTGCTTGCTACTCACAGCAGTTTCATAACAAGCAGTTTCACATCACCTTGTTATTTCAACAGATATTATACTGTAGTATTAACTCTAATATCAGAAATTGCATTCTGAGTTCAATTTTATTGGTATATTTGTATGTGACATTTTACATGATTTGGCAGAATATATTACAGCATCCTTTGATTATTCACAAGATTATGTCTTATAGAAGAATGTGATTTGAAGGAATGACTAAGGCTAGATCACTTAAATTTGGCTATGTTAATATTTAATATACCCTCATGAACAGTTGAGGATGTCAGCTAAACCTCTTGTAAGAAGCATTTTCAGCTGTGTGATGATGCCAGGCTGTCCTATTTACACTACAAAATAATTCAGACTTTTCATTCTTCATATTAATATGTTTGAGGGAAACTCCTACTTATAAAACTGAAAGACTAATGCTTGACTTGAAATGTATATGCAGGCTCATAAATGCCTTCAAGTTCATTTGCTGCAACTCCAACCAAAGCTGCTGTAGTCCAGTTACATTGACCATCATATCTCTGGAACCAGAAATGCCATTTCAAAACAAAACATTGACTAGCAAAGCATTATTCTTTTTTGCTTGGGAAGTAATTTTAAAGTTAATGCCTTATAGACATTGGGGTATTAGTCTAATGGAACAGACATCTCAAGTTCTAGATTTTCCTGAATAAGCCTCCATTCAAATTTAGATGATATAACAAGGGATACCTTTTGCTGGCATACATACAGGAATTCAGAATGCTAGTTGTTTTGTCTGTTCCTGCAAAGGCTGGAAGGAGCCTCTGATTAGGTTACCTAATCAAAAGCATCTGATTAGGTTACCTGAATAACTACAATAATTCAGCTTTGGAAGGGCTGGGGAAAAAAAAAAAAAAAAAAAAAAAAAAAGATGAATGCAATGAGAAAGTAAAAGGTGAGCACAAATGATAACACATAGTATCCACAAGTGAATAAGTTCAGGAAAAGAGACAACAAATAAAATTATTTGTTTATGGAAACACTGAAGAAAAAAAAATAAAATAAAATAATTAAAAAGCAGATGATGGCATTAGAAAGCACAACAGATGGAGATGGGTTATGCATGCTGACTTTAGATCAAAATTTCTTAAGCTATCCCAGCACAATTTGGAATGCATTGGATAAAATATGCTCTATTTTCAGCTGCCGAAAATTATTCACATTCATGATCTGGTAAAATGTTTGCCAGGGTTACAAGTACAAACCTAAGAAATATTTACAATTCTGAGAAGAGAGGAGTGAAAATAAACTATACTGAAAGTCTATAGGTATTTGCCTTGCTTGGTGCTTTAAGTCTCACAGCACTACTTCCTTTCTGTAAAGAAGAAACAGTACACACAGTGTGAAATAGAACACTCAGAAGTCATATTTTTATATAATAGCTCTTCTGGGAAGTGAAAATCCCTTTCAAAAGAATGGCAAAAGCTTCCTAGAAAGTACTTGATATAAAGAGGTCAAGAGAAGAGGCAAGTTTTCCCTGCTGGTAAGTTCAAACTGTACCCTACAGAAATGTAGATTTCATTTGTAATTAAGGCTTCATCTCATGTTCCCTGCACAGCAAATATCACATTTCAGGAACAACTTTCTCAAGATTTTGGCATCATTTTTTCCAAGAACCATTTCAAATCAGTACTAAAGCACATGATTCAAAGACTGTCTGACTTGAGATTTCATGCACAGAAGAAAATTTTAAGCATAACATAAAATTTCACCATCACTTCTTCAAAAGGTTTTCTACTACACAAGGCTCATAAGAGACTGACTGATATGAAATCAATGCCTTATAATGTTCAACAAGATTGAAAAAAAAAAAAAAAAAGAAAAAAAAAGAGTTCTGTGCAGTATAAAGCAAAAGTAAAAGTTTTATTTTATTTTATTTTCTGAATAACAGTAAAAGTATAAATTTGCTGTCTAGGTAGTTAATGTTGTATGTAGTAAGAGGTATCCAACATTATCTTTTAAAGACTTTGCTTCCTTCAATTTGTATTCCTTGACATGAAAACTGTTAGAAAATCATTCCAATTAGACATTATCTAGAAAAGAACAGCTGGTGGATGCCTTCAAGAATGAATAACAACTTGTCCAGATACTCTTTTACTAGGTATCAAATTATTGTTGTACATCATTTGATGTTTGTAGGGCAGGAAACAAATGCATATTACAAAAAACTCAAGCAGAGTTGTATTCCCATCTCATTTATCATTTCTGATAATGTCAATTACATAGTGAAATCAGCTGGAAAGATAGTGCAGGATGCTGTGGAAGTGACTCTGTTCAGGAAAACAGGAGGTACCCCAATATTTCCTCAAATTGTCAATACTTATTAAAAAAAAAAAAAAAAAAAAAAAAAAAAAAAAAGAGAGAGAGAGAGAGACAGAGACAGAGAGAAAAGGGGTCCAGAGAAAAGAAGAAATACAAAGAAATAAGAAAGGCACACAAGATAAACATACATATATACAAAGTATGGTATCATTATCAAAGGAGTAGTGCAAATCATGTGTCTCAATGCCTACTGTATAAATATATATATTTTGGAAGATGGAGGAGAAGATCTTATAAATACAAATGAGGTTCACTTAACACTCATCATTAGAAAGGACACTGGAGATGTCCGATGCAAGACTATTCATTTTCTCTACCTGTGGTATGAACCAAAACAACACTGTTCTTTCTCAGCATGATGACTCATCGTAATACGGTTTTAAAATAATTTTAGGACTTTTATGAAGCGTTATAATTTCAAATTCTACCATTCATATTCACATTAACAAGTACTTCAATCTTGCAGAACTGAGCTGTTATTGCAGCAATTTGTAAAGTAAATGAAGAGATAATATAGACTATAACCCTTAACTTTTAGCAAAGATTATGAAGGTATTTAAATATATATATATATATATAAAAATAATTTGTGCACAATAAAAGAGCGGAATATCACTAGGAAGTTAAGCAGGAAAAGGTTTTGTTTAACATAAAAAGTGGAGAGACTGAATATTGACTTGAAAACTAAAATTATGTTAAGTTATACACATTTTATATACGGATGTTATGGTTTAACCCAGCAGGCAGCCACACAGACATTTGCTCAGTTTCCCCAAGTGTTCAGCCACTTAAAGCAGGGCTCATCAAGCATAATGGTTTGTTGGGAAGACAAACACCATCACTCTGAACATCTCTCCCTTCCTCCTTCTTTATCCTGGTTTTATTGCTGAGCATGGTGCTAAAGTGGTATGGGACATCACTTTGGCCAGTCTGGGCCAGCTGTCCTGGCTGTGTCCCCTCCCACCTCCTTGTGCAGTCCCAGCCTCCTTGCTCACAGGGCAGCATAAGAAGCTGAAAAGGCCTTTGCTCTATGCAAGCACTAATCTGCAACAACTGAAAACATCCGTATGTTATCACCACTATTTTCATCAAAAATCCCAAACACAGAATTATGTGAGACTCTACAAATAAAATTCACTCTATCCCAGCTAAAACAATGACAGTAGGCCAATAAATTAACAACATATACAGTCTAAAATATATATTTCAACAATGGAGGCAACATTAACAAGAAGAAATATTTTGTTAGAATAGTTATACCAGTCAGTAACAAAACAAAACAAAACAAAACAAAACACAGTTGGAATCCATCTGAATAAATAATCTTGTCTAGCACACAAGTGGAAACATACACACACATACTGCTGTACTGGGTCTGGCTGGAATGGAGTTAACTTTCTCTGCAGCATCCCATACAGTGCTGTGCTTCGCCCTTGTAGCTAGAACAGCACTGGTATCACACTAGTGTTTTGTCTATCACTGACCAGTACTGGCACAGCATCCAACCCCTCTCCCTCTCCCCCCGAAGAGCTAGTAGGCTGGGAGTGGGCAAGAAGTGGGGAGGAGACATCAGCAGGGCAGCTTACCTAAACAGACCGAAGAGATATTCCATGCCTTCTGATATCACACTCTGCAATAAAAGGTGGGAAAGGGGAAGGAGAGGTGGTTGGCTCTTGTTATGAAGACATCTGTCTTCATTGAGGCCCTTCTTCCCCAGATGTGGCCATACATCACTCATTGATGGGAAGTTGAGATTTTTTTTTCTCCTCCCTGTGATTCTGCATGGCCTTTGTTTTTGATTTGGTTTTTCCTCTTCCTTTTCCCCTTTAATTAATTTATCCTTACCTCAATCTGTGAACTTTTTTTCCTTTCCAGCATACTTCCTCCCCACCCTTCTTTTGAGGAGGGGGAGTGAGAGAGCAGTTGTGGTAGAGTTTGGCTGCCCAGCAGGGTAAAACCACCACAGCTGTTGATTAAGCAGTGTATTACTTAGACCTTTAAAAATGCCAGGTCTACAGTTTCCAGCAATTTTTGGCCTGTTTTGTAACACATAAATTTCCACAAGAGAAAATCTCTTAGCTGTTACACCAATAAAATTAAGCAAAAGCTCTGAGGTTGGGGAAAAGTTTTGTTTGTTTGTTTGTTTGTTGTTGTTGTTGTTGTTGTTGTTGTTTTTTCCTAAACTGACCATAGAGAGTAACATCCAAAAATTCACAGTGCATGACATCATCTGAGTCCTACAGTGGTAGTTCACAGAAGCTGGAAAATAATGCATCTTGATTCAATCTACCAAAAAAATAAAATCAGTCCAACCTTGTTCTAGAGACATTCCTGATGACAAGCAGGAGAATCTATACTTTCCAACAAGGAAGGGTAAAAATTAAAACAATAAAATTCTGTGGAGCCATTCCACAGCAAAATATGACACTCTGGGGCATTTTTCTTTGTAAAATATTGGGATTTACTGGCTTCCAGTTCACTGGATCTACCCAGAAATTTCAGAGAATCACTTGTTAGTGAGGTTAGTGTTGTAGAGCTCCTCAACTTTCTAGGAGGTGCAACAAGGACAACTGAAGGTTGTCACCCTGAACACACTTTCATTCTGCTGGAAGCATTTTTGGAATAGTAAATTTTGAAAAGGGAAAAAAGTCTACTTAAAAGTGAATATTTGAATGTAATGGTAAGAGATGTGAACAGGAGGAAGCATTCTCACCTTTGCTATTGGTAGTTCCAGTAGGGCAAAGTAGTATGGCTTCAACCTAGGAAATGTGAAATGCCAAGGCATGAAAATGAAGCACAGAAAAAAATCCTATAATAATGGAAAGCAGATAAGAGAATCTGGAACTGTTGTTCCTAAAAAGGCATTTGCTTACTACAGGAATTTTTGATTCTGCAATATTAAGCATATTGGCATTACCAGAAGTTAGAGTGGAATCTGTGAAAATAAATTAATTGGAGCTAGTCCAGATAAAGGCATCTAGAATTCCCGAAGGCATTTTACACACCATAAAATAAGCTCAGAAGTGTTGAGGATGCTGAGGGAGGGAATTATTTTTTCATCTCTTGTGTTATTTCTTGAGTGAACAACAGTGATCCTTTTATAAATCTTTGTTTCAAGCACATTAATTGCTTCAAACACAGGATTTGTTTTAAACAATAACAAAAGTATTTGTAATAATAACAGTCTGGGTTTCAGCTACTGGATTGCTGAAAGACACCAGAATAGACCTCTGGAGTCTGGGTAAATTGGAACACAAGTGGCAATTCCTTGCCAGAGTACCAGAAATGTCAGAGGTGAATACTGAAGCTGCCTGGAGCAGAGGTAGTGGATGCAGCCTGAACATGCTCAGGGTAGTTCATGGTAGCATAGGTCAAACCCTACTAGTCAAACACAGTGACCAGTCTCAAAGGTAAGCTCACATAAGGAGACTGAGACACATGGATATAGACTGTGACAAAGCCTATCACTCTGGGAGAGTCTTACCTGATTCCTGTATCTGAATGACGAACTTCAAACATCATAAAGATATTTTGGATTTTAAAAACTATGTGTTCATAATCCTTAGAAAAGAGTAACTGGTAACTCTATCGAGAAACAGGCACATAAATCATATTCATATTTGAAATTTATCAGAGTGAGAGACTGAGGGCACATCTACATGGCATGTAAACATGTTATATTTTCATGTTATACCTCCTAATGAGATAGCATTAGCTGTCTCAGGACTGTCTACTTGTTTTGATAGCAGATCAGTAGCAATACCTGACTGAATTTGCATTAGTCAGATTACATTTACTCACTACCCTCACCGTGAGGCCTATTGAAACCATCAACTTTTAGAGTCAAGTATACTTATATTGAACAATCCATCCCCCAGCCGTGTCTACATCTGTTCATTTACTGTGTAGTGAATTATTGTCTAAGGTGGGATTCAGTCACTTTAGCAATTCGGTAAAGAAAAAAAGCATTACAAAATGAGAGTTCATCTCATTTATTCCACGAATGAGCACTCTCTTTTCAGAGGTATCCATCTTCTCTTCCTTAGCAAGAGAATTCAGGTAACACCGGGGGTCTGTATTTCACAGAATCACAGAATCACAGAATTTTCTAGGTTGGAAGAGACCTCAGGGTCATCGAGTCCAACCTCTGACCTAACGCTAACAGTCCCCACTAAACCATTTCCCTAAGCTCTACATCTAAACGTTCTTTAAAGACCTCCAGGGATGGTGACTCCACCACTTCCCTGGGCAGCCTGTTCCAGTGCCTCACAACCCTTTCAGTGGAGAAGTTCTTCCTAACATCTAACCTAAAACTCCCCTGGCTCAACTTAAACCCATTCCCCCTCGTCCTGTCACCAGGCACATGGGAGAACAGACCAACCCCCACCTCGCTACAGCCTCCCTTGAGGTACCTAAAAAGAGCGATAAGGTCGCCCCTGAGCCTCCTCTTCTCCAGGCTGAACAAGCCCAGCTCCCTCAGCCGCTCCTCGTAGGACTTGTTCTCCAGGCCCCTCACCAGCTTTGTCGCCCTTCTCTGCACCCGCTCAAGCACCTCCATGTCCTTCTTGTAGCGAGGGGCCCAAAACTGAACACAGTACTCGACGTGCGGCCTCACCAGAGCTGAGTACAGGGGGACGATCACCTCCCTAGCCCTGCTGGTCACACTGTTCCTGATACAAGCCAGGATGCCGTTGGCCTTCTTGGCCACCTGAGCACACTGCTGGCTCATATTCAGCCGACTATCCACCATCACTCCCAGGTCCTTCTCTGCCTGGCAGCTCTCCAACCATTCCTCTCCCAGCCTGTAGCTCTGCTTGGGGTTATTGCGCCCCAGGTGCAGGACCCGGCACTTGGCCTTGTTGAACTTCATGCAGTTGACCTCAGCCCATCGGTCCAGCCTATCCAGATCCTCCTGCAGAGCTTTCCTACCCTCAAGCACAAATAAATTTCACACAGGTAAACCTGAAGTGGAATAATTACACCTGTAGTATTTGCCAATTAAGGATGAAAATACATTGATTTTTACATTATATGATGGAGCTGGTAGAGCAATTATTTGGTGTAACAATAAAAAGAAAGTGAATTATTAATGTGCCAAATAAAATACATCAAAGGCTTAAAAGTTCAAAATTAAAAATGTAGAATGCAATAGAAATGATGGAACCTTAATTAAAGACTGGTAATCTTTCCACACTGTTTATTTTTCCATTCTTCATAAGATCAAATACCTAATAAATATTGATGAAAATTTATTAGTTTGCTATGGTTAGCTAAAAAAAAATAATAAAAAATCCCACTCTACTAACATTCTCTCTGTGAAATTTATTTTGGCTGTAACTTTGCCATATTTGACAGACGAGTGTGTATTGGGTTATATTCACTTGGGATTCACAGAAGCAGAAACTCTTTCCATACATCCACCCTTGTTGTTGTTTAACTGCTCTACTTACTGCTACACTCTACTGTCACAACACTTTGAATTTCTTATCAGACCTTCTTATTTTCCTTCCCTATTTCCTAGCACTGTCTTTGCTATGGAGACTTCTGCCTGTGCATCCCTTAAGTAAGCCCAATGACATGCAACCTGAGCACCAAGTAAACCACATTGCTCATCACCTTGAGATGTGACAGTCAAAAATTCTGTATAAAAAAAGTATCAGAAAGTCATTAGCCTGACGATTATTGTTGAGTAAAAGAGAACTAGCCCTTAATTCAAGGTGAAGAAGACTGTGTTTTTGAAGAGACATGGGATAACTTCACCCCACCATGCCTGCCACTTGTTTGGATAATACTGGGGCTCCAGAAGCACCATACAGAAGCATTCAAAGCAGGCAGTATTCTCCTGACCTCACTTGGGATCTCCACTCCTGTGAAGGACACATTTAGGGACACACCCTGTCCACACAAAAAGGTGACTATATATCTACACAGGTTTGAAGCACACTCTAGAGCCCATGGAAAGCAATAGGCATCAACAGATGTTCTACTTGTCGCTTCAGACAGAATGAATCATACTCTTAGAATGTCAGTGTCTCTGTGCTGGACTGAAAAAGTCCTAAGCAATTGCCCTAAATTACTGGCCCTGAGTAATTCAACTCAATTCAACCTTTCAGACCTATTGTTTTTATCATCCTCTGAAAGGGTGACTCAGTGCACCTGAATTGTATGCTGAACATTGATAGTCTTGATACACCTTATCAAATATGTTTTGAAGTGCTAATATATCTTTACTGAGTAATCCACTTCCTGTTACACACTTTTGCCAGACCACCACGAAAATATATGACGTTTACTCCAGTGACAAAGCCAGTTATCATTCCAGGGGTATCATATATGAGGTTGATAACCACCCAACCATCTATGCATTACTGTCAACATTCATGATAAGTTCAAATTTCTGTGCGAAGAAACTTGTGTTATATCTGTACATACTTTAGGAAGGTAGAAATTGATCCCAGATCTATCCCAAGAATAGGAACCACATGCTCTGTGGGTTGAACAGCAGTTCAGAGGTTAGAGGTTATCTGTAATCTCTGGAAAATAACTGACAACATTTGAAATCAGTACAAGAACCAAGCAAATATTTCTGAAAACTCTATTATGCCTTGTGAGCTAGTATATGACCAAAACTATTATTTCCTGTCAGAAATGTATGTCTCCATAAACCTTCAATAATCTTTCCATCCTCACTTCTCAGAGTGTAATCACTGATATTTACACAGAGCACACAGTTCTTTTTCTGTCTGCATAATTGTCTAAAAACTGGGAATTTCTGCTGACTTTGATGGACAAGCCAGCTCAATGGATTTTGAAAGGAGTCTGCACTGACAGGGACATTTTCAGAAATACTCTGCCAACTTGTACATTGGTTAAGCTAGTGAGAGCAACAGACATGCATGACATAATTGATTCAAAATTAAATTTAATAGGCAAAATATAAAGATGCTTGTGTTGAAAACTGATGCGATCACAAATCACTGTTAGAAAGTGTAAATGTTTTTGAATTTCTCTGATAGAATTCATGTTTTGTTATTGGACAATAAATCAGCAACAATATTTTGGAACTGGCAAATTAAGAGCAGTATGTTCTTTACATTAATAATCAGACTTATGCATGAAATCACTATTAAATAGATTAAATGAAAACACTCCAATAATGGTCTAGATTCCTAATATTTCAGCTATGTGAAAGATTTCTGAGAAAACATCTCCATGTTACTTATAGAAACTTTTATGTTACTTTATGGAACTTTGTAAAATGTGATTTCCCCTAATCTTTACTGTCAGAGACTTATCATAGAATCACTTATCATAGAATCACAGAATGGCTTGAGTTGGAAGGGACCTCAAAGAAATCTAGTTCCAACCCCCCTGACATAGGTAGGGATGCAACCCACTAGATCACGTTGCTCTGGGTATCATTTAACCTGGTCTTGAACACCACAACCTCTCAGGGCAACCTACTCCAGTGCCTCACCACCCTCTGAGTGAAGAATTTTCTCCTCTAATATAAATCTCCCTGTTTCTATTTTAAACAATTCCCCTTCATCCTGTCACTATCCAGTTGAGCAGAGTCACTCTCCATCTTTTTTATAAACCACCTTCAAGTATTGAAAGGTTGCAATAAGGTCACGCCAGACTTCTCTTCTGTGTGCTGAACAGCCCCAGCTCTCTCAGCCCTTCTTCATAGGAGAGGTGTTCCAGACCCTTGATCATCCTTATGGCCCTCCTCTGGACCCACTCTAACACATCAACATCCTTCTTGTGCTGTGGGCTCCAGATCTGGACACAGTACTCCAAGTGGGGCCTCACAAGGGCAGAGTAGAGGGGGACAATCACCTCACTCAACCTGCTGGCCACTCCTCTGTTGATGCAGCCCAGGATGCAGTTGGCCTTCTGAGTTGCAAACATGCACTGATGGATCATGTCGAGCTTTTCATACACCAGAACATACAAGTCCTCTGCAGGGATGCTCTCACTGAGTTCTTCTCCCAGTCTGCACTTGTGTCCACGATTGCCCTGACCCAGGTGCAGCACCTCGCACTTGGACTTGTTGAACCTCATGAGGTTCACATGGGCCCAAATCTCAAGCTTTTCTGGGTCCCTTTGGATGGTGTCCCTTCCTTCTGGTGTATTAACTGCACCACTCAGCTTGGTGTCATCTGCAAACTTGCTGAGGGTGCACTCAAATCCCACCATCTATGTCATTCAGAAAGATATTAAACAGCACTGTTCCAACGACAGACCCCTGAAGGACACCAGTCATCACCAATCTCCACCTGGACATAGAGCCATTGACCACCACAACCTTCATGCCAACTCCTTATCCACTAAATGGTCCACCCTTCAAATCCATACCTCTGCAATTTGGAGAACATGATGTCATGAGGCACCAAGTAAAAGGCCTCGCAGAAGTCCAGGTAGATGACATCAGTCAATCTTTCTTTGTCAACTGATGCAGTCACTCCATCATAGAAAGCCACCACATTAGTCAGGCACAATTTACCCTTGGTGAAGTCATGCTGGCTGTCTTGGATCACCTCTTTGTCTTGCACGTGTCTAGTCATTGCTTCCAGAAAGATCTTTTCCATGATCTTTTCCATCTTTTCTTGCCAGGCGCAGAGGTGAGGCTCACCCGTCTGTAGTTCCCTGGGCACTCCTTTCCACCTTTTTAAAAAACAGGAGTGATGTTTCCCTTTTTCTGGTCACCAAGAACTTCACCTGACTGCCAAGACTTTTCAAATATGATGGAGAGGTTTGGCAACTCCATCAGCCAATTCCTTCAGGATCCTGGTACACATGTCATCAGGCCACAATTACAGTGGTTGGGACTTTTTACCCCCAGCCTCCATCTACGGGTTCAAGTAAACAAGAGATGTGGGAAGCCTGACTTTCTGTGAAGACTGAGGCAAAGAAGTTGTTGAGTACTTCAGCCTTCTCCATGTCTGTCCATACCAGTTCACCCTTCTCATCCATCACAGGGGTACACGCCGAGGGGGTATCCTCTCTTTGGCCTTTCTTTTCTGAGCAATGTACCCATAGAATCCCTTTCTGCTCCTCTTTGCATTCCTTACCAAGCTCAGTTCCATCCATGCCTTGGCTTTCCTTATCCCATCCCTGCACATCCAGACTGCATCCCTGTACTCTTCCCATGGCACATGTCCCTGCTTCCACTGCCTGTGCATTTCCTTTTTGTGTCTCAGTTTGACCAGCAGGTCCTTGCTCAGACATCCCAGTTGTCTGACCTCCCTGTCCACGTCTTTATGCAGGGAGAATTATTGTGGTCTAAGGAAAACATCCTTAGAGTTGCCAGCTCTGTTCAGCTCCTTTGTCCCCAAGGACAATGTTCCAGGAGATCTCATCTACTAGGTCTTTAATTAGCTTGAAATTCACTCTTCAGAAGTTCAGGGTCCTGACTTTGCTCTTTGCTGGGCCTGTATACCTTGAGGTCACAAATTCAACCAGGGTGTGGTCACTGCAGCCCAGACTGCCTCCAATCTTAACCTCTTTAATGAGCTCTTCCACGTTGGTGAGCACTAGGTCCAGTAACTCTTCCCCTCTGATTGGTTTGTCTAATACCTGGACCAGGAAGTTATCCTCAACTTACTCTAGGAATCTCCTGAATTGCTTACAGCCTGCTACATAGTTTCACCATCAGACATCCGGGTGGCTGAAATTCCCATATTAGGATGAGAGCTTGCAACCATGGTGCTTTTGTAGTTGAAGCAAGAATGTCTCCTCCACAGGCTTCCCTTGATCAGGCGGCCTGTGGTAGACCCTCTACTACAAACTATCCTTTACTGGTGTGGTCTTTAACTCTCACCTACAAGCTTTCAACCTGTCCTTGGCTGTTTCTCAGAGGCAACTCTTCACAATCAATCCCTTCCTAATGCAGAGGGCAACACCCCTCCCTTCCTTCTCTGTTTATCCTTTCTGAGGGGTTTGTAACCCTCTATTCCAATGTTCCAGTTATGTGATCCATCGTACCACATTTCCGTGAGAGCAATCAGGTCATATTTGTCTAATTGCACTACGGTTTCCAATTCCTCTTGCTTGTTTCCCATGCTGCGTGCATTGGTGTAGAGGCACTTCAGCTGGGCAATTGGTCATATCACATTTCCAGAACCCTTCCTGATTGTATTGATCTGCACTTCATACAGAAATCAAACTGTAGAAAAGATTCTGTACCCATAGAACTGTATTCTACATTATGACCTACTTAAAGTATTAACACTACACTCAGAAATCTTTGTCCTCCCCTAACAGTCACTACCAAACCAACAGGTACGATAAGATACTTTGTGATGGAATAGGTCACTGCTTACCTGACTAAAACGGAACCCCTTTTATAATGTAGCTCATACAGGCTTCAACTCAGAAAGCTATCTCAATTTCTCAGTGCACCTAAGTGTGTATTTGTCTTTAGACACACACACTTACACTGCACAGTGCCTTAAGTGTCTTAACCTTCATAATGCTAAGGGCCTTCCATTTGCAATTCTGTAGTCTGACTTTTACTTCCAGCTCTGCAACCTCTCACCTAAGCTGATGTAGCGGGATTTTTTTCCCTTTTGTTCCTAAGCTATGTTTCTCATGTTATTCTTTCAGCCTTGCACCTGCCAACCCCAATATTGTAGTTATAGGTGATTCTCTTTGGGAAACAGCTTCCACTGACATGAGAATGACTACCCCCCCACACACACATTCACCTTCCCTACTCCTTGTTTTGTAGCTTTTAGGTTATATTGCAAGGACTATACAAGGACTTAGTGAAAAACATAGAAGATAATAGTCTATTCTATTCTATAGTTCTATTCTATAGTCATAAATCACTGATAAGCATTATCCAATAACACATGTACCCCAAACTGAGAAACCAACGTGTGCAACACTTGCACCTGATCGAGCATGTTCCAAGGAGTTCTACAAGCATCATAAACATAAAAAGTAAGTTTGGCCAGGTCCTGAGGAAAACTATACAGCATGAGAGAAAAAGCATGGCAGAAAAAGTCCTTATCAGCAGCAACACCTGCTGCATTGCTGCACCGGATGAACTGCTGAATTGAAGAGGATGTATGTAAGGATGATCTCTGAAGTAATCACCTCTTCGCTTCCCAGCTCACCACTGGAGACCTCTCTCTCTCTTCTCTCATTCTTCTGAATTTTTCCCTTGTAAAGTAACTTAGAAGTCAATTTATGTCATCAGCCATGGATCTCGCAAATAAAAGTTTTTGCACATGAACATGTCTCAACATCCTTTTTGCAACAGTTAAATACAGATTAAACATGGGGATAAAATAATGTACCAAATGGAGATGAATACCATGTTTACATCATTTCTGATTTTGAACTGGAAAGCTGGATATAAATTGCATGAGAAACAGGCTTAATGGCCCCAGTAATCCCAAAAATGGCACCACAGGAAGTATTTTACATACATATGCCATAAAGCAAACACATGAAGACACAGAGGTGGAAAAGATAAGGTTACAAACCAAGAATTACAAAGGCAGGGTCCACCCAATGACCTTCTTTGAGTAGTTTGAGAACTTATTCATTTCCCTCTGCTGCTTTCAGAAACTGCCAGTGCATGAGTGTCTAAAAATTATTAGATAATGAATGCTCTAACTAACTAGTAAATATGGTCATTATTGGACCCTCTGAACATCACATCCCATGCAAAAACACTGAGTATGTTTCATAATGTGAAATTTTGCCAGTTACTCCTTTTCTCTATAGGTCCCTTCCTGATTGTGACTGTGGAATAACACTCATCATCTTTAAAATGGCCCACAGATGGACATCAACATAAGAAAGCACTACAGAAATACCAGCTTGCATTACAATACATCACATTCTGATTATACAAAAAGCACAAAATAAGATACTAATTTTGCATGCCCACAGGTAAGCTAAGTGTTTTCAACTGCCATGATAGTTGCCAGAGAGCTAGTCATAACAGCTTGAAGTATCATTAAGCTCAGTGCAAAAGTTGACATTGACAGGCCAGCCAGGTGAACAAATCTCTAGGCTCCACTGACTATATTGACTGTCAACTAAAAAGAGAGTCCTGTCCTGTCTCTTCATGTTCCATATAGCATGAAATAATAAATACAAAGCAAATGAAGTGTTTTATCAAGTATATACAAATCCTATCTTATTCCATTGTGATACTGATGTAAATGAGGTTTCAAAAGAAACATGAATGCTTTCTCTTTGGCTGAGAAAGAATAGTATATTCAGTCCTAAATCAGATGGTGAATGAGTATACATATTTATAGGTATATCAACTGATTTTGAAAGCCAACTGGCAATAGCACCATGAAACATTTTAGGATACCTCCTGATGTATTTTCCGTGAGAGGAACTCCCTTTTCTTTTTAAACATGTATGTAAATACCCAGTGTTAACTTTCAAAAAAAAGTCCTCCAAAACTACTATGCAAAAATGTTTAAAGCTGAATATTTATTAAAAAAAAAAAAAAAAAAAAAAAAAGTATTTATATTTGGCATTGCCACCTGAGGCCTCAGGCTTCCACAACAAACATAATATTCTTTGTTTTCTCTTTAATATTTCTGTATGGCACTGATATCTTTGACTTCCATGTGATACAAAGTACAGAATTTGACTCTGAGCTAGTATTACATATGCTTTCTGAAGAGGTACAAAACATGATTTATCCTTGTCTATATTTGCACTCAAACCACTTTAACATTTCTTTAGTTATATGCATTGCTAACATCTTTTGTTAGCAACAGGTTATTTTCATAGCAGAAAAGGATGGAGAACCTAACCTCCTAACACTTTAAATCTGAAATAAAAAGGTAGACAGCAAAAGGCCTGAAAACACTTGAATTCCAGCAGCATAAGCTTTTCCCAAACCTTTACAGTGGGCACAAATTTGCACTTTAGTGTGATAGGAATGGAGCTAAGGAAGGATTTTTTCTTCTTATTGCCCCTTCCAAAAAAAATAACAAGATTTTTGCAAAGATGAGTGTTAGTTTGCTAATCATGTTGGTTTCCACAGTTATTAGCAATGCACTTTTAATTCACTATGTGACACCCAGTAAGAAAACTACATGCATATGGACTGTGCCAAACAAAAAAAGTGCTCTAGCTCTCAGCCTCCCCAAAACTCCGTGTATCCGATCTGTGTGCCCTTGTAGCTATTGTTACTGAGGGTAGAGTCTCAGAAGTTTTCAAATGGTCTGTAGCTGTACCAAAGGTACATCTGGCATTGAAGTATTAAAATAATGCTATTTGGCTAATATAGGATGATACAATGATAAGGAATTACAATTAAAAAAAAAAAAATCAAATACAGGTCAAAGAAAAATGAAGTTACCTTAGGCTCACTAATAAAAACAGGATAAATCAAGGAAATACAGTGTATAGAAATGTAATTTGTACAAGAGTGTGATTGTTGAAATCTAATTGATGAACGAAATCACTGTTGATTAAAGAGAAGTAGCATACATATCGCAGAGTAAGAAGATTAAAGGGAGAAATCATTTAAGCCAGCATCAAATAAAAATGAGCAATTGAAAGGACTTGTTCAAAGTCCTTTTGTCTACAGTGCTTGAATGACTGCCAGGTCTAACAGCTTAGGTTCCCACAACTCCCTGTTGGTCTGCCATCAGAGTTTATAGCTGCTTGTTGCTATGTGAACAAAAAGAAATGCAATGAGCCTCCCAGATGTCCTCCTCTGCTTTCCCATGGCCCTGATGCTTCTTCTGGGATTCCACTTGGTACCTCAGCTTTAATATGGGGAATGACCAGATCACAATTACAACAGGATATTCATTTATACCAGGAAAGCTCTGCTTTGTACACAAGCAAAGCAATACTGCACACCGAGACAGATGTGTTATCCAGAAAATAAATAAATAAGAGCATGTATTTTGACCAGGCTTTCCCAAATAACATATAAGCAACTACTTCTATTGCTTCTCAGAACCCTATGTTGAATGATGAATAGCATGCACAATTCCCAAAGGACTACTCCTCAAAGTCATAATAACAGGGACTTCTCAAAGCAAATCAGACTGATATTTGCCCATGGTAATGAGCTCACTGCTTGCATGCAAATAAAGTTTTAATTTATCTTAAACATCTCCTGTTTCATCTTGATAATCCAAGATTTATAAACAAAAGGAAAGAGAGAGAAGAACAAAACTTTAGAAACAGCCTCTATGTTTACATGCTGATGCAGGCTGTTTCTCCAGCACTCTGTGGAGAGAGCTCGTTTCTGTATAGCACGAGCACATTTAAAAGTTAAATTAAATACAGCTAAGTGTGTGAGAATAAAGATGAACAAAATTCATTATAAAACCCTCTTGCTTTCTCTCAAGACAATATTGAAGAACTCTAAGGAAGCTCCAATTGATAAACTACACCACACAGCTTCAGAACTTAAACAAACTACTTTGGTTTGCAGCTCCCAAGGAATTTTTACTAGTAAAAGGCACAGCTGTGGAACAGTGAAGGATTTCTCAAATCTCAGTTCAATCAACTGCTCAATAACAGAACAGTTATTAGCTTGAAAGAAGAAAGACCTAGAATTTGTACCTTACTTCTTAGTATCAATTTAGAAAATGCTATGGGAAAATACAGTTTAATAAATAATGGAACAAATCTTTTCAGAAAGGTTAAGTAAGGAAATGTACTTCCTCTAATACTTATACTATAAAATTAAGGAGAAATTTAGTAGAAGAAATTCTCTGGATACTGAGGAATATACTGAATTACCTTCTCTTCCAAATAAACTAGTTTGCAGTAATATATCAGGAACCTAGTTAATTTTCTATACCTTAAATAGCAAATGCATATAATACGATAGATCACTTTATAGTAACTACCAGGAAAGGCCATCCATACCATTCTCTCTAACTGTTGTGATCCCTTTTTTTTTCTTTTTTCTTTCAAAGGAAATCAGACCCAAAGCTACCCAAAGCTATTGGCACTTAGGAGAGAGGAAAGTGTATGAGGTGACACATATAAGAGTATTCTGGTTGCCACTGGTAAACTATCTCAGAACTTATCTGGAGTCCTCAGTGTGGACAGTTATCCAAGGTAAGTCAAGCAAAGTGATTATTTTCAGTTGAGCATATTCTTCAGTCACACTTCCTATGCTAGGAGAATTTCATTCTTTTGGTGTGATCAGCTAACCCAGTATAACTACATGTAATCATAAGAGTCTTCAAAAGCAATTCAATTCAGCTATTTTGAAGGACCACTTGATTCCCTTTTTCTCTTTACATGTATATGTTTCTTGTGCTAAAAACAGAGTCTTATGAAACCAATTCCCATGGATTCTCACCTTTGATACTGAGAAGGGAATATATTCTGAACGTTTGTTTTACACTCAAAAACTGCATACGGAATTGATGAAAGGATTATCTGATCTAACTTTAACATTTATCCCAAAGAAGAATATCCTGTTCTTTGATCAACATAACACAGAAAATACCTATTTATAAATGCAGTTTAGGTAAGCAGTACTAAAAACAAGTTAACCAACTATTCCAAATATCTTTTATTTCAGCTGGTTTCTGTTTACCACCTGCTAGCAAAAAGGAAGTTTGAAAGCTCCTGTGTCCAACCATTTCATTGTACTTAATCTTTAACACTTAATTTCAGCAAATGTAGACTAGTCAGTTATGATGTATCTTACCTTTGATAACTAAGTGCAAGTCAGCAACAGATAATATGAGGAACAAAGAGGAAGAATGCAGTACTGGAAATTGCTGTCAGCAAGGGTAATGTTACATCTGAACCACTGTTCAGATCACCTGGACCTTGATCAAAATCAAAAAACACTGGTGCATGATTCATCACTTTGCCAAGTGAAGGCAGCTTCATGCTCCAATAAGTCATCAGGATCATCTGTCTCTGTGCAGAGCACAGAAACCTGACAATAGTCAAATATAGGCTGTTAGCTCTGGTGAAGCCACCTAGTTTGAAATTGGTTTTAATTTAGCTTAATGCATATAGTTTTATACATTATTTATTTTTATAGTTGCATGTTTGTTTTTCATTTTAATACAATTGCATGATTTTATCATTTTAACAATCTCTATTTACTATGTGATTATGCTGTGGGTTAATTTATCAAAATTGATTCACATTTAATTAATAATAATGTAATAACTATTTTATCTCCTACTGCTTAAGAATACTATAGGTTTTAACAGCAGTCACCTCTTACACCTTTACCACTGCCTGTACTTATTGAAGGATTTTAAGAGTATAATTTAATAAATGAAATAAATGCAAGCAGTAATAAAAAAAAGTTTCTTAAAGAAAGAAACTTCAGTAATAACCTTGCCCCAAACTAGTGTAACTTCATTCACTCTCTACATGTCTTTTTACTGAGGACACAACTCAGTGACAGTCTTTCCCCTGGCTGTAATGAGAATCTGATCACCATTAATTAAAAACGCTTGGAAAGTACTTCTCTGAACCATAGGTGGTTCCTCTCATTGAAGTTCAGAAGATGAAAATTTAGCTCCTTAAATTAAGCTTGTTACCTTTGATCTCTGTAGGGTAAATGTAGAGACACAAATCACTAGAGAGCATTACTCCATTCAAAGAGAGTTGTATATGGGTGAGATTCAGCTGTATATTAAGACATTCTGTTGTGAGCAGGTACTGGGTCATTATGGATCATAATCATCTGAAACCTCATTTTACAAAGCCTTTATATGAAAAAGTATCTTCTGAAATTCTGGTTAGACACACAATTTTATCTCTGCTGTGTAATGAAGATGGAAAATTAAAACCACTGTCTTTAAAAAGCTGTATAGCTTAATCTGGAAATGGAAGCTTTATTAACCATTAATTATAGCTTCACAGTTATTTTATAATTTTGTAGTTACTGTGTGACACTGTTCCAAAGGAAAATTTAGTCTTCTGTGCCTTCATTTCTTTCCAATGCAACTCCAGGTCTGGAATCACTGATTTAATAGTGAGTCATTTGGAGATTATTACAACAATTCTGATATATATATATATATATATATATATACATATAAATATATATTTATTTCAGTAATTAATACATACTTGAGGTTTGAACCCATTCTGAAGTTTTTGAAATTAGAAGAGGTGCACGAGTAGACATATCATGGTATGAATACTTAAAATGCATCTGTGAAATTAATTTTGGGAGATACATCCATTCCCACTTCCACAGCAAACTAGTGTGATTTAAAGAACAATTGAACCACTGCTCTGCTTTCATGTTGCATGGATTTAGTGAAATTGATGCTCTCATCTCAGCAATTTCCAGGAATTATTTTTTGCCATACATTACTTTGGTGAGCTCATTTATTTCATAAACGGTTCTGGCTTCCAAAACCATGTAACAGATTCCCCATTAGCTGGAAGTTTGTTCCCTGTGTAACATCTCGGATTCAACTGATTCTTGTGCCATCAGGTTCTTGTGCCATGTAACTTCTAACCTGAGTAAAAAATGATCTGTGGCACAATACTTTGGAAGGATCTGTTTTGATATTCGTTAGTTGTACATCTGGTCAAAACACTTTCCACATGTTCATTGTTGGAAAAGAAGTTTGCAAAACTATAACCCATGACTCAATGGAATATTAGTAAAATGTTTCAGTTATTCATTGCCATTTAAAAATGTCCATGTGGGTTTGTCAGTACAGCTTTTGAAATGTAACAAATTAATATCCTCACTTTGTCTTAATTTGTGGACAGATGGTGTGAAGAGGGCTAAGTGATGCACAGTGCTGTCCCTCAGCTTGTCAAGACTTATTTACAGCACAGGAGCCATCCTCTGATGGCTGATTATCTGCTTCATTTAGTAGAAGTGAAATTAACCTCTGGTTTCTGTGCTGATGACTCAGCAGGTAGTGCACCACTAATGCAAAAAATAGTACCAGAAAGACATTGGTCTTGTACCCTAACAAGGCCCATTAAAGAGCCAAATTGCTTTATTAGACCCAGGAGATTGAAGCAATCATTTCAGTCCACTAACTGGAAATAATAAAGTCTGGGAAAAAAAAAAAAAAAGGTTTTCTTTCCATTGACAAAGAAGAAAAAAAAAAAAAAAAGAAAAAAAGAAAAAAAAAAAAAGCATTATTTCAGGTGATTTGGTGATTTTTAAAAAAACATAATTCTGCAATTAAGTTCATTGGAAGAAGATTTGTGTACTAAAATTGAAAAATCATGAAAGATAAAATAAGTTATACATAGTTTCAGTTCCTGTGGCTTTTGCTTCTTGGATTGTGTTATGCAGTACAAAGAATTATGCACATTGTATTTCCAAGAAGAGTAATCTTAGTTAAACAGCTTGATGTTAAATATACCTGATGTATGATTCTTTACGCTGGCTAATAATACAACAGCAGTAATAATCCACCTGGAAATGCACATTAAACACTCTCAAAAATGTAACCTCTTTTGAAAGGTTCTTCTAATGATAGCATTTATGAGCTCACAATGAAAAATCAGGGCAGAGGATGACTAACGAAGAGCAATATTAACTGTATTAACCATATTTAATTGAATATGTTGAGAAATGCATAGATCTCGAGGGCTACCTGTCAACAGGAAGAAATTATTGGCTATTTGAAATCAAATTTACATTATACTTCTGCATTAAAAGCTCCTATGACAACTCCTGTTGCACAATATTATGTTACATCACATGATGTATTTGCTTGATCCAACAATATTTTTTTTTAAGTGTGACGCATCAGAAATGTTAAGAAAAGAAAAAAAAAATCTTTTTTTTTTTTTTTTTTCTGCTGAACATACCAGTAAGTGCTTCAGGAAAAAAACAAAACAAAACAAACAAACAAACAAACAAACAAAACAGTATTGATTACCCATGGGTAGTTTTGAGAGCAGGTATCAAGCATGATACTTGCTCATCTTTAGAAGAGCAAGTGCTGGGGAAAACTGCTATAAACAGAAGGTGGGAAATGAAACAGAGATTCTAAAGATTTTCTTGAAATATTAAAAAATATATGGAGCACACTGAGGAACTCCTATTATGGGAAATAGTTTATGGGTGTTTGCTCAAGAGCTTTGAGTCATTATACAGATTTCTTTTTAGCCCTTCTTTGTCTTTGAAAGCAGAAGAACCTTAAGAACCTTCATTACTGCAGATTCTTTTCCGGAATAAATGCTACTATTTTCTTCATGAATTTATGTCTCCAAGAAAAAATGTCTGTTGTTGCCTCCTGAATATGATTTAGTCAGTTCCCCCAGACAAATGCCCCACAGCATTTTCTTTCTCCTCAGAGACTTCTTACCCAACTATGACAAACTCCAAAAGTCTTGCGGTGACTGATCAAAGCTCCAGACCCAATAGGTAGTATTTGGGTTGAGTCGAAGGTGTACAATAGATTCATACTCAGTCCTGGGGTCATCTTTTCTGAGGCCAACCCTTGCATTTGATCACATTTATCTGTTACAACAATGCATAACATAAGGAACACATACTAATGAATGTGTTGGACTGTAACGAAGATAATTAGCACCATTTTCCAGGTTACAAAGATTCAAGTCACATTCTGAAAGTTACACATGAATCTCCTGCTCTCAAATGGACTGCAGCCTTTCCAGCTTTGAACTCTACATTCCTTCCAGGTAAGAGAAGGAAAGAAATTAAGTCTCAATAATGATTACACATCAGCCTCTCACGGGAGCCCCAAGAGGAAAATCTGTCATTTCACTTCAACGTTTACTGTAGCAATATTGACAATGTGTCCCTATGCCACTAGCTCAAAGCACTGGATATGTGCATATCTTCACCAAATGTATGAACAAGAACGATACTCATTCACTGCCGCTTCTTTAAGGACTGTCTTCTGTTTCTGTTAAATCTAATGTCAATTTTGCCAGATATTCAAATTGAATTACACTTTGGCCTTAGCATAACTGAATTTTGTTCCTAAACTTTTCAGTTTCCTAATTATAAAATGGCTTTCTACACATACTTAACCACATAAACATTAAAGAAAAATGCTCCAACAAAACTGAATGAATTCCTTTAATAGAATGTATCACATATATTTGATGCAGTTTGCCTAAGCTTTAGACAAACCATTTTGTGTGTGTGTGGGGGGGGGGGGGGGGGAGGCAAATCCTTTTCCATACTTCATCTCAAATACATCATCTCAAAAGATAAATAGAATATGGTTACATCTCCTAGAATCTCTTGCACCAAGAAGCAGAAGCTTACTTAAAATAAATATCATACGCTGTTTCCCAGAGCTAGCTTAGTTTATTTTAACTAGCTCCCTAGCTCAGCCTCTTGAAGATGTAGTGGTCTCTCTGGAATGTTTTTCAAAAGAACCCATCTCATTTCTCTTTTTTTTTTTTTTTTTTTTTTTTGTGTGTGTGTGTGTGTTTTATTGTTGTTATTGTCTGTTTATTTTCCTCAGATATCTAGGGTAAATACAGAAATAGAATTTCATAACTTCTCAGACCAATAGAGTGACTCATTCTTCATCAAGTTATGTTGAATGCCATGATAAATAAAAATAATCTAATTCAACCCACTGAGTAGAATTTTCTGTGCAGGATACAATACAAGTCTAAGGACGTGGTCCCAGGCAGGCAACCTTTGAGTTTTCCTCTGAAGAAGAACTAGAAACATGGACAAGCTCTTTTAGAAAGGGCTCCAAAGCATTAAGTAATTATCCACAGCTTGAGCTCCTCAAGCTTTTCATTAGGTTCTGAGAATGAGTAGGGTCTAATTGAGCGTCAGATATCCTTAGACAGCACAGAGATAACTAACTAGAAGGCTGGTTTCCAGAATAAAGGCTGTATTCAGAACATAAACAGGAACAGAATTCAAAGAAAGTTAGCAACTTTTTGCATGAAAACCCACAATGTCTAGGGCAAAGTTATCTGTAGAACTTCCCTGAGTGTTAATCCTAAACCCTGAGTGTTATATTTCTCTGGAGTTTACATCGCTAAATTTTGACTCTTGCACGGGTTCCATTTCCATACATTGTGTCTCTCTCTAGTATATGTTGTAGAGATTTTGCAATGTTAACTGTATATTGCTTCTGTTTTGTTCTCTATTGCACTCCCAAAAAAGTACAGGGCAATGTTTTTGCATATCCAGCTCCTGAGTAGCACTTTCTCTTTATAGAAAGAGTTCACTTGACTCAGAATAACTTTTTTGTCCAATCTTCTTTTTATTGTCTTGTTTATTAAAATGCATGTTGCAAAGCATCTCATACTGACATTCCGAAGTCCACAGCCACTCACAACCCCAAGGCTGGCAAGTGCACAATACATTTTTGCCTGCCATGTGCATGCATGTGCACACACACATGTGGACCACAATTTAGTTAAATTTAGGACCACAATTTAGTTAAAGAATCAAGAATGGCAAGGTTCATATGAGACTTCCTGCAGAGTACTGGGCATTGGGCAAATTCCTTGTTGGCGTTTGTCCACAGATGAGTTTTGATCCATAAGGAGTCAGCCCTTAGAGACATCCCAGCTCAGGGGGACATTAAGAGTCACAGCCCACTTCAATCCTTAGAGAGCTCCGTGGGAATCTTTGGTTAGGAGCACTATAGGACTGTAAGCCAATAGCAATTTTTCCACAAATTCAAATTTTTTCCATAGTTCAAGTTCAGCAAATATGAGTAGAAATTGTGAATACTTTTCACTAGATATTTTCTGTCCAATTTTGCATTATAAAATTCCTAATTAAAATACTATGTTCAAACCATTTTCAGAAAGATTTCCTTATTCTCTGTTCAGTAGCATTAGTAAGGGAGTATTGTACATCATACATTCCTGATGATTTTATTATATTCAAGTGATTTCCTTTTTCATCTACATGAAAAAGTGGTGATGAAATAAAGATTCAGTCTATGACTCATCTTGTCTGAAAGAAATCCATCTGAAAGAAATCTGTCATGGATACAGAGTATTGATTATGATATGAAACTGAGGCAGTGTTCACAGTAACATAGGGAGTGCACTCAGCTTTTTGAAACAAAGTCCACATTACTGGTAACAGTCTTCCAAGTCTAGAGTTCAAACAGTAAATATAGAATGGTAGGTTTTAAAACTGAAAATTAGCAAAACCTAATTTTATTTCTACCAAGGAGAATTGAAATATTTCATTTTTTAACTCCTTTAACTTCAAGTTGAAGTAACAACAGGTTAGTTGGTGGGTAGGTCTTTGGGATTTGTAAAAAAGAGCAATTATGAAATTTGCACATTTAATCTTCTTCACTGCTTTCAAAATATCAGCAGATGAATACTCCAAAAGACATTGTGAAACATGAACTTCCAGACTTCCTTTTTAAATAGCTCAGACACCTCCTTCCTTTGCCAGGTTGTCTCCTTTCAGTGGTAATTATACCAGAATTAGAACCATTAAATCTACATTTAACAGACTATGGAAATTATGAAGTATCTAGTCCATTGCTAGCATACTAACATACCCCACTTCAAAAGAGTATTTCAGCAGGCAAGCACTCAAGCTGAAGGAGGCGCAAATGAATACGTTTCTGCCAATTATGGAACCTTTTCTTGTGAGGGCTTCTCAACACTGGAATTTGTTTCATTTAATGTATTTGAACAATCACCCTATGATGTTAGCTAGCTATTCAAAGGACACAATCTAACAAATTCCCCCCTGCTATTTTTAAGGAATATTCTTATAAATGGCTATAGCATTTGAGATCTTTTCAGCTGACTGCTGTCTTATTGTTATTAACAAAACATTTTCTGCAGTAAACATTTCCTACTGAAATAAAATCTCAAGAGTTTATTTAAAAGTTCACTTTTACCAGGGAAAATGCTACATTTGTCTTAAAAGCACTAGTTCTTTTTGACTGGCAGTTTCTTCCCCTATCTTTTGCTTCTAGCTGAATATAGGCTTTAAGAAAATCACCCATCAACAAATACATCCATTAGGCTAGATCTTTAAATACATTAGCTGAGTGTTCAGAAAAACTGTATATATTGTAGGACTGCTTTAGTGTTTTAAGTTTGTAGAGATAATATGTGTGTGTGGACATATATATGTGTACACATGTACTTGCAATGTCTACTTAAGTCATGTTTATATTAGCTGCTGAGGGATGTATGTGTGTAAGCCTTCTTCACCAGAGATGCAGCCAAAACTGTGTGATGGAGGTGCAGTGATAGGAAAACTGTAAGAAGTTTGTTGAGACAGGTTCCATGCAGAAAATGACTAAGGGGGTGAGAGTGCTGTTCTGGAGATTACCAGCTGGTGCAGGCACTGGTCGATAATTAAAGGAGATAAATATGCTTTAGTTTATTTATATTTCCCCTCTCTCAGGAGAGAGAACACTGTAGAAAAAGAACCTAGCACCACCCCCGCTCACCCCCCCCTATATTTTACATGTCATCAGCTTAAATAGACAAGTTGAAATTTGTTCTCTCAGTGTACCTAGGCAAGCAAAATCCTAAATTCTTGTAATCAAATTTGGAAAAGAACTTTCGATTTGAAACAGAATAATGCATTTTAGTTATAAGAGCTATTACAACTTTAATAATAATAACTTTTACATGGTCTGACCAAACTAAAAGTTATTTTGGTTCCAGCCTATCATGAATAGATTTTTACGCAGTTTTGATTTAGCAGCAATTTAAGATTTATTATTACTTTTATGGTAAATCATGAGATTAAATTTTATGATTCTTAACAGCACTTAATCAACCCTTAATCATCAGCCAATTTAGCACAATGATCCAATAGAATTTGTTACAGTGGAAACAGCAATTTAGTTAAAGAATCAAGAATGGCAAGGTTCATATGAGACTTCCTGCAGAGTATTGGGCATCGGGCAAATTCCTTGTTGGCTTTTGTCCACAGATGAGTTTTGATCCATAAGGAGTCAGCCCTTAGAGACATCCCAGCTCAGGGGGACATTAAGAGTCACAGCCCACTTCAATCCTTAGAGAGCTCCATGGAAATCTTTGCTTAGGATCACTGTAGGACTGTGAGCCAATAGCAAGTATTTTTCCATCCTGGCTGTGGTTCAGAGAAGAAAATTTTGGTATTTTCCCCCAACTGTGCCATTCCAGTACCTTCCAGAATATACAGTTCTAGTACTTCGCAGACTGCGATACAGTCTAGGCCATAAGGGTTCAAAACATGATCAGGGAATGTTTATTTATATTCAGTCATTATTTTGTTGCACATTGACAATAAGAGAATGATGTAATGTTAATCTTGAACCACACTTGAGTTTAGCAAAAGAGCTGCTCCATGACACAAGTTTTCAAGAGAAAAAAAAGTATCACACAGACTGAGAAATGACATTTCCTAAAATGGCAAACAGTTGTAGGAAATGCAGGCCTGCTGCAAACTCTGATTTTGAGTTGAATCTAGATACCTAGCCCTGGTGGAGGGTCAGACTCAATCCTTGTGAGGGGAACCAGGATCAGATAGCCCCAGGATGAGTAGGCAGTGCTGTGGGGATGGGGACAGGCCCAGGCTGAATCACTACATGGGGCTACAGGTGAACCCAACTTGGTGGGACCCATGGCTGGGCTGGGCAGGGCTGTGGGGAGCAGGAGATCAGCCCTGCAATGGCCCTGCAGGAGTGAAATGGAATCCTTGGCCCTGGGCAAGGTGGGGGGTTTCCTAGCGAGCTTTTCTGCACTTAATGCTCAATCCAGAACCCAGCCTCCTGGCCCAGAAACCAACTGGTGATTACTCAACTGCTAGAAGCTCACACTTCAGTTTCTTACAGAATAAGAAATTGAGGAAACTGCACCAGGTTTTTAATACAAATATCTGGTTTCCATGTATCACTTCAACTCTTTGGTCTTTGGCACATGTTCTTCACAGATTCTGGCATTTCCATTTATTCAAATTAAACATTGGGCTGATAATAAATTCACTGATCCACCTCTTTTTCTACAAGAAGCTAGTGGTTTCTTACTGCAGAAATTATTTTCCAACAGGGATTGCCTTGTCTCCTTAAAGACTTTTCAGGCAAGTTGGAGAACTTTTGAATAACTACTCACTGGAAAACTTTTGTGTAGATATCCACACTCTGAATGTTACAAAAGGACCGGGAGTCAACACTAATAATTTACACTGGCTTATTTGAATACGTCGAAAGTTCATACTGTACAATATTACTTAATTCTATCTTATTTATTAGAAATTACATTTATTACTATTAATATTAATATTATTGTTAATAATAATAATAATATATTCCAAAACAAATTGCCAAATATAGTGAAAAACAGTGTCAGGCATGTGTCAATGAAAGGAAAAACCCACCTAAACAGATTTGTCTCCAAATGAATGTGTAGAGATCTGAGTAAATTTGCATAACCTGTGCCATTATTCCTGATGAAACACTTCCATTACTAGTAAACTGATAAACAGGTACACAGAAACCACAGAGAGAATATTTGATGAAAATATCTCCAAAAATACTGTACACCATCTTGGTGTACAGTAAGACGAGGAATCAAATCTACCGAACAAGACATTCAGTCTGTCCAGATTGAGAGTTTTCTTCTTTTAACATGCAACTTTAGAACAATGACAACAACAAGATGCTAAGAATGCCAAGAAACAGCTAACAGATTTCTCCTTTCAGACATTCAGTGGCAAAGCTCAGGCTGTACTGTCTGGCTTTATTCTGTGCAGTTTATGCCACACAAGCTCTGTCTCGAAGTATTTTACTGATGTGAACAATATTAGCAAGCAGAGGGGATGAGCTCTCAGAGAACAAGACAAAGTGTAGGCTAGCAAGGTTTGTTAAGTGGGGATTGAGAAGTGCCAATTTAGAAAAAGGATAAGACCAAGTTAAGAAAATGACTGTAGATGTCACTAGGGGATCTCTGAGTGCTTAAGTGATGACCTGGCAGCAAGCCCTGCTGAGAAGGGAGGGTTACTTTGGTGGTGACCTGGCAGCAAGGCCTAGTCAAAGAAAGAAACTAATTCTCCATGGGTAAGTAAGAGCCTCTATTAAGAGCCTGAGCCTATTTGGAATCCTTGTCCTATTTATAAAGGAGATAAGCAGGGCTGAAGAGCTGGCCTTAAAGGTTATATGAACTGCCAGGTAAGCAGACAGAATGGTGTACTTCCTTTATTCGTGCTCCACCAGGCTGATCCTCAAAAAGGATTTGCTTCCCCAGACACTGGCCGCCTGCCAAAGCTCTGGCAGAATGTCCTTCTTGCCAGAATGTGCTTCTTAGTGCTGCAGGGCACACATGAAGAGTGGGTGAAGGAAGTTTTAAATGCTTTACTGAAGTTGGTTATTGATAAAGGAGGTACAGAATAGATTAGTAAATGTGCAGAGTAGCACAGTGTTACAAGGAAGTCCTAATAATTCAGGCGTATTTTATTTGTGACACACTTTCCTAAAGAAAGTGAAAGGTTTAGGTGTGGCTTACACACCCTGCCCAAGATAAAAAAATGAAACAATGTTTTGTTCGGGATTTCTTTTAAAAATATAAAATTTGTGCCAGATCAGAAGACAAAGTGTAGCTCCAAATTAAAACCTTATTCTTGCTGAATTTTCAGTACTACAAAGGTCTTTAGCTGTTGGCTAGGTATACCGCCATTAATATTTATTGATTGGTTGCCTTGGGTAGTGTTGAAACTGTGAGTCTGTGACCCAGACCAGTAAGTCTAACAGGACCATAAACTGCCAAGCTGAGAGAGGAGGAAATATGGGAGAAAAATTGCTATAGGGCAATATTGCTGGTTATAGTTATTATAGTTACAACACAGGGTGTGAGAGGGGCAGCTTGAACCAAGTGAGGGCAGCTTTGTATTATCACACTGGAATTTATCAGTCCTGAGGACCTGACAAACTGAAAGGCAGGGTATTTGTAAATGACACTATTTGCAAGCAAGAACTAAATAGAAAAGAACAGAAATGCAAATAATAAATTTGTTCTGATGATACTTTTCCAATTATTTACAAAGCATCATCCTACCAAAGCAGCAGTTGGGCCCTGTGTATGATAAAAGCAAGTGCAAGAAAGCACTTCCAAAGATGATGGATACAATGATACGTAATTATATATATATATATATATATATATATATATAACTCCCATTCTGAAACGCTTTTCTGTGCACTTATATTGCACTCAATGCACTTACGTTGTCTGGCATATATTATAAAATCACAGAATCACAAAAATGGAAATGTCCAGGTTACATTGCATATGACTTAATAGAAATCGACTTTCAAAGTACTGATCCAACTCAGTACCATGATAAGATGTATTGGATTCAGAAGATCCAGTGATGTTCTAGTGCTAATTGAACATAATTTAATAATATGGTTATTATTGAACCATTGAAAAACATTTGCACGTGCAGATGGCCCATTGTGGGCAGATATGTTCAGTAAATCAGCATCCCACCTTTGATCAGCTAACGCAAAATCACTGTTCAAGTAATTCATAAGTACCACCTTGAGGTGGCATTGATGTATCTTGCCCAATAATGAGTTAATTTCTCAATGTATATACCATTTTATTCCCAGCACAGAGAAATTTTTTTCTCGTTATTAGTAAAAGAAGTTATCAGAAATCATGTAAGTCCATCCCTCCACCTTGCCACCCTAAAGGCTCACATTCAATAGGATGATGACCACTATTATCTCATTCTCATTTTTCCTTTAATTTTTCACATCTCCTCAACTTTTAGACCTATTTCTAAAAAACAAAGATTATACTTTTCACATCTGTAGACTTGTCAAGTCACATGAACAATTGTCCCATAAAGGCTGATAATTATCTAATTTCTATATTTTGGTTTTATAAAAAATATACAACTACCTCTCTCTACAACTCTCTCTACAACTACCTGAAAGGAAGCTGTGGGGAGCTGGGGGTCGGCCTCTTCTCACAGGGAACTAGTGATAGGACTACAGGGAATGGCCTCAAGTTGCACCAGGGGAGGTTAGAAATTAGGAGACATTTCTTCTCAGAAAGAGCAGTCAGGCATTGGAATGGGTTGCCCAGGGAAGTGGTGGCATCCCTGTCCCTGGGGGTGTTCAAGGAAAGGTTGGACCTGGTGCTTAGGGACATGGTTTAGTAGGGTGATGGTTAGATGAAGGTCCAAAATCTTGAAGGTCTCTTCCAACCTTAACGATTCTATGATTCCATGATTCTAATGATGCTAACCCACATCTATATTGAGATGGTATTTTGGTAGGTATAAAACACCACAAGTCTTATTGAAAACATCAGGAACTGCACCTGATCCTATGATGAACGACAGTGTTTATTCTGCTACTAACATATTAGATTATATGTTCAAATATCAAAAACAAATTTTGCCCCACTGAAGTCTGTAACACAAATTCACTCATAATGCTTTTTTTTTTTTTCCCAGGGTTTTTTCTGTTTCTGTCCACTGAGCTTTGCAAGGGAAAGGACAAAATCCATTAAAAGTAGGGGGCTGTCTAATGAATAAAACAAAGACATTATGTAAAAAAATAAATAAATAAAAAATTACAATTCTGATGTTACTTGGAAAACATCAGATTAAAAAAGTCGTGCAAATATGGCACTAAGCTGGCTGTAGCATTTTACAGCTCAAGACAAATATCTTCATATATTTTAGCAATGACAAAGTTTTCAACATAGCAAATATTGTGTTTTTATTTTTCCCCTTAGTATTAAGTTATCAGTGTTAAACCATACAAATGCGAACAGAAATTCAAAGGGGCTGGGTACTAGCAGGCTATATTTCACCTTATAACTTGTCACAATGTAATTGTAAAATCACATGAAAAGTACTTACCGGTGAATTGTTATTAATTCATATAAATTTTATAATAACTCTGAAGAGGAAAGAGAATGAATAGAACAATACATTTTCTGTACCTCCGGTGTCTACACAAGAATCACAATTCTACAAAAGCATAAGAAAATTCAGAAAAATGTTACTGTATCTACCTAAACTTTGGTCAAGCATTAACCCTTGTTTAATCATGCTGTTACTAAGTCTTTATTCAGCTGTGTGACATCTGGTGGCTAAAAATGATCAATGTTAGTCATTAAAGGAGTGAAAACCTCTGAATAGATTGTTGTTGAACATAAGAAGCAAGTAGCTATCTATTGCTGTGTCAGTGGGTGAATAAGAGCAAACTGCCCTTCTTACACAAACAAGCTAGGAAAACCTATACAGCCTTTCTCTTTTCACACTAACAGAAAATAGCCAGGCATACACTGAAATGAGTCTAGTCAGACTGAAATTACATATACAATCTTTCTATTATTAAAAATATAGAAAAAGACAAGGTAGGCAAGTGTTACAATTAAATTACAATAACATCCATCTTATTCTTCATTCTCCCTTTGTTTTCCAGATAAGATAAAACCCATTGAACTCGAGTACGTCTTCTAGTATCAAAAGCCAATGTCTGTACATGTATATAAAACAGAGAATTAAATATTCCTAGTAACAATACCATTACTGCTATGTTATAGTTAATTCTTGTAAACTCTTTATTTTCAACAAAGGGTTATTATGTACAAATTATCTATTGTGAGTAGTTCCTGGAATGTCCTAAGTTCCACACCCCACACCATGATCTGAAATCATGTGGGAGAGTGTCCAACACCTGGAACCAAAAGCAAACTAGCAATCATTATCACAATTCATCAGCACAGATGACTGCACTCTAGTAGGCATTGTTTAATCTGCAAAAATACCCATATGGAAGGAGCCCAGCAGAGCAGCGTGTTTCATTCATTACTGCACAACTTTGAACCTCCACATAACATGACAATCAGATGCCACTTTCTCATTGACATTATATTTACATACAGACAGAGCCATTTTTAACAGTCTCACTGCTCAATATGAAATATTGTTAAGGCATTAACAGCAGAGCTGCTTCAACAATGTAGCTGTCTAAATATGTATCTAGAAAACATTGCCAACTGGAAGTATGCCTTTTTAGTACCCTACTGCTGATGCTTTGAAAGTGAGCTGTTCGTAAAACATCTGTCTTCCATACCACAGAACTACCACACAATGGATTTCTCACAGGGGCACAAAAAGTGAGAGTAAACTGTTGGTGAATTCAGACTTCACTGATCTGTATGCATCAGACACTGAAATGCTGCAGGTATGAACGCACACAGAATTTCTTATGCATATGAAGCCACCCACAACAGCAATATCTGAGCATTCTGCATTAAGGGATTACCTTCTTTTTTAAAATAAATAAATAAATAAATAAATATTTTCATTCTCCTGCTGAGAAACTGGAAGCCGTTAAAATGAACATGGTTTTTGACTGTTAGCATGGCTAGGATGACACCAAGATTTCAACTCACAGCTCAAAATGATCATACTGTCCTTTAAACTTTACTGTTTTTAAACTATTTAATGCTATAATAAATATTTACTGTCCAAATAATTACTGTCCATTTTCTGCCTGCCAAATATATATGCACATACCTAGAAATACATACACATACAAACATATAAAACTTTTATAAAAAACAGTCACAATACTGCAGAGTTTAAAAAAAGGAGAAAAAAAAAGATTAAGCATTAAAATTTAACATCTAATTCAGATGGTAAATCTCTCAGCAATGGAAATCTTTTGCAGTGGAAAATTTCTCACAGTTTAAAAGAATAACAAATATGACACGCAACCGTAACAATAAAAGTTTTTAGAGGGCAAGTTTTTAATTGTTCACCGTTAATTTCATTTCTGTAAAAAATAATAATTAAAAAAAAAAAAAAACTTGTATTTTCATGCTTTTTGTGGAATAAATGGTGACTGTTGATTTTACAAAAAAATAACTATGTATAATTTTTTGGTCATAGATTTCAAAATTAAGCACTAGCAAAACAAGTGAAGAAGTTTTACTTTTTTTTTTTTCCTTTTCATGACAAATTACACTTTAAAATACTACTGGATAAAGTACAGTGCAAGTTCTTAAACAATTTTCTGTAGTAGGAATAATGTGTACAGGTGACAAAAATGCGGGGTAATAAAATCATAAGTGATGGCTATAGAAAGAAGTTACAAAAATATCAGCATAACTCATCAGGTTATTTTCTCTGTAATAATGATATTATTTATATGCATAATGAAAAATAATAAGTCAAAATAGCTCCTTTTTCCTCTTAAACTATGTCAACACAATCTTACTCAGTTGTAGTCACTGCTTGGAAGCAAGTTGGTATCCAAATATCATGAAGGACAACACTGTATAACAGCGGATAGAGTGTAAATCTCATTCTAAATTACATGTACACATGGTGGAAAAAAAAGGGAGGGGGGGGACCACAAGACCTCCCACTCTCCTTGTTAGTATTAATGTTCTTTTACTTCCTTACCTAAGAAAACCCAGATATAATCTGTGAAAGGATATCTCCTCTCAAGCTCTTGTACTTGCCCATAGCTTCTTAAGCACATCCAGCAGATTAAGCACATAAAGCAGAAAGATATGATTTTAAAAGGGAGGAAAAGATTTTCCATATAGCCAGGAAGCTCTCCTTTCTGCTTAATCATATCTAGTTTTTCAGAAGAAGAGGCATGACCTATAGCAGGTAATACAGAGAGAATGCAGCAGTATCTCAAACTTACAGCTATATTCCTCCATTTTTGTAAATATTTTCATGTCACATCAGATACGGAAAGTCCCCTCTGCTCTTAGTCTTCTCTAATCATCATCTGTACTGAAGCCCCACTCATCCTAAAATGATTAAAACCAGGAACACTCATTTAACATCAAGCTGTAGAAATTACGTCTTCTGTGTTTTCTTTACCTGGTGGGTTGTGGTGGTTTTACTCAGCTGGGCAGCTGAGCTCCACCACAACCATACTTTCACTCCCCCTGTTCAAAGGGAAAGGGGAAGAAAATACAATGAAAAGGGCTCAAGGCTTTAGATAAGAACAGTCAGATCACTCAACGATTATTGTCAGAAACAGACCCAGCATCGTGAAATCAGTGAAATGTATTACCTATTTCTAACAGGCTCGAGCATTAAGAAACTAAAAGCAAACTTAAAACACCTTACCCCCCATTCACCTTCTTCCACCTCCTCCCCTCAGCAGCACAGGCGAATAGGGAATGGGGGCTGTGGTCAGTCCCTACACTTCACAAGGAGCCAGGAGCCGAGCAGCCTGGACTTCATACTCCTTCCAGACGGAAGATTCAGTTTTGGAAAAGGAAGCTGAGACATTTTCTCCATTGATTTTCCAGTATTCTCCAATCTCTAATATGAATTATTCTGTATTCACATCCTGCTGTTAGACTCACAAACACTGAAAGAAATCTGTATAAGTTGCTTGTCAGTCTTGATCATTATTAGTGATCAATCCATACCTCCAGAAGTCCATGAGAGTTTTTTCAGTGGACTATATGTGGATTTTTTTCTGCTTCAGTTTTTCATATCAGGCTTTTTTCCTATACAAGATAAACAGGAGCTGTTCAACAGATGTATTTTTTTTTTTTAATTATTTTATTTTATTGCCAGTTTTAGGAAGCCAACTTTAGTAAATATTAAATTCCTTTTTTCCAAAAGATATTTGATTGTATACTACTGAGATGTATTTATATTTCAGGCATCTGATTTCCTTATTTTAGTCTTTAAATTAGGAGAGTAATTTTCTGTAAGAGATTCATAGAAGAAGGGGACACAGTAGACATTAGAAAAGACATTAGACATTAAAGAGACATTAGAAGAAGGAGGCACATATTTTTGGACAGATTTTTTTTTTGCTCCAACTTCTAATGCTACAAAACTGGAAGGACTGCAGCTTGTTCTACCGCAAATCATCCTAATAAATGGTGCTGAATAAGTCCTCCTAGGGCTACACTAATTCTGATGACTGAGAGCAAATTAAGTGAAAACTGCAGTGAGTGAGGAGCAACCATTTGAGCTGGCTGTGTTTTAAAAATAGTTTTGGTGGAAGAAAATGAGAAACTGTGAAGAAACCTCCCTTGTTTAAGGGAGTATTCTGTTAAGACTACTTCTGAAATTGTTAGCAGCTTCGAATGGCCTATTTTGCTACTTATCAGAAGGAGAGCTTGACTGAAATAACAAGGTATCGACAATGTCAAAGTTGTCTGTAAAGAATTAAATAGAGCTGGAGATGCTGAGCCTTCGCTGTAGTTCCACAAGGACAAATTTCTCATTAAATAGAGAAATAAGTGTTTCCTACACAGAGGTGGAAAAAAATAAACAGAAAGGGAAAAAACACAGAAGGAATATTGCATCACAGCACTCCATACAGCTAAAAATAAATAAATAAATAAATAAACAAAAGACATATGCACAGAATCTGTTTTTTTAAAAAGAAGTTCAGTGCTTTTCAGGTGAAGGGCTGTTGTCATAGAAAAATACTCAACGATTTGAATTAACCTAGGTGTACTTGGACAACATCTGCTCCCTCCTTAATTTATAGTTATGTATAGCAGCCCAATATGCTAAAAAGTAAGAGAACATCTTTATTAGATCTTTGCTGGAGCAGATAAAGTCCATCACTGACTTTCTCTCTGATGGTTTATTCTTCACATTCTCAAAGTATTATTGTATTTCTTAAGATAAAATAGTAATGACAATGATTCCAAATAATTACAGAAAACATGGAAAGATTTTCAGCTACTAGTTCCTGGACAAATAATATACATTTTAATACATGACTACACTGCATATGAGTTGCGTCTGTAAAGCAGAACTACTGTCAGTTATTCAGATATGTAAAAGAAGAATAGATGATAATTTTGGCAATGACATGAAAAATGTCATCCAGTTCTTTGTATCTAATGGGCCTTTGCAATCCTAAGTCTTGAAAAGAGATACAACCATCTGCCTATGTGTACTCTGTGAAATTCAAAGCAAATGAGAAATCTTCTAGGAGTGTTGGAAGGAAAGACATTCAGCGGTAAAATAAAGTCCTGAGTTCCTCATTGTGCAGTTTTTCTTCAGTAGGTGAGTATTCCCCAAAAGAGCCAAAATCTTCCCAGTCAATATGAACTTGGCGATTGGCTTCATTATAAGTACAATGATGACCAATTTATTGTTACAACATATGTTCCCCACACCCCTTTCGCTACATTGAAGTTGATAAAATCCAGCCAAATTCTCTATTGTTAGATTTTTTATATTCTAGAATAATAAACTTGGAGCAATAAATTCCTCACTCTGCTGTTTTCATTTTTGCTAATATGTCTGAGTATACAATCAGCTAACTTTACGATTACATCTAAGACACTACAAATGAAAACTACAGGAGAAAATCAGTCTGCACAAAATAGTAAACTAAGACTTTTCAAATATATTTATATGAAAAGTTTATGTAAATATATTGTTAAGTCTGAGAGCTCTGACACACTTTTTGAGTGATCAGGTACTGTCACTATTCCATAGGTTAACTTGTTGAAGTTCAGTCAATGAAATATCATTTTCTGCAAGAAAAAAGATCCCAGGAGCATGTATACAGGAAAAGAGCTAGACCTGTATGAGCTTTACTTTTGACTTGCAGTACTTCAAAACATTATAATGTATGAGTAATCCATACAAATGTTTTCTGGTGTTAAGAAGAAACAATTTCTCAAGTCACAATAATTTAGCCATTATGATGGATATAGTACAAAATAAATATAACTGCATATGACTACAACACATATTTTCCTTGTTTTTCTTTTCTTGTTCTTTTTTTTTTTTTTTAAACTATGTTGAGTTCACTTGAGATTATCTAAGAGACGAAACAAGAAAAAGTTGATCGGCAAAAGAAAATTCTCTAAGAATCCACCAAGAGTGCTTTTCCACAGTCAGTGTTCTCCCCAGAATAGATTTCCAATTTGAATTATTGAGTGTCATCTAAGGAAGAACTAAATAATGAAGTATGATATAGCCCCAAGACACAGCCCCATTATCTTCAATTTTTCAGCCCCATTATCTTCATATTTGTTGCCCTCAATCTTCCTGTAATCTTCATCCATCTTAGTTTTAAAATAATCTTTTAATTTAATCTAAATTAATTTTAATTCTATATTTTACTATAGAACAAGGAAGAAAGAAAAAAAGAAATCTGAAATTAAAAGAATCTTAGTAGAAGCCCCATCATAAAGAACTTTAAAATTTTCTGAGAGATTTCATCTAAATTATATAGTGAAGTCTGCATAGATATTAATCAGAACCAGTCTTATCCCAGCTAATTTTAAATGATGAAATCTGCAAGACACTCAGTTTTAATACAGGAATGAAATTGTCTGAGACCTCAGTTTTACAAGCCCATTCCACAAGAGGTACAACAATCCAAGCAAATAATTTGAAATACCCAGTCCCCTAGAATTAACATAGATTTCTTCATTTGTTGTACAACCTATATATATAGCACTTGCAGGGGAAGCAGGCGATCAGGCCCAGTCAGCATGGCTTTATGAAAGGCAGGTCATGCCTGACGAACCTGATCTCCTTCTATGACAGAGTGACGCGCTGGGTGGATGAGGGAAAGGCTATGGATGTGGTCTACCTTGACTTCAGCAAGGCTTTTGACACCGTCTCCCACAGCATTCTCCTCAAGAAACTGGCTGCTCTTGGCTTGGACTGGCGCACGCTTCGTTGGGTTAGAAACTGGCTGGATAGCCGGGCCCAAAGAGTCGTGGTGAATGGAGCCAAGTCCAGTTGGAGGCCAGTCACTAGTGGCGTCCCCCAGGGCTTGGTGCTGGGGCCGGTCCTCTTTAATATCTTCATCGATGATCTGGACGAGGGCATCGAGTGCACCCTCAGTAAGTTCGCAGATGACACCAAGTTAGGTGCGTGTGTCGATCTGCTTGAGGGTAGGAAAGCTCTGCAGGAGGATCTGGATAGGCTGCACCGATGGGCTGAGGTCAACTGCATGAAGTTTAACAAGGCCAAGTGCCGGGTCCTGCACCTGGGGCGCAATAACCCCAAGCAGAGCTACAGGCTGGGAGAGGAATGGTTGGAAAGCTGCCAGGCAGAGAAGGACCTGGGAGTGATGGTGGATAGTCGGCTGAATATGAGGCAGCAGTGTGCTCAGGTGGCCAAGAAGGCCAACGGCATCCTGGCTTGTATCAGGAACAGTGTGACCAGCAGGGCTAGGGAGGTGATCGTCCCCCTGTACTCAGCTCTGGTGAGGCCGCACCTCGAGCACTGTGTTCAGTTTTGGGCCCCTCGCTACAAGAAGGACATGGAGGTGCTTGAGCGGGTGCAGAGAAGGGCGACAAAGCTGGTGAGGGGCCTGGAGAACAAGTCCTACGAGGAGCGGCTGTGGGAGCTGGGCTTGTTCAGCCTGGAGAAGAGGAGGCTCAGGGGCGACCTTATCGCTCTTTTTAGGTACCTCAAGGGAGGCTGTAGCGAGGTGGGGGTTGGCCTGTTCTCCCACGTGCCTGGTGACAGGACGAGGGGGAATGGGTTTAAGTTGAGCCAGGGGAGTTTTAGGTTAGATGTTAGGAAGAACTTCTCCACTGAAAGGGTTGTGAGGCACTGGAACAGGCTGCCCAGGGAAGTGGTGGAGTCACCATCCCTGGAAGTCTTCAAAAGACGCTTAGATGTAGAGCTTAGGGATATGGTTTAGTGGAGGGCTGTTAGCGTTAGGTTGGAGGTTGGACTCGATGACCTTGAGGTCTCTTCCAACCTAGAAAATTCTGTGATTCTGTGAAAATTCTGTGATATAGTGATAAGAACACACAAAGCACAAAAGCAGATTTGTGTTGCATTCTAGAAATCATTCAGGCATCCACTACATCTTTCAAAACATGCCTTCAAAAGGAGTTATAAGCTACATTGTACTCATTACATAATGAATCAATATATTTTGGGTTTATAAAAAATTACTTATTTGTAAAAAGGTAAAAGAAGTTTTCACAATGAATATTAATTAAATTTATAGGTCACCAGCAAATATTACAATAAAAATAAGTCATTCATTAAGTTTATCTGTTGAATACCTCTATTAGCAGATGAACATTCAGTGTATCCTGTCTCTCTTCTCTGTGTTTAGGAAGCTCTAATGAGCACACTACCACATGACATTATTGGCCATATTATTTTTGTTTGTGACATTAGCAAACAAAACCATTTCCAAAACATTCAGTTACGTCAACAATTACTTGCTGTCCCTACTTCAAGACACCCATCAACATTTCAGTGCTGTGTTTTCATTGCTGTCATTTGACAGAAGCAGCACAGAGTTCATCCTTAACTTGAAGGAAGGTATGGCAGGGAGAACATAAGCATTTTGATCACCTATCTTGTAAACTCTTTAACTCTTTTAAATTTTGAAAGTTTTGTTGTTGTTGTTGTTGTTGTTGTTGTTGTTTTGTTTCTTTGTTTTTGTTTTTGGTTTTGGTTTTTGGTTTACAACTTCTTCCCAATTCTTTAGTATAAGTTGATGGTTTGACATTGTCATTTCATCCTCAGAACTAAAAGATGTGGTATGGTAAGAAAGTAGATTTAAAAAAAAAAAAAAAAAAAAAAAGTAAATAAAAACAAGCAAACAAACAAACAAACAAAGTTCTAAGTAGAGAACCAGTCAGCTGAAGAGGTCACTGAAATGTCTAAGAGTTGGTACCCCAGCTAGATTGCTAGGTCTCACATAAGAACCAAGGGATTAAATCATTAAACAGTGGCTAACAGTTTAAATAAATTAGGCAGCGATATGCTTGTTTTATGCTTGCTAGAATCTGGGTGATATTCATCCATGTATGATCTTCATTCTTCCTGCAGAGAACTAAGATATCTTGGGATGGGCATGGCAGAGCTGATTTGGTCTTTAAAGATGATTTTGATGCATCAGCTAACGCAGACCACCGGGTTATAAAGATGGGTATATTACAAATTCTTGAAGGTACTAGCCTTCAAGCATCTTGGGAATTTTGTAGTTCTTCAGAAGTGCATTCTCAAGTTGAATCTAGGCTTAGGGCTTATTGAAGGCCTGGAAGCAGCTCCCTTGATGGGACTGATCAAACTGAGAGCATTGTTTTTTCACATTACATATATTCCACTGACGGTATCATATCAATTCTCCTTGCATCCTGTGGCTTGTCACCCCATCACTCTGTTATCCAGAGAAGGAACAGAGATAAAAGGAAAAGTGTTTTTTGTTTTTGTTTTTTTTTTTCCTTTTTCCTATTATGTTTTGGTTTTTGTTTGTCATTTTGTTTTGTTTTTCCACTGCTATGAAGACATGATCACATTGGGTTGACATATTTATATATATATATATTATTATATTGATATTATTATTATTATATTGATACACAAATATATTTTAAATACATACATGCACTGTCTCTAGAGTTATTTACTTGGTTAGCTCAATAGCTCTCAGGTATTCTGGACGACTTTTTCCTATTAGCATGATATATCTCTCTTAGCATAATGAACTCTTGCAAAGGTCAAATTTAGACAATAAATGCTGCAGGAAATGATGACTCTACAATAATCCTGTTATCTTCCTACAACTCTAATTTCATTTTGTTGAGTTGAACAGAGCAAAGGTAAAAGGGTAACTATTTTCTGTCTACTAACACCCATGTAACCAAGTCCCCTGAGCACAGTGTCATGTTTAATCACTGCTGTAATATATTAGTAATAAAAATGTATTGTAAAAAAATATTTCAGGAGGGTGGGAGAAAGCAGAAGGAAGGCTTGTTATTAGCATTATTATCAAAATATGTTGAATAATTATTTAACTCATTTTTGTCTTAGAGGTTTGTTTGATAATGCTACCCTGATATAACACTATAAATAGAATGCAAACTGAATTGTGAATGTTTTTGTTGTTGTTAACAAATGTTGAGACTATCAATGTTAAATATTTGTATATGCAAAGTGGAACACCACTTCCAGACAATACTTTCAAAAGTTTGCAGCATTAGTGTAACACTGCTCTGACTCAAACTAATAGAGCTTTATTCCTGCAATGGAACGTACTTTATTGTTATTTTTATTTAGTAGTTAAAATAATTCAGTGCTATTTTTCATTAACTCTTTGGCATAATTACTCTCTGGATGACTTGTCCATATTTCCTGTTCCTATGCTAAAATAATATCCTGGGTGAAAACTCAACACATATTGGCATACACTTCAGAAAGCCCTGTCTGGGGTGGTTTAAGGAAAAAAAAGAAAAAAAAAAAAAAAAAAAGGACCCATCTTTCTCCTGCTAGACAAGCAGTTTAATCCTATGACAATCCTATTTCAGTATGTGTATCCCAGTAGCTTACCATACCCAAGTCAATGCATCGTTGTCACCATTACAATACATCATCCAAGGGTAGTAGCCACTACAGTACTTAAGCTGCTTAAGAAGAACTTCCCCTGCTTTGTAGTTTTCTTCTCAAGCTATGCTTGTTATCAGAACAAAATTTAAGCTACCTCTGTGACTTGATACCCTCTCTGTTGCCTGGCAGTAACTTGACTTTTCTAGGGGTCTCTAAATGGCCATGTATCAACTGAATTCACAGGTGTAATGTAGGCCTACTCAACCTCTCATCAGACTAGCTGCAACACGGTAGAAGCTATTTGCTAGCACATGGCTAGCCCATCCTTGGAAGAGATTTGGCATCATGCAGCAAGCAAATTAATTAGTTAAAAGCAACACTACATGTAGTCATGTGAGCATAGACATTATCAAATGGACTTTCTTAAAGTAAGGTTTTATAAACACCTCTATATAACAAATCTTAACATTTGTTTTTATACATCTCCAGGGTGGCCACACAAGGGATACTGCAAAAGAAAAAAAATATAGAATAGGTACAAACAAAATGAATTAAATTTATTTAATATGTAATATGTTCTTGTACAGAAGTACATTCATTTGCATGCTTCTAAATCATGCCAAACACATTGGTACTTGGGAATTCTGTGTGTGCTGTTACTGTAATTCATTTTGTCTGTTGTCTAAACTCTGATCAGAAAGTGTAGGAAGATTAACAGCTTACTAGCTAGGAAAAGCATAGTAAGTACTGAAGGTGTTCAGAAGTGCCAGTGAAGTGGTATTCTTCTCTGGATTTTTTTATATTCTTTTTTTTTTCTCTGGAAAATTTCCCAGTGATGGGAAATAGGCCATTAAGGAGGTAAAGGCATTGACTCAGCCTGTTCCAAAACATGCAAAGCCCATGGGTAAAGGACCCATTTGAATGTCTGTGGCTATTAACTCTAGCTTTTATGTTTTCATTATATGTGAATCCCAGCTGAGGTTTGTTACTATCTTTTGTAGCCTGCAGCAATAGGTTAAAGAGATGAGTTTACTCAGATATTAAAAACAGAAACCTGGAAACGTGAAAAATTGCAATGACAAGGAATGAATTTCTTCTGATGTAGTGAAATGAAATCTTTGCCCCATGCACCAAATATGTCTGCATAGGCAACATATACATGCACAGAGGCTGTAGTGATATTTGTTTAAACAAGCTTTCATCCCTCTATAAACAATACAAATGTCAGCTTCGTATGATCTCTCTTCCGCACTTCTGACCTGGCAAAAAAAAGGCTGTCCAAACAAAAAGTCTTACAAGTTTGAATTAAAGTTCTCCCTCAAAGCCCCACAAAGTTGTTGTTGTTGTTTTGATATATACATGTATATATATTTTAACTTACTGTTACTAAAGAAGCTTAATAATAGAATAATGAAGATAGAATAATATATCACGTAGAGGATCATTGCCCAACAGAAAGTGCATCCATCACAAATGCAAGTTGTTTACAAAGTCACCCTTACTTTTATGAAAATCTGGTCAGATACATTCTACCAGAAAACCTATAATCAACTTCCCCAATATCTATACTGTTGACTAATTCAGATTCACTAGAAGTTACATTACAGCTAGCTATTGGGAAGCAAAAACCCAGCAAATGAGAATAGTGAAAGAAAATGTAGTTTACGATGTTAACCTTTCTTTTTAAAGCTGTAAAAAGATAGTATATAGCCAGTAAAATAAACCTCTTGCTCCATATTCCACCATGTTGAAGCTTTCTTACATGAACAACTGCAACAATGCATTGGGATCCTTGGAGTAGGGTACAGCTGAACCAGAAAACTCTTAGCATTCACCATGAGAGGGGTGTTGACAGAAGTCCTTGATGCAGACTTCCTTGTCTGTATGTAATGCCTTGTCTTGGCATTATCAGTTCATCTGGCAAGACTCCCCAGTCCGTATGTACTGGCAACTTGTATCTGTAATGCACTTATCACATACATGCTCTTTATATTTGACCAGCTACCTGACTGATGGAAGTTTCTATACCTTTCCCTGCCCCCAGTCACTAACTGGCTACACAGTAAATTATGTAAGAAGTTAAGCAAGTTAAGGACTCTTTTCCATAAATAAATTGCAAAATTTTATATGTTCATGTAATAAGGTTATTCTAAGTTATTAAAATTCACAGTCATGGTAATGTTATGTAAGCTTGGTTGGACAGAGGACTCAAAGCTGGACATTCCACATAGTCTCTGTCAGGACTGACTTTCCAGATTTTCAGACAAACTTTTTCTCACAGTATCTCTTGCACTTGGAAAAAATATATATGATAAAAATAAATAAATATAACAAAATAACAATAAAAAGACCTTAAACTTACCTAAAAATCAATTCAGAATTATCTTTCAAGTCCCTTCTTTAAAATTCCTGTCACATACAGCCTACAAAATCTTGACTTCAGATTTACAGGAATATCATTTTTTGCTTGCATGAACAGCAAGCATTTTCTTGTTCTCTGCCTTTGCGATAAGCAACATAGACTTTTAGACAATCTTCTAAACATGCTGTTAGCCGTAGTGCACACAAGCGGCCATGATATAGAATAAGGTAGAACAGACCTTCCAAAGGAAATACTGGGCTGTTAGGTAAGGGAGCACAAGATCTTCATGAAATGTCCCAAATGTCACGGGAAAAACAGTATGAACAGAAAGATAAGTGGTTAAGAAACTAGTGTAGAATTGAGTTGTTTTAATTTGATAAAAACTGTAGAAAAAAAAAGTAAAACCTGAGGTACTAATTATATTATGTTATATATATTAATATATATAATATGTATATATAATATATTATTATATTTTATATAACATACTGTAAAACATATATAATATAATTCTCCCTTACATAGTCTACATTCATCTAAGAAAATATTCTAACTTTACCTTAAAAGAAAACAATTGCTAATTAGAGGTCAAATCTGCATGCCAATAGACAGAGTTAAGAGCTCTCTATCATGTTTTCAGGATGTAATAAATGGCTCAGTCTTCAAAATAGGACTATAATCAAAGTTTACAATTTATTAAAGGAACAGAGGTAAGCAAACAGCACTGGGTGCGCCGGGAGTCTCTGCTCCATCAAGACGCACACCAGTTACATCAAGCAGCTGATTTTTATGCTCCTAGGCTGATACATATTCATTACTACTTCTAAAAAAAAAAAAAAAAAACAGGGTTATTATAGTTAGTTTCCGGAATCCAAACCCTCCTACTGGAGCATGCGTATCAGTCTCCGGTGGTCCCTCTGGGGGTCTCTCGTGCTGAAGGCTCATAGTCTTCCTCCCTCTTGTCCTTCTCCTTTGTCCAACTTGGCTGTATGTCAGAGACTTGGGCAACATCCCCTGCAAGCTTTGTCTTTTAGTTGTTCTTCAGCTCTCCCCATCTCCTTAATCTCCTGGCCAGATATCAGAGACTTGCATAGTGTCCCATGCAATTGTCATAATAGTTAGCAGCTATTCTGAAACCCCCCAGATATCAGAGACTTCAAGGAAAAGCCTACAAATACATTTCCCTTCAAGCTCTCTATTGACATGAATTGCTAAAACGTTTCTTTGCAAGATACTAGAACTATATACATTAACCACTCTTTTTCTTAGACTTGTGGTTATACAAGGGTATGTAAGACAGGAGGTCACATTCATCATACAATGCGGCCCTAGCATTGTTCCATACTGACACGAATCAGATGAACATATCTCACAGGGACTCCAGCAGCCTCTGTACAGAAGTAGAGACTTTCCGTAGTACACTAACCAGAAAGACAGAGAGAAAGAGATTGCTTGACTTGAAAAGAAATTGCTGACAGAAGACTTATCTGTAGAAATGGAGCTGGAAAGCAAAGTTCAATGACTTTTTTTTTTTTTTTTAAGAAGAGCATTTGCAGTTTAATGCTCAATCCTTTTGCAGCACCATTGCCAATTGGATAAAATATTTAATGGCACTGTATTTTGAACGATATATTTTTGACAATGCATTTCATGCTTTGAATGCCACTGAAGTTATGAGATTGGAGTGAATAATGAAAGAGTAACACAGCAATCATTATGGCACTGTGTTCAGATTTGTTATTCTTCATTGACATGCCACTAGCTAAATCAAGTCTTGGTAATACATAACTGGTTCTAACTTTGTAGGAATTACGTTAAGATATAAGAAGGTCTCAACCTTCTGTCTTATTCTGTGCAATATTGAAGTCACATTAATATTTAAAGCTTCAGTATCCATTGTGGGAAATAAAATTTTAATGAGCATGTACAAATCTGTGCTACAAAAATTTGATTTCAGAGCTTTAGTTTTCATACCAGTGTTATCTGTTCATAAAGCAATCCAGCCAGGAAAGAAAGAATAGCAGAGCCAGACAAGCTTTCAAAATGTTTATCATAGTGTTACATGTACATGTATGAGTAAGTGCAGCATTTTCAGGATTTCAATACTACTTGGTTTAAAGTTATAAAAGGGAAAGCTTGAAAAGAAATGAAGTTATTCAAGAGGAAGTATAAATCCAAATATTAATAAATAATGATAAGACAATAACCTACATGTCTTCAACAAGAAGTAGCAGAGTTACTCATTTAGAAGTGAAATTTGTCATTACTGATTTTGAGGATGTCATAAGTGCAATGTTAAAAAACACTTAAAGCCATTGTAGCAGTTGCAGGATGATCAAAAATAAAATAAAATTTAACAATAAATGCTAACCAAGTGCTTATAAACGAAGTGGCAAATGACTCATTTCTGGTTGAAATCACAAAAGCAGGTGTAAAATGCCTACTGTTCACAGAGAAGTTGTATGGGAACCTCTTCTGTTTTATTGCTCCAAAGTACTGCAATTGTATCTTCCGATGCCATAATCACCGCTTATCCTCACTGCATCATAGCAGTGCAAAACATGTACAAAACAATATACCAAATCAGATCAATGGTGCTACTTGCTTAGACAAACAGACAAGTTGAGCACAAAACTCTCACAATGAGAAAGATTTTAAAACTCTGTGGTACTGAAATCTGTGCAATGGGTAGCTCAACTCCTGATGTAAACCACAAGCTTCATCTGCTTCATATATCTTTAGCACAGCCAGTGTTATTACTGCAGATACTCTTGTTCGTATAAATACCTTGTTTCTTTTCACTCCTCTTAAGTTCTTAACTGTCAGTAAGCCCTTAACAGTGATTTCTGTAGAATGATTGAATGCTAAGGGTAAATATATTAGTTTTTTATCATTTTTATGTGCCCTTTAATTTCATTGAGTTTTGTCTTGAATTGTGAGATAGAATAAATGGGTAATCTGAACTGCTGTCACACCAATTTGAAGAAATTATCTCAATTATAATTGAAGACATACTATTTTATTTATTTTTTTTTAAAGCATTAACAACTTGTGATACTCTCAGAATTCCTACTCTTCAACAATCTTCAGAAGAGTTTTTCCCAGTCAGCAGTCTCTGCTGCTCCAGTGCAAACTTCAGCTCCTTACCCTGGTGTTCATGATGCACCTCTGTTGTGTTCTTCCTATAAATAAATAAATAAATAAACAAACAAACTGCAATATTTTAGTTATTCTTCTTCTGAATTATTTCCATTATTTCCATACTATGATATTATAATGCTCTGTAGTGGGTTTACGTGGCAAGGTTTTGGTAGCATGGAGCCATAGGGGTGGTTTCTGTGAGAAAGATCTAGAAGCTGCCCCATGTTTGGTAAGGGCCCCATTGTTTTCCAGATCCGAGCCAATAAGTGATGTTGTTTTGCGCCTCTGTGAGAGCATATTTAAGACAGGGAAAAAACGCTGCGCCACGCAGCAGCCGGGAGAGTCAAGGGAATGAGAGAACAGCCTTGCACCAAGGTCAGTGTAGAAGGAGGGGGAGAGGTGCTCCAGGCGCCGGAGCAGAAGTCCCCTGCGGCCTGTGGTGAGGACCATGGTGAAGCAGGATGTCCCCCTGCAGCCCATGGAGTACCACGGTGGAGCAGGGTTCCACACTGCAGCCCGTGGAGGAGACCACGGTGGAGCAGGTGGCCCTGCACTGATGGAGGCTGCCGCCTGTGGAAGACCCCCTGCCAGAGCAGATTCCGGGCCGGACCTGTAGCCCGTGGAGAGGAGCCCACGCAGGAGCAGGTGATCTGGCAGGAGCTGCTGCCCGTAGGGGAGCCAGGTTGGAGCAGTTTTCTCCTGAGGGATGGACCCCGTGGTACGGACCCATATCTGGAGCAGTTCTGGAAGAGCTGCTGCCTGTGGGAAGCCCACGCCGGATCAGTTCATCAAGGACTGCATCCCGTGGGTGGGACCCCACAGCACAGGGGACAAGAGTGACCGAGAAGGAGCGGCAGAGAAGAAGTGCTGTAGACTGACCATAACCCCCATTCCCCGTTCCCCTGCGCCGCTCGGGGGGAGGAGGTGGAAGAGGGTGGATGGGGGGGGAAGGTGCTTTTGTTTTTTTTTTCCTTTGTTTTCTCACTTCTCTCGCTTGTTAGTTGTAGGCAATAAATCTTACTATCTCCTTATGCCGAGTCTGTTTTGCCCGTTACAATAATTATTGCGTGATTTTCTCGTCCTTATCTCAATCCTTGAGCCCTTTTCACATATTTTCTCCCCATTCCTCTTTGAGGAGGGGGAGTGAGAGAGCGGCTGTGGTGGAGCTCGGCTGCCCACTCGAGCGGAACCACGACATGCTCCCTTGTATCTAGCAACAATAACCATAACAGAAATCTCACTCTCGCGTTCTCTCATTCTTGGTGTAGTGTAGGAGAAACTTCATGTCTGATTTGTATGTAGTTATTTTACATATATGCATGTGGCAGCTGCCCCATTTTTGCAAAGCATTTTGATAATAACACAAGTTATAAGGAGTTCTTGTATCCGTCTGTGAATGCCAGGTTATCTGCAGTCATCTACACCTTCATGTTAAGACATTCTATCCTCCATTGACATCCTCACAAAATGTAATAAGGGATGCAACAATCACAGAGAAAGGCAAGGCAGTAGTCTGTAAGAGACTTTCAGTGGCAGATATATAAGTCAGTGAAATCTAAGAAAAGAAAAGAAAGAAAGCACCTGAGTAGTGCTCATGATTGTTTTGCATCAATCACTGAGATTTCCTCCTAAAATTATCAACTGGATCGCTTCAAGATGCACATGGTTGTATACACAGATTGCACATCCAGGATGCTGATCCCTCCTAATTATGGAGTTACATGTTTCACTTTTTCGAGTGAGAGTCAGAAGGAACTGAGCTACCAGCAGTTGTATTTGGTTTGATACAAAACAGAGCAGGTCAAATCCAGCAGGTCACAAGACCCCAAGAGCAGAGCTGGTTAAGTAAGCATTTCAGTCAGTATGACTATCATATTTCTAACAAATTTACAGAACCACAGAAGCCAATTAATTCCTTCAATGATTTGAAAGTAGATGCTGTCAATGATGAAAATGTTCTAGAGAAAAATACTTTTCCCAGTTTATTCCCATTCCTACCTAATTACCTCAACCTTTTCTAGATTTTGCATGTAGCAGCCTGCTCTTCTAGTAAAGCAAGAAAGAAAGAAACCAGTTAAGAAACCAGTACTTTACCTAAAGTTTCAGGAACAGATAGGCATATGAGGCTTCTTTGAGCCAGACATCAAGAGCATGGGATAAACAGTGTTATTTCAGAAGAGGGGAGGGGAACTCTACAGTGGACAACCACCAGAGAGCTCTCTGATGGGATGCAATCTAAATGTGCTACTGCAGTGCTGCACCATACAGCTTCTAATGCCTGTGATATCCTTGCCCATAATTTACCTCCTTAAAATTGACAACATCTCTGATTGACAATAAACAAAAGGTAACCTAAAGAATCAGGGGATAATGCTACTTACGTTGGGCCAAAGTGACCTGCAAAACGCTACGTAAGCTGTTTTGCAGTATACCAGAACAAATGCTGGCAGCTGCCACTGAGCATGTAATACAGTTCTTAAGCATAATACCCATTTAAGGGATGAATAAATAAATAAGTAAATAAATATTAAATCCTACATTCCTAAATTAAGTGAAGCATAAATAAGGAAAAAATAAAAAGTTATTACCCAAGTAGTAGTAAGAGGAAAGATCAAATCCATTAAATATTAAGAAAAATAATGCAATTACCTTTTAAGGACAAGATGTCATCTCTCCCAAGTTAACAAAGTGATAATTTTTTTCACTTCAAAAATATTGATGCCTTCACTATCTTTTTTCTATATATTGCACTAAACATATTCTATTTATTTTACCCAGCATATAGCATCCTGCTAATGCTTGTTTTGCTGACTTCATCATATGCAGCTGTTGAATGACTATGACTAAGTGTGAAGAACAAATACAAATACTAAGGGGAAAAGGCGGAAATTTTCTGTGATCAGCTGCCTTATGTACATAATTAATCAAGTGACAGCTGACATTGATCCAAAGTTGTTAGTCTGCTGAGACAAAATCATTCACAGATATTCTATCCCCTCGTAAATTAAAGAGAGTGTTTAGCATTGTAGGGTATTTACTTGATTGGCTGTAAATCATTGACAGCTCAGATAAACTATCAGTATGTGATGCTTTCTGATGCTAAAGTCATGACACTAATCATGGGCATGATGGATTCCAGACAAATGCATAAAGAAGTACTCATTACAACAAGTTTGTATGACATTAGGACTAATGTGAAAAATTTACAGACCCTGATATTTTAAAAGTATGTCATAATATGGGGTTTACAATTTTAAAATTACATATTTTAAAAGGATGGATGTTCATTAGCTTCATGGCGAAAAGAAAAAGAAAAAAAAAAAATAAAAAATAACAGCATCATTAAAAAAAAGCCTCAAGGGTGTTTCATACGAAGCACTCATGAAGTAGAATCAAAAAATCATTTTTGAAAATCTGCAGGACTGAAGAAAGGAAGAAAGAAAGAAAGAGAGAGAGAAAGAGAGACATCAAAATTAGAGAAAAGAAATTGAGAGCATACTTTAGCACACTCTTGATTATTATAATTTTCACTTGTAGTCCTGTTTACATTACTTATTGGAAGAATGAAAGTGATGTTGGTGGAAAAGTAATGTGTTTTCAAAAATGTCATTAAATGACACTAAAATTCTGCATTTATCATACCAATATTTGTCTGTAATTTTGTGAAAAGGTTTTGTTGTCAAGCATTTTCTTATATGCTGCATCACTTTAATGGCTGTCTTAGGCTCACATGATGTGCATATATATTCATTTCATTATATACATAACCTGAACAACTTTTGTTGCATGAAGACTTAATTTGAAGTTAACGTAGAACTATGTGATAGGTTGTTCTTAAACAAAAATTCTTCAGAACAAATTGTCTGACATCATGAAGACTAAGTGAGCAATACCGTGTGAATTGCCCTTGGATCTCAATAGTTAAGGTTAATAATACCTCCAAATAATGTGATATAGGATGATAATTTCGCTTAGAAAATAAAAGATAATAAACAAATAAAATTCTACTTCAGCAACCCACAGAGGACACATGCAGCTTAACTTCTGAGTGTAAAATAGGGATTGGAAAAGTTATGTTCAAAGGCATAGTAATGTGATGTTTAAATATGTTATCCCTACACTGTACCTTCATATTCTTCATAATCACTGCATTATACTTGGACTCCTGTTGGGCTGCATAAGACAGTGGCTTTCATTGTGACAGGTCATAAATACTGTCCTGCTGTGCAGTGCTTTACAGGGTTGAGGGTAATTGTGTGCAGCTTAAAAACACACTAGTAACATAACCCCCAGACTCCATGAGCTCAACATAGAAAGAGCAAGAAAAAAATAAGAAGAAATGTTTCAAAAATTATCCACAACTTATAAAAGACAACAAGAAACTTTTAGACATTGGTTTACATCAACTATGGGCTTGTGAGAAGTCACATGCAATTTTTTTTTTAAATAATAATTTTCTGTGTATGTTTCTTCACATACATTTTGCAGATCAAAAAAATAACGCATAGTCTACTGTGAGTAATTATAGAGTATCAAGGAAAGGGGAAGAGGAAGAGGAAAGGAAGGAGAGGGAAGGGGAGGGGAGGGAAAACCTTTGAGTGAAATGCATTTGCAAACGACACGCAGTGGGAATTATGTCTTTTTGATTTTGTTTTGTTTTGTTTGTTTTGTTTTTACTTTCCCATGGTTGTGGATTAGAAGGAGATCTGACAATGCTGACTTATTAGCATCAAGGCTGAACCCACAACCAGCCATGCACACATGCACCACACACACTTTAAACACATGGCTATCTGCATGGATCAACACAGACAGGAAACAGTGGCATCCACCAAAACAAGAAGATCATCCACACAAACACGAACAGCACCAACCCTGTTCTTCCTCTTTGATTGATCAGAATCAAAACCTTCAAGTGGAATATACACAAACTGGGTGTGTCCAGAAGCTGGTGTTAGGCACTCTGTTTACCCAGTAGCTGTCTCCTAGACCTAGGACTTCATGACTTGCTGGCACCTCAGGCCTCTGAGGTTTGTGCTTTGACTCCAGCTGCTGGTAACCAGATCTCTTAGTCTATTATCAGCTAGTCCAGCTTGAATTTCCCTAGCATTCACATATACCCACAAAAGAGATAGTTAGGATTTAGTGAGAATATAGGATAGCTTGCAGTGATCAGGTTCAACCAGATAAGTATACTGACCAGCCCCTGTCTACACACAAGAAGCCTCTTTTACCTTTCACCCTTTATTTTCCCATGCTTGTTCCTCCCAGGTGCACTCCAACTCCTCCCTTTCTTTGCCTTTTGTCCTTTCACTAAACATCCCGTGATGAACGTCACATATTCCCAAACTTCTGTTCTCCCTGCATCCCATGATAGGTCCTGTACTCTGTAGGCAGTAACCCCTTTTCATAATGGCAATGATAACACTAGGAACACCAAGTCAACATTCTTCATTAGAACTGATTAAATTCTTGGGGTTCCCCCACCTGCTGTGGTTCCCCTCAGAGCTTTTTGTTTATAAGCATTTGCTTTTAATCATATTGCCTAATGCTCTGAGTTCTCAGTATAGAGTAGATGGATATAAAGAAAATTCAGTATCTTGTTACAAGTAGAAGTAAAAGCAAATTATTCTGAAATAATTTTGCCTCAAATTAGAAAATCTGCCCATGCCCCAGTGTCTAGGATGACTTAATAAGGTAGAGCCATAATTCTGATTTAGAAACAAAATTCACAAGTAATCTCCAGAGGCATTCTGACCTTCCCAAGATAGAGCGGATTAAAAACAGTTTGAGGCATAACCCTCTTGAAAGGACTCCTACTCAGACTTTGCTAGCACGAACTGAATGCTTTCACCAATAAACTATCATATCCAGGGGAAAGGAGAGGGAGAGGAAAAGCAGACTTTGGTCCAGGGTTGTGTTGCCTCTTTCAGGATGCTTAACAAAACAGACTCTAAATAGTCCCTCATTTTTCACTGTCTGAGGCTGAGGGTCCTGAAAGTCAGACAATATCCTTGTAATTCTTCCAGTCTCTCCTTTGTATGCTAGCAGGACAAACTGTAATTTATCCCAGCTGAACACTGAGGATTAGCTTTCAATCCTTAAAAATAAATATATGAATTTTTCACTTCAATTTAATTAATGCACGTTGCCTTTATCATTGCAGAAGCCCAGAGACAGCGAGGAATTGCAGTTTCAGTCTGAGATAAACTGAAGAAGGTCAGCCCAGCAAGGTGGTATGACTACTGACGTTAACATATAGATATTTCATGATAAAAACACAAGTGCTCATTTATTTTTATTTATTTATTTATTTATTTATTTTAAGTAAATTTTATACATCAGTGTATAATCCTATCATGACTGGATTATCAAATGTAAAGCAAATAACTTTATTAATAATTCCATCTCAGTGAGTAGAGATCATGATAATAGTATTCTGATTTTCTTTCTCTCTCTCTCTCTCTTTATTTAAATTATTTATTTAATTATATAAGGCTACAGCTTCTGGGATATTATCTCCGTGGATGGGATTCAGTTCAAGATTAAGATATGCACAGTTAACTGTTTATGTCTAGGTGAGCTTGATGTCTATGATCCCATTATAGGCAATGGATATCTAGATAAACATTCAATAAAATCAAAGGTTTAGCCAAGCGATTAGCCAGCAGGTACAGTGATTTTAGGGTCCATGAGCTCTACAAAAAGGTTCTACATCAACTATAACAAGAGTTTATAGAATCATAGAATAAATCATAGAATCATAGAATATCTTGAGTTGGAAGGGACCTTAAATATCATAGAATCACAGAATCTTTGAATGTCTTGGGTTGGAAGGGACCTCGAAGATAATCTAGTTCCAATCTCCCTAACATAGGCAGGGATGCCACCCTGATCAGGTTGCTCACGGACTCATCTAACCTGGCCATGAACACCTCCAGGGGTGGGGCATCCACAACCTCTTTGGGCAACCTGTTCCAGTGTCTCACCACCCTCTGAGTGAAGAATTTCCTCCTCTAATCTAAATTTCCCCTTTTAGTATGAAACCATTCCCCCTTGTCCTGTCATTATCCCATTGAGCAAAGAGTTGATCTCCATCTTTTTTATAAGCCAGCAGTGTTATTGTTGTTGTTGTTTTGTTTTGTTTTGTTTTGTTTTTGTTTTTGTTTTTGTTTTGTTGTTGTTTTTTTTAATAGTACTGACATGTTGCAATGAGGTCATCCCAGATCCTTCTCTTCTGTGGGTTCCAGCTCTCTCAGCCTTTCTTCATAGGAGAGGTGCTCCAGCCCATTTATCATCTTTGTAGCCCTCATCTGGACTTTTTCTAACTGGTCCGCATCTTTCTTTTGCTGGGGGCTCTACACCTGGACATGGTACTCCAGGTGGGGCCTCACGAGGGCAAAGTAAAGGTGAACAACCACCTCCCCTGACCTGCTAGTCATACCTCTTTTGATGCACCCTAGTTCGCCTTCTGGGCTTCAAGCACACTCCACCAGCTAATGTCAAGCCTTTTGTCCACCAGAACCCCCAATACCTATTGCACATGGAAACAACTACATTTATGTATTTAAAACTGAAGCTGATTTGAATCTCAATTGTTTTCTTGACTACTTAATTCCCTCCTTAATTGCTTGACAGTACATCAATATACAAAGTGCAGAAGATGACTCTGAAGCAGTCAAAAATAATATATGATAAATATCTATATATAATATAGATAACATTGATATATAATATAAAATACATGTATTTAAATAAAAATATATTAACAGAACTTCTTTACCGAAAGGGTTGTTAGACATTGCAACGGGCTACCCAGGGAAGTGGTGGAGTCACCATCCCTGGAGGTCTTTAAAAGACGTTTAGATGTAGAGCTTAGGGATATGGTTTAGTGGAGGACTTGTTAGTTTTAGGTCAGAGGTTGGACTTGATGATCTTGAGGTATCTTCCAACCTAGAAATTCTGTGATTCAGATAACGAATATCTGACACAAATGAAAGAATTAAGGAGAAAAAGAAAGAGAAACTGTAAAAGCAATAGAAAGCTATAGGCTAAAAGCAGTCTCTATTTGAGCATATTTTCCTTCTCATGCTGCAATTGAACTTTACAGTACTGAGTACATACATTTTCTTTTATTATAATTCACCTGTGTGAAATGCACTGGTAAAACATAAACTTGCACCAATCATATTAAGATATGTTTGTTCAATGAGATTAAAAAGTTGCAAACTTTAAAATTTTATTGATAAATTTAACTGATTCCTCCCAACTTATGACTGCTTAATTCTGAAAGGTTAATACATAAATACATATTTTGGACAATTTAGATACGTATCATTGGTAATAACATTGATTTTTCAAACTGTTTTGTTGTCATAGGTTAAAAACACCTTCTTACATAAAAAAATATTAAGTCCCCACCATTGAAAGGACTTCTAAAACACATTCTTAAATTAGACAGTAATTTTTCCTCTGATAACGTTTCTAGAGTATCAAAGATAACAGAATCACAAAATCACTAGGGTCATTAATGCAGTTGTGAAACAGTAGTGACCCCAGTACTGACCTCTGGGTATACCACTGATAACTGGTCTCCAGTTCGATTTTGTGCAACTGATCGCGACATTCGGAGCCTGGCAGTTCAGCTAGTTTTCAGTCTCCCTCACTATCCATTTTTCCAGCCTATATTTCATCAGTTTGTCAATGAGAATGTTGTTGGAGACAGTGTCAAAAGCCTCGTTAAAGTCAAGACAAACAACATCCACTGCTCTCCCCTCATCCACCAAACCAGTCATCTCATCGCAGAAAACTATCAAGTTGGTCAGGCATGATTTCCCCTTCATAAATCAGTGCTGACTACTCACAAACAACAATCTGTCAGAAGATACATTGGTATCACTTTGGTAGACCTACATGTGTGCTAAAATGAAAAATAAAATAAAATAAATAAAATAAAATAAAATAAAATAAAATAAAATAAAATAAAATAAAATAAATGAAAAAATGGAGTCTGAAGTCTGAGAGGAGACTCAGACTTTAATAAGTAGAAATAATATGAACACATCATAGTCATCAATAACAAAAATCTGGTTCTATATTTCATTTACAACATTTACAGTATTTAAACATTACATTTATTTATAACAATTTTATTTTCAGAATTCAGTTTCAAGTCAGACAAAGTTTTTATTTCAGTTATTAAATAGATCAACAATTTTTTATATTATTATATCTAACCTTTTCTGAAAGGCTGATCCTACTGTGCTAAATTTGAAGACTATAGTTCTTCTCAGGAATAATTTTGACTGCAATGCAAACAGTCCATTTCAAAATTTCTGCTCAACTGGAAGAGCAATTCTCTGAGATACTGAAATACAAGAAGGAAAATAGAAAAAAGGAGTTTTTTCTATTGCACATAAGAGGCTATCATTTAGATACCTTATGAAAGAACAAGAAGGGAGAGTGGGTGAGAACAGATTAAAAAAAAAAAAAAGGAGGGAGGGGGAAGACAGTAAAGTTGTTAAATCAATACATTTGCTTTTAATAAGTTTATGGTAGCAGAAATCTCTATCTTTCTATGTTTCAAAAATTCTCTAATTTTAAAAAGGAAGATGGATACAGTTTTTAAAAAGGGCCCCTCTAGAATTAGAATATTTAACAGGAAGCATCTAAGTCTTTCAAAATTGTTCTGAAAATGTGATTAAAAGGTCAAAGTTTATCTTCAATTTTGTCTAAGTCCAAAATGAACATGAGAAACAAGCTCTGTTGAGAAATAATTTCATAGTTTTCTTGGCATTAAAAACTTCAGTTTCCATTCCAGTCTCTATACTCTTAATGTAATAAATGATGTACTCAACTGTGTATGAAGAACAACAAAGCTGGTGAAGGGACTAGAAAACACAGTTTATGAGGATCTGAGGGAAATAGGATTGTTTAGTCTGGAGAAGAGGAGGCTGAGGGGAAATATCATCACGCTCTACAACTACCTAATAGTCAGTTGCAGCAAAGAGACCATTGGTCTCTTTTCTCCAATGACAAGTGTTAGGACATAAGGAAACAGTCGCAAGTTATTGCAAGGGAGGTTTAGATTGGACTTTAAGAAGAATTTCTTTGTGGAAAAAGTGGTCAAGCATTGGAACAGGGTGCCAAAGAAATGGCAGAGTCACTATCCCTGGAGGTATTTAATAAAAGATGTGTAGATGTGGAACTAAAGGATTCCTTAGTAGGGAATTAGTAGGTGGGTCTTTGTAGGTCAGGCTGATGGTTGGACTTGATCTTTTCTGACCTTGATGATTCTGATTCTGTGATTCTAAATTAATAAAAATCTGACAAAGACAAAATAATCCAAGAAATATTCGAGTTCAGACATTAAGATATGAAATGACTATTTCTATGCACTTTCTTTGAAATAATTATTTTTCCAGTACTTGCTTTACATAAAGTTCTACAGGAGGTAGGCATCCTTGCTATACTTATTGAAATTTGGAGAAATAATCAGTACTGCCAGCAGAAAACACTAGGATGATCAAAATATTCTTGCAGAGTATCTACTGAACTGAGAAACTATGGGGTTTATTTATTTAAGTATAGATACCAAGTATCCACAACAGGCTGGAAAATGGTCTCTGCTTTCAGAAAAGAAGAAATGACCAAATGGTATTTTGCAATTAGATCAACCTGTTAATTTACACACATTTCACTCATTTGTGAGCCACCTACACAGCCTTTTAATTGTTTACTTGGACTTTTCACTGCACTGTTTTTATTAATAATTCTTGCACTGCTGACTGTCAACACATGGTTTGGTTCTAATAAATCACTATAAAAATTCATGCTGTAATATTTTTGATTTAGCAGAGAGATCACATTGGATATTAGGTTTTATGTGAGTGTTCTCATTTCTTTTTAGTTTTACTTCTCTGTATTCATACAATTTACATAAAAACTTTTAATTTTCTGTGTTAACATATGGGTACAGAAAAGAAAGAAAAAAAAAAAAAAAAGAGCTCAAGGTCTTAGTCCTCAGCAAAAACATTTGAAATATTTGCTTGCATCTCATTTCAGGTAAACCCTAGACATTGAAGCACTGATTGGTGATTGACTACCACAAGTATTTCATCTGCTGTGTGAATGAAGACTCCCATGAAAGGGAAAGATAGAGACAAATTTCCAAAAAGCACAAGAGCACATAATATATTGTTCAATTGCAACATGCAATTTTTTAATCTTTTTCTTTTACACTAAGAAAATTATTTAGGTTTGAATTAAGAGACAGATTTTAAATTCCCATTATCATTATGAATGCTTATGAACAGATTTACCACTTACCCTAAATTCCTTTGCTAATTCAACTTTTTTTTTTTTTTTTCTTTACAGAAATCCAATCTCTTAAAGGTGCTTGAGGTCTTAACACAAAACAGAAAAGGAATGTAAAAGCATCAGTTAACTGCTCACTGGTACTAGCACTGATTTATAAAAAGCTTAATGCAAAGACTTTCTTTTGCTCTACACATTTTTTTACAACTTGGTCTTGCTCCACAAGTATGACTCTTGATGCACCAATCTGGGCAGTGAATAATAAAGTAACATGTTGTCATCAACAACTGGGACATGATCAAGCACAGTCCTCCAGAGAGAAATAAAGCTGTTGATTTTCTAATATGAAACTTCATTAATAGTCTCTCTGGAAATTTTGACAAGGATTTTATGATGTGTATTTTTAGGAGCCTCATAAAGGAGTGAGATTGAAGAGATATATATTAAATTTAATGATTAAGAAATAACATCTGGAAAACATAGGGCTGTTTGCTCACTACTAAGGCAAACCTCTTTTGAAAAATTAAAAGTGAGAAGCTATTACAGCAGTCCATAAACCTCTCCTTAGCCCTAAAGGCAGAAATATCTACTAACTCTTGTAAACGAAGTCTACTTAAAAGAAAGTTACCAAATTATCATTACTGCTCTTGCCTAGGGAATGTCTCTAGAGTCAGTAGCAATTACTACAATAGGTTTCAGAAATGGAAACAATTTGCTTGTTAGTGCCACTTGGGTTTGTGCTAGATTTGAACTGTCAGTTTTTAAAACAGTAAACACTATAAACTTTGAAAGAACAAGCAGGAGAAATGCCTACTGGAAAGGAGGATTCCTTCAATTACTTATTTATTTTTTTATCAAATAGAATAATTGATTACTAGATAAGAAGCCTTTTGAAATAGTTTTTCAACTCTTAAACAAAAATGAGTGTCTAATAATATTTGTGGTCAGTTTATAGTGTTTTTTTTATAGTGACATTCCAAAGAATAATAGAATTTCTTCTGTAGTAATATTTACTGAAAAGAATACATTTTGTCAGTTTGAAGAATTTAAATGCATTAGAACTTGGGATTTGATTCATGATCATCCCTAAGAAATAAAAAAAAAAAAAAAAAGATTTTTTTTGTTTGTTTTACTTTCTATGGCTTTTCACAAACCCAAACTTCTTCAAGGAGGATGGTTTTGAGTGTGCAAGGTAGAGCTACAATAAGTATCTGGCAAGTAAGGAAATTAAATCCCCTGAGTAGTCAGCTCTCTATTCACTGACTGATGGAGGTTAAAGGAAAGCATAGATACCAAATAGTATGTGACTATTTATAAATCTTATACAAAAATACTCTCAGCATAAATTATGTCTTATGTGCAGGCATGAGTCTCTCACCTGTTCAATGGTTGTTAATACACCAAATTCACAGAATCACAGAATCATTTGGGTTGGAAGGGTTCTAATCCAGTTCTAACTCCCTGCCATAGTCAGGGACACCTTCTGCTAGGACAGGTTGCTCAAAGTCCCATCCAACCTGGCCTTGAAAACTTCCAAGGATGGAGCATCCACAACTTCTTTGGGCAACATGTTCTGGTGCCTCATCACCCTCAGAGCAAATAATTTCTTCCTAATATCTAATCTAAATCTACCCTCTTTTAGTTTAAAACCATTACTCCTTGTCCTATGACTATACTCCCTGACAAAAAGCCTCTCTTATGCTTTCTTTTAGGCTTCCTTTAGGTACAGGAAGGAATCTGGCAGTTTGGTTAGATTGTGATAAAGAGCAGAATTTGAGAGATTACAAAGGGTCTTGTGACCCCTTGGCCTAGTATGGATCATGTCCTCACACATAAATCATCTTCTTCCACAAAACAGACCTGAGCTGGGAGCACAACTACTGGAAACAATGCATGGTGTGCAGTAATCCAGACCATGGCTGAATGTTTTCTGGGATGCTGCTAACTGACACAGGAAAAAAAGTGTCAGAGAATGGGTAAACAATAATGAGAGAAGACCAAGCACAAGCACACTTGTATTTTGGTGCTGTTTTTATAATCTAGCACAGGCCTAGCCAGTATTGGCCCTTTGGCCAAAGTGTACTTGTGGTGGTTTTACCCAGTACAGTACTGCACTCCACAAGACAGATCTCTGAGCATCTAACTGCACTGAATTCACTTCTAGTCCTCTCCTGCTCCATGCCTTCTGTCAACCCAGTCTCTTCTGGTTTTTAACTCAACAATAGATCCTGTGCCTTAAAGGACATGCCATTATCCAAAACGTCTCTGTTTGTATGATTTATGTGGCTGAGGTCACTTGGCCTATTCATCCTGGAAAAGAGAAGACTGAGGGGAGACCTCATTGCAGTCTATAGCTTTCTCATGAAGGGGAGTGGAGGGACAGGCACCAATCTTTTCTCTTTAATGACCAGTGATAGGACCCACAGGAATGGTGTCAAGCTGTGTCAGGGGAGGTTCAGGCTGGTTATAAGGAAAAGGTTCTTCACCGACAGGGTTGTTGCACACTGGAACAGGCTCCCCAGGTATGTAGTCACAGCACCAAGCCTGTCAGAGATCAAGAAGCATCTGGACTGTGCTCTTAGTCTTATGGTCTGAATTTTTGGGTAGACCTGTGGGGTGTCAGGAGTTGGACACGATGATTCTTATGGGTCCCTTCCAACTCAAGATATTTTATGATTCTATGATAACTTATTATCAGGGTACTACCAGGATACCACAGCAATATCAACCCACAATTGTATATATATATTTTTCTATTTTTATCAAATTTTCTATTTTTATCAAATAAAAGTGCTATCAAGATGTTTGCAGCTGCAATCCAGTAACATCATCTTGACACAGATCAAGATATTTCTGGCATATCACTTCACCGGCATGACTAGCTGCTGTTACAGTCCATCCTGTTGTTCTGAGGTGAAGTCAATACTCGATACTCATTTCATGTCACATGATTCCTGCAAGGTAGTTGGCACCTGAAAAGTTTCTGAAAAACCTTGCTAGTAGGCCTTTTGTCCAGAGTAAGAGTTCATGACCATTATTACACAAACAGATCTGTGTTCCCATCTCTGTTCTACTGCTGTCTCATGCTTGAATTATCTCTTCTACATGTATTGCTAAGCAAACCATCTCTTCTATATGTGTTGCTAAGCAAACTACCATATAGATATTAAGGCACCTCAACAAAAGCACGTTTTCTGTGATACAGACCCTTTCATGTTCTGCCTTCCCTCCTCACTATATTTTCTCTCCTATTCCTCTTCCTCGCTTTGTTTGTTTTTTACTTAGTGTTTAACAGGGAACACACTCTACATTAACTACTCTATTCTCAACTCCGCTGTCATTCAGGTAGCTACAGGTATTAGTAATACAAAGGTGATTTCTACATATAAAATCACCCAGAATACAGACTGTGGTGATTTCATATCCATGACAGCTGCCACTTGTAGCTCCACTGAGCTAATTTCCACAGATTGACCCCTCCACCAAATCAAAAAAGGGTGTAAGCCACATAGGGTAGTTCAGCTACCCTCTTGCACTGTATGAAGCTCACTTAAAAATCTCTATCAGCCTACAGCATTATGTTCCTTTAGTAGTGACTGCTAAGGAGACTATACATGCCCACCTTAGCTCTAAACTCAGTTACCAATAAGTCTAGATAGCCATGATATTACAGTGCCTTGTACAACAAATAACTCAGTTATCACCCTAGAAGTACTTGTGCTCTGTACTGATGCTGCCACCAGTATTCATGCTAGCTGTTGAACAGGGTTTGCATCTCATAACAGTAGATGCAGCATTAGCATAGAAGTCAGAAAGGGTCTTGAGACCTATCAAGAGAGCCATTGCTCACACTGGAAACATTATTCCTTTGACATTTGACAAAGCTGGTCTGCAGTTGTCACCTTTATGGTCTTTCTTTCATTACATGTAAAAGAAAATAAGAAATGTTCTTTGTTCAAAATGTTCTTTGTTATTACAGGGTCAAGTATAGTTCTCAACAATTTCTGAAACAACTGCTGAGAAATAACATTCTTTCTTAGTGGAGAGTTAATTTTTATTTCTTTGACATGTAGGAAAAAACTGCCCATGGCTTCTTGAAATAAACTATTCAGGTGTAGCATGACTTACAGAGCTATTTCTTTGACTCTTGATTACTTCAATAACTGAACATAGAAAATTAAATGAAGAATTTCTTATTAATTTAATTCATACTTGTTATCATTCTTTATTTATAAGAACATTTGATTATATGGATTACATTTACATCCATGATAAATTGTCCTGCATAATTACTATTGCCAACATTCTGTGATCTTTTGCATAAAGTTATCTTTCAATCCATATCTCTAAGAGGATTCATAAGAAATAACACATAAGATCAAGAGCTGCAGAATCTAGAGATAGATTAATACTTGGCAGTAAAAGTTTCGGTTTTCTATTGGGGGTATTTTGAAGATTTTTCTTTTTTATATTCTTCAGACCACCACTTTCTTTAGTATTTAGTGACCCAGAAGAGATGGAAAAATAAACAAGTCATTACTGCGAGTGAAATTTGGGACTGTCTTTTCATATTATATGTTACTCTCTTTGGAACTTAGATCTGTTATGCCTTTTGAAGACTGTACACCTTCTCCTGATCACTTGGAAATATTCAAATGTGAATGGAAGTGTTTTCTACATTCCTCTGCTTCTCAGAATTCAATTTCAAATTGTATTTTACTCCTACTTGCTTAGGAGTGGATAAAAATATTCCATTAATTTTAATAAAGTTACTCAACAGTTTCAACACTACATATGACAGTAGATTAGAGTTTGCCCTTTTGGGTGGCAGTTAGAGGTATTTTTGATACTGGTTTACAGTCATTTGTGACAACTGTGGAAGTGCTTTCATACATTCCAATATTTAGTTATAGGAAAATAGTTAGGAAAGGAAGTTGGGAGATCAGTTTTACCTAGAAAAATCTACTGCTTTACAGAAGATGACAATATACAGGATTGTATCTTTTCATGTAACAAACAAAAAGCATTTGAATGGAAGGGAAGAGAATCAGTGTACATACATTTGACGCAGGCAGCGAGTGTTTAAAAAATAAATATATACATCATCAGGATGAGCTGCTTGTCAGTAGGATGCTTTGAACTGTAGAAATGTCTTCTCACCCCGGTACAAATGCTTCTAGAAAGAAACATTACAAAATAGATTGGACAAAATCAAGAATCAAGAATAATCTGATATTGTAGTGAGATTTAAACAATAACTGGGAAAATACCAACACATGTTATGTTGGTAATGTGAGTCTACTTTAGCACAGAGTATGAGGAACAATTCACAGATAACAGTGATCTAAAATGTTTTGCTTCTGGAAAATCATTCTTGGAAAATCTGTCTAATGAAAATAACAACAATATTATTTGTATATTATTATTATGCATAACTTCTAATGCTAAACATAAATAAAACATAATAGGTATTAAATTTAGAAATGTTAGTTATTAAAAAACAAACACCATTACCATAAGAACAGAATAGAGATCTTAAACCTAATGAAATACTCCATTAAAGATCATTTGTCTAAATTTTCATCAGAATCAATCCATTGCTACTAAGCAGTGCAGTTTAAGGGAAAAGTGGTTTTTAGTAAAAAAGTGATCCTTTAATTATCTCTAATCAGGTCTACACCTAGATCAGTAGCCAGTATATAATAATACTTCATAGGCTTCAGCAAAAAATGTCAATGTCAATGTAAAATTGCACTACACCTACACCACACCTGCTGATGTAGTTAGCCATGTTTTACATTCCTCAAATAGCACAGCTTAACAAAAATACCATACAGATTTTTTTTTTACACTCTAATTTGGCAATTATTTTTTGATCTTATATCTTAAAATTTTCCTCTAATACCCACATTTGATCTTACATATTTGTCTCGCTATTATTGATCAAGTCTGTAACACCCTGTGATGTTGCATTATGAAGAAAGATTATTTTTAAACATTTTCTTCAGAACAGTCTCAGAATTAACAAAGATGCCATAATAGTCTTCTCAGCATCAGAAAACCCTTTTGCAGACATGGGCAAAGTCATGCAAAGGCAAATTAAAGAGCTGCATAACATTTGCAAAGGTTGTTAGTATTACTTCTGATAACTTCATTGCTAACAGTCCTGTCTTCTGAGCTTATATAATACTGATTATCTGAACCCTTTTCAGAATCATTCTCTCAAGCCATAATGTTCGATCAATACCATTTAACCTTAGCTCTACTACATTTAGCACAAGGTCTCTCTCTGATCTGTTTCAAACACAAACACAGAGTCTCCCCAATATTTGTCTCCTCGAAAACGATGAGTTTGTTTTAACTCACTTGTTTCTAGGAAGATCAAGGTGAGGATGTACAAAGTACATAACAGTTATGATGAAGGAGGAAGGAAGAATAATTTTATGTGTGTATATAGATATATGATTTAATTACCAATGTTATATTTTGCACCCATTTCTTGATTCTTTTTTATGTTTAAATTCCACACATTATAATTCTCTAAATGCATTTAATTTGTATCAATTTATATCCATGTGGCTAACAAATTAGCTTATATCTCCTCTGAACTTAGCCCACAGTGTAAAATTTGATCTGAAATGAATAAAGTCAAGATCTCATAGATCTCATGAATTCAAATTAAGGGATAAGGAACTTAAAAAAAATAATAATAATAAAGTTTATCAAATGCACATTATTCAAATACCTGTACAAGTGGTAAATAACTGAAATTTGTCTCAATTTAACATGGGAATAACTAGAATCTGTTTTGCACACTGATGAAATAAGAACAGTATGCACAACAAATGTAAGTAAAAATGTTTGTATTAGAAAGTACCATAAAATACTACCATGAAAATATTCATCATGTATATATTGCTACTTCCTGTACATGCCCAGCCATTCTTTCATTGTATATTTACATCTGTGGGATTATAAATATGTGATGACTATTTTTGGTACATGACCAGCCATGTGTATATGGACTGGGGGGAGAGAGGGATTGGATTTTAACATAAAGAATTATGTTATTAAATCTTTGGATTTCTTCAAATTGAATATGATTGAACTCAAGTGATATAATTGTTCCCTATTGATATAAATAACTAGTTCTAAAAGCAAAAACAGAGCTATGCCCATTCAAACTGCCAAAACTGTAGTTTGTTTCACTTGTAGGAAAGCTCTGTTAGATAACAATTTGCCCAGCTAATTGTATTCTATTAATCAGAAATAAATAAAGGGAATATTTAGATTATGCTTTACAGAGAAGGTTATTCCATTTTGCATTTTGTTCAGTGGTTCAAGACTACAAAGAACACTTTCAACTGAGGTAATTCAGGTTAAATTGGCAATACCTTTTGTGAAAATGCTTACTCAATAATAACATAAAATTAGTGAAAACTCTGAGCACCCATAGTTCAGAATAAGGCTGCTCAGAGACTTGAGGCTCATAGAGTAAAGTTCCTCAGAGTAGAAAGCTTCCTCAGATACCAAGAGTTTTGAATTAAAGTCATTAGTTAACAAAGCAACATAATTTTGTACCCCATTGGACAAAAAAATGTAGCCTGCATCTGAGTAGTGGGCTAAATATACAGGGTGTAGTATGCAGAGACCCCATATTTCAGAGGTGATTCATAACCCAGGGGGGTATTCTCTAGCTACTGTATGGATTGTTGGAAGTGATGTGAGCAGACACAGAGCTGGAGCACCCACAAGGAGGGGTGTGTAGGTGTGGGAGCCAGAGGGAGAAGGGTTCTAGTAACCCACATTGCCTTGGGCAGCAGGGCAGCATGTGAATACATGGTGGAGAGCATGAGACCTTTAAGAAATTAATTAAAGAAAGAATTTACAAAAGTGCTTACTAATATTTTGCAGTTGTCTAGTAGTGTGATTTATCTGTTGTCTTGCTGATATCAGATCTGAATAATAGCTTACTGATTCCTTGTTGGTTATGTGTTGCTTAAAATAAATAAATAAATAAATAATAATTAACTACCTCTATCCTTATTTGATTTAAGCTGCATGAACTGAGTTTGTTTGTTTGTTTTTCTCCCTGTGACAACCCTCAAAAACATTTCTAAAACCTATTAAAAGAAATAATCATTGTGAAATAAGAGATAAGAAGACAATGTATATTTTAAAAATCTGCAAAAATGTTGTTAGAGGGACAGATTTGATACGGTCCCTGCTGAAGGGAGGCTTAGGAAGAATACCAAGTGCCCCTGCACTTGCAGATAGCCGCAAAGTTTCCATGGAGAGTTATGTCTTATGTGGATTCAGGAACAGAAGTCCTTTATTAGGTTCTAAACTGGGGAAACTTTTGAATGTTTGAAACATTGAAAGCTTTTTAGCATTCTGGCAGAGAAGCTTTTAATGATAGGCACTATGTCAAAGCAAAAGAAAGTAAACTCATTTAACTGGATGGATACTCAGTTCACAAAGCAAAGCCAAAAAGAGACAGAATCTCCCAGTTCCACACCTGCAAATACTCACTCTGCTGCAATCTGCTCTAGCTGCAGGTGATAGAAGAACCTTTTTGGCAACACACCATCAAGTGCACTGCAACAATCCAACCATAATATCAAAAAGATTAATTTAGCAGGTCAACATATGAGAGTGAAATGTAAAGTTCTCATCAACCTAAAAGATTCAAAAAACCTTGATATCTCTAGTTGTGACTGACACATCATTTTCTGACATTCACGACATTTTTTTTTCAGGGTATTTTCTAGCAAACAGTGAAGTCAGAAAATAAGTAGCTGAGAAGTAAAAGCAGGCTAGAAGAATAGAATCAAAAAATCATAGAAACATTAGAGTTGGAAAAGACCTCCAAGATCATCTGGTCCAATCATCTACTGCCAACATCACCCACTAAACCTTGTCCCTAATCACCAGGTCCAACCTTTCCTTAAACACCCCCAGGGATGGTAACTCCACCATTTCCCTGGACAAACCATTCCTATGCCTGACTAATCTTTCATAATACAGACCTCAGAGGTCGTAGAGGGTTGAAGTAGTAAATATCCGCAAATATGATTAAAATATACTATGAAACTATGGAAGAGAGAAAGTGAGATCATAAGACATTAGATATCTCCAGGAAAAGTTGCCTAATTATATTAAAAGCTTTTTTTAGTAGAAGAGAATGATGATATCTTGCAAAGTATTTTCAGAGCTGCTGTCCTTATTTAGTAGCAATAACAAAATCTTACCTGAAAGGAGGAAAAAGTTTTTAAAAATGAAAGAAAACTTTAAAAGCAATTCATTCAGATGTTTTCTTTCTTGGAGAGGACTTCACCCTCTGGCTACCTCCTCCGAGTACTTACTTAACCTGCCCTTTCTGCCTCTGTCTCACTCACAGCACTGTTGTTTCCAGGTGACATTTAGAATGTCTGTAAGGTAAATTTCCACACTTATTTTAATGGGGAAAAAATCAAGCATGACATATGGATAATTCAGATAGCATTTACCTCACTGTAGGAAACTAAAACTTCACTTGTTACTTTGAACAATTGGGAACATGCATTCTCCAAACTACCAGCTTTCTAATGTTGCAAATAATATATTTCTATTTTTAATCTCTATGTTTATTTCTATTTATTTCTATTTTTAATTTCTATTTTTAATCTTGTCTAGAAAAATATTTTTCTTCCGTTTTCCATGTAATGAGGTTAATACTGAAATGTATGGTGCTGCTTTAGCAGAATAAATTTAGTTCACTGCAAGACTGTAATTATTTACCATACATTTATAAGTCAAGACAAGACCCAGACTCATTCCATCTTACTTTTAGGCACCTAGATAAAGTGACAATTCACCTTACTCATATTGGTACTGGAATGAAACAGGCACCTTCACACGGTAATTCAGAGCCTAAAGAAAATGCCTCTTTTTCTCTCACACATGCCTAACAGATTCCATAGACCTCTGTGTGAATGTACGTCTAATGGTAGGCAATTGGCAAGTATGTAATATGTCTAATGATAGGCAAGATGAACGTGAACTTACATGCATGTGATCTTTTATGTGGTTTGGAAGGACATACTTTGTTAGTTCTTGGAATAAGCATCTTCTGTGAAAGACCGCCAGCTACTGCAGGTACTACATCTGCTGACAAGTAGTGAAATAAAAAGAATTTGGGAAGAAAAAAAAAAAAAAAGGCTCAACAAAATCTGTTTCTGGAATATGTATTAGGAAATTGCTTGAGGCACAGCAGTAATGTAACAATATCTCAGCAGAAGTTCATAAAGCAGGAAGATATATAAAGCCTTACATAGGGTGTATTTTGTAAGAGATCGAAAGATTAGTGGAAGAACTTGAGAAGCATGATTGTAGGGAGAGAAAAAATGAAGAAAAATTATGATCCTATGTTCTGCAAGTACGGGCATGTGGTTTGGTCATTAGTCAGAGAATGAAAGGAGGAAAGGAAAGAGAATTTGGGTGGAGAGAGCAGACAGGTAAATGAATGCTTTGAAAACAAAGAATGTCTGTCAACAGAGAAGAGGAATATAGGAAGCCAAATTCTGAGAAATTTCAGAAGTGTTTAAGAGGTGATTTCTAATATTGTCCATATACATTAAGCCAGTGGGGGGGAGGGAGGGGGGTGGAACAACAACAACACACTTTTAAAAAAAAGGGTAGAAATCACAATTTTATTGTGATTCTTTCACTTACTTCTAAATGAGCTTTTCCAACCACTCTTTTGTGAATTTTTACCTTGAGCCCCTTGCTACTGGAGACAAAACACAAGTGACTGAAACGGTGACAACATTTACAAAAGTTGATCCTGCAGGGAAAAGTCTAAATAGCTTTTGCTGACTCGCGTAAAGATAAGATGAAGTGTAGCGTATTGGTACTGAACTCACTTAACAAGCTGGCTCCTACAGCAGAAGCAGTCAAGATCAGCTGGAGCTAATTTACTCTGTGAGTGGGACTTGGGGAAGGGGGGGGGATCTAAAACACATCTTAGTTAAAGGAAAACCTCAAAGTCAGGAAAAAAAATGGTCGTAGCAGAGATATTTCTCAATGTTGCAGTTTGCTGAATAATTCCTATTCTGAGGGAAAAGGCTTTGTGTGTTTTGTTTTTTGCCTTTACAAATAATAAACACTCTCTTTCATAATATATAAATGATAGAAATTACATATTTAACTAATTAATATTTCTATTAGTAAGGGTGTAGTCAGTAATATGGGCTAATTTATCCCACTACCTCACTTTCTGGCAGGCAGATAGATTTTCAATCCTGGAGGATTTAAGAGCGGAGCAGAGATCTTGCCATATTTCTCATCTGAAATGCCACTCTTGGTGTAAGGTCTAGTAATGACTGAAGTCAAAACCAGGAGCCTGGTATTCATTTGGTGTATAAAGTAGTAAGGATTCTTGCCTCAAACATTTTATTTCTATTTCAGCACAGCCTACAGTTATCATACAATTTTGGATGTGAAGTTGAATTTGATATAAAGATATTGGGAAAGAGGATCTCATTCACCTTGTTTTTTCACTTGTTTTCTAGCTCTCTTCATTGGTTCATGTTGCTAGGTATGTTGGATTGCTAAATTCACTATGGCAACTCCCTAACAGTTTAGCTTCAGGCAACCTGCTCTCATTAGATCTAAATTATTCCCTGAAAAAGAAGACAATTTACATTTTTGTTTGGGTACACAGCATGTTAATAGGTTCCAGGTGCCAGTTTGATTGAGAAGCTTTGTTTTGGGTTTAATTTCTCAGACAGCATGTTGAAAAAGCTTCTGTAGATTACTCTTCCCAGTGTAGAGTACTATGCACAGGGATACCTAGACCATGCATCGCCAGATCTGTGCATGAGTTAATTTTCCCAGGTGAGAGAAATAAAGCATGTTATCTTAGACATAACACCCTATTAAAAAGCTAAACTAATTCTGTGAGATAGCAAAGCACTACTGAAAGCACTGTCTTCCCTATAGAAATATGTCTTATGGGGTCACATCGCTTCAGGAATTTTACTGACACACAAATTGAAGAGAATGAATATTTATCCATCTATAAAATAAAGCCAATTAGCAGATGATAAAATATAAGTGCTTGCTTTGTATATTTTGACATGTAGAGAAGCAGAATGTAATCATAAAATAAATAAATTTGTATCTTGGCTTGCAAGTTGTAGACACGCATATTATATCTCTTCTGACCTCTCTGTACTTGCTTTTTACTTATAATTTTTCTACAGAATTCATATTTCTTCTCCTTGTTCGTATTTCTAAACAATATGCACTTTAATGAAGTTGTAGCACTGATACAATCATCAACCAAAGAACATTCCTAAGAGATTGTTCAGATCTTCCTATGTTGAGAGACAGAAAAAAGGCAATTTATTCTATAAAAACATAAAATAATAAAATATTTTAATACAGATCCAGGTTTTAATTCCTTAACTATAAACAATAGCGTCTTTTTTTTTTTTTTTTTTTTTTTTTCTGATTAAAGGAGTAATATAGAAGTCTAACAACAAACTTTGAATAGAAATGCTAGTTCCATTGATTAGATTAAATTTACAATGTCAGCCCAGTAAATTATACATAATTTAATATCTCAGTTCTAACTCTGTATGTCAGTAAAATATTAACCTATTTTATTTTTTGTATGATCCTATTATCAATCATTTTGAAGTGAAATAGAATATCAATTTTTGTTCAGTCTTTAATCTTTCAGAAGTCAGACAGTTATCCTTGCTTTTGATCAAAAGATAAATACTGAAGAATAAAAATTTAGAACTGGTTATGTCAGAAAATATATATATATATATTACAGACATCATATAAAATTTTACAAACAATACAAATGCAGTGTTTGTGTTTTCAAAATAAATGAGGACAAATTATCTCCTCTCAGGTCTTTAAAGAAATATGATTGTGAATCCAACTGCTTTTGAAATAAAACAATGAATTTATTTAATCAAAATTATAACTGTTTTTCACAGTTTCAGAACAAAAGGATAGAAGAACGGGCAATTGCTAATTAGAAAATGAGAGTTGTGGCTTTGACAGTGGAAAAGGTTAAACCTTATGGCATCCATTGATGCCATAATATGCTAGGCACACTCAGGTATTACCAGAGAACAACTTTGAGTTCAGCAACCTGGTCTGTAGCTGCAGCTGGACAGGGAGACATCTATCAAATATCACGTTCATTTCCAAAAAATTCTGTCTGTTATGTTTGACTGCAGAATTTTCAGTAGGTTGTGAGATTGCTTCAAAAATGTAGGTTAACCCCTAGTCTCAAAGGAGAGGTTAATAAGGTTTATTACAATTTCATTTTGTCCTGCTTTTATCAAACCCCACTTTATTTTTCAAATTGCAGCACACAATTGTTAAATTTCTAACCTTTCAAACCTAAGTGTTTTTCTTGTTAATGGGAATTTACTTTAAGAGGAGTGTCCTACTACATGACTACCATTTTGCATTGATACACAACACATTTTCCATTTTAAAAAATATATTCCATCAAGTTATTTTTCTAGTAGAATTTAAATTCTAGTACACTGGGATTCTATTCTTATCACTGTTTCTTCCACTAACACATTCAGCTTTAAAAATATTTGGCTGGATTTCAATGGATATATTTAGAGGTAAAAATCAATCAGTTTAACTGTTGTTTTCACAAACAGACAAGTACCTGACTAAATGAACACCTGTTGAAGTTATAAAAATAGGAATAAAAAATAAAAATGTACTAAGACCTTCAGCGGTTTCAATTTCCATTTAAAATAGATTCTTCAGTAATTAGTTTTTATATTTTTAGTCTCTAACACTTTAGTCATCTAGGTAAAGATTCTGTCTGAATCCCAAAATAAAAACCCTTGACAAGTATGAAGCATATTCCGTACTACCTAAATGTTAATAGTTATACCAGTTTTCTGAAGCAGAGTAGTCCACTGTGATCCATCTGGATGGATTTACATATGAACATGTTAGCTACACAATAATAAGGAAATGTAATGTTCACTTATTTTCCTCTCTAGAAGCCTACCTGGGCATCCTACTCTAAGGAACCTGCTTTGGCTGGGGGGTTAGACCTGATGATCTTTCGAGGTCCCTTCCAACCCTTACAATTCTGTGATTCTGTGATTGTGAAGCTTTCCTTTTTGTCTCTAAAGTCTTCACTTTACTGAAATATCTTACCTTACTCTTTGAAAACTTACTCTTACCATCACCATCAAAACTCAAATGTCTTACCAGTATGAGCTAATGACATAAATGATACCACAGAGTAACAAGACAACAGTAACACCTATAGTGACCTGAACATGTATATTCTGGGTTCCTCTTACCTCCTGTATTTTCAATTCTATTGAAGTGCTCTGTTTTCACAGATGGGCATAATAAGGAAACACAGAGTGAGAAACACGCAGAGCTAAAAAAAATATAAACTGGAATTTATCTTTGTTCCAATTTGAAGCAGGTTCAACAGCTCTTTGAGTTACAGCCAGCTTAGGGACTCTCTGAAAGCATGATGCTCAAACAGCATTAACTAATATAATAGACATATTTTAGTCCATGGAGTAGTAACATGCTGTTTTAGGCAGCAAGACAACACAGAACTAAGGGTAAAAACAAAGAACCTAAAGGGACAAGGAACAGTTTAAGGCTTTTGAATATTTTCTTATGTGTAACATCTGAACATAGAAACCTCACAGCTGTTTTATTTTATTTTATTTATTTATTTTTAAATTATTTTTTGTAAATGTCATTGCGAAAAAGACTGCAATGATGTCTATGTATGCACAGCTCCTTCCAGGTTTTTATCTACCTAGAGTTGGATTTTCCACCAACTGCCAAAGTAATTCACTCAGAAGTCTCCAAGGGGTACTCAACAAATGAGTAAGGAAATCATTTTCTGGAGTGAGTGTCTTGTTTCTGTAGCAAGAGGAAATTTCTGTGTTTTCATTGCATCTTCACCTTTTATATGGGCTCAACTTTTCTGTGCTCAATTTTTTTCCTCTATGTGCTGCAATTTTTCACCAGATCATCAAAGGATCTTTGCAACTCAAACTGTCATTTCACCATGTTCTTTTGAATTTCTGGTGCAAATACTCAATATTTTATAAGTGTAGAAAATAGATACTCTTCAAGCTTCTACTTCTTGGGAGATATATTTTGTGGGCATAATCATACTTAATTAAATTTTCTTGTTAAGATATAAGTGCTAAATATGGTACTGTTTTAACAGTTTGTTAACATTTTGTAAAGTCTCCTTAGTAGATAAATGAAGGTTGTTCTTCAGCAGCGGCCTTTCTTTCCAGGCCTATGGCTGAACTATCCCGGGAAAGTAAATTAGTTTATGACTCACCAACAAAAGCATTCAGAAAGCAGACAAGAATAGGTCAGGTCCAGGTCATGTCCATCGGCCATTCAAGTGGAATATATGCTACCCAGGGCTGTGAACTGCCCCAGTCTGTGCACTGGTGCATTCACAGGTATTACCTGTTAAAAGCACCTCTGCTTTGCTAAGCAGAAATCATAGGATTGTAACAAAACAGAAATACATACCCAAAAATGTAGAAATAATTGATAATGACAGCTGGGTTTCCATTAAAAAGCCACTTCAGTTTGCCAGCCACACCTCTTATTAATAACTGTAGCAAAAGATGGCAGACATAAGCATATTTTTCCTAGCCTTTCTTACTGATTAGTAACGTTTCTCTTTCACAGACAAGAAGAGTATTTTCAGTCAAATTTAATCAAGTTGTATACAATCCATTTAGATTTCTACAGATGATGGGATGGTTGAGTTTTTACAGCACCGTAGTAGTGACTAATGACTAATAAAGTGGTAGACAAAAAATAATCACACTTTCTAAAGACCTATGAATAACACCTCTTGAAACTCAGTCATAGAAATTCATTCTTATTTATACATGGAACTGAGGGTGCAAACCATAAAAGCACAGTTTTACAATAAGCTGACAGAAATGTGGTCTCATGCCTACTCCACTGCTGGTGTTTACCTGCATGGTACTTTTCAGTTGGCACAGACAATGAAGTTGCAGCAGATTAACCTTACAAAAACATGAACAGAAGAAAAAAGCAGGTTTGGTGGCAGTTTGTTTGCCTTGTTCTTGAAACCACAGCCTTAGTAGAGATTTAGAAATTTGAAGTCAAAGTACTGAGGTAGTAAATTTTGGATTGCCCTTTCAATATGAGCACTTCAGGATACCAAGACCATAGATTCATACCTATCTTCCTCTTTCATAAATTCATTAGGAAATGCATGCCTTAATTAAGCATCAGTTGTCAGCAGAATGGTAGCTTTCCCTTCCTGCATAAGGTGATACCCTCCCTCTGTGTAAAATTGTTTTAAAGTGGTTTCTTGAAGAACAGAGAGTGTATGTAAGTGACAGAAGGAGAATTGGCTGAAATTACATTTTCACAGCAAGGTTTTAAAACAGCTTCTGAAATGAATCCTGTGCTCTCTTGGACACCACATTGCTTACATTATTTAAGTAAAATGTCAGGATGCTTGTAATACAATCTAATGTTACTGAGCTGGGCATGGCTGGTGACTTTTGCAGACTGCAACAGGGGAAGACAAGCAAAGCTGACATTAAGATAAAGAAAGTGAAAAGTCCACTGCTGGGCAAAAATGAGGAAAATGTGAAAAGACAAGGAGACAGGGAACATAGATCAGAATTGTTTTGAAGACAGTGTTCAGAGTCCTAAAGAACATAAAGGTGAATTTAGCACATAGAACTTTTAGAATAATCTGGTGAATCTATAGACACATCCTTAAATAGCCTGAGCTTGAAGATACTATTTACAAAGCAGAGAAGGGGATAAAAGATCAAGATTGGGTCCTGAGAGAGTGGCAGAAAGAGGGCAGGAACAGGTTAGAGACACTTTAAGGACACATGTTCATCTGAAATGTCATGGGAAGGCAGCAGGAGGGAAGGCAGCAGGAGCTGCAAGTTGTCCATGAAGAAAGCCAGAAGACATTCTGCAGCAGAGCAAAGGAGGTTGCACCAAGTCAGGAGTGGAGTGTGGATTATTGAAGCTGTTGACAGATGGGAGCTTTAATTTGCAGGTGGATCCCAGAGGCAGTATGGATATTGGTTGATGGGGAGAGAAATTGATTCCAAAATCTACTAAAGGGACTAGCAGATTTACTGTAGCAGAGAGGGCCACACCAGGACTCTAGGAGGAGCAATGACAAATATATAAAGATCTGAATGTGTTAATGAGGGAATTCAGGTACAAGTAGCTAGAAACAATATGAGAACATGATACTCTGCTGTTCTGCTCCAGTGCTTTCCAACTTCTATTCATAGCTGGTCAAAAAAAAGAGAGAAAATCCTTCAGTAGACAAATAGTCTACTGAATGGACAAATTTCCAGTTTCTTTTTTGTTGATTATAGTGGTTTTGTTCTGACATTTACCCTCAGTCTGCTTTACAGGAAATGAATACCCTAATCAATGTTTCAAGAGCTACAGAGGATTTATAATTATAAAACACTGTGATACTTATTATTAAAAATAAATAAATAAATAAATAAATGAACTTTTTGGTGGAGACAAAGCTCATAACTGAAGTTTCATATTATGAAGCCAGAAAAGTAATGATTTATAACAAGGGAACAATAATAAGGGAACCAAATGGTTAACTGGAAATAGGTATAAAAAAAATCCCACAGTATGTCAGAAAGTGGACATATGGTTTCATGATTTGAAAAAAAAAAAAAAAATACTGTGCTTGTTTCAACTTATATTTGTTATTCAAGGTATCAGGGAACTCAGCCACTTCGAAGACAAAAACAACCTGCTGCACAATGAAAGCTGGCAACTAATAATGAAACTATAAATACATACACATACAGGAAAAAAAAATAAATAAATATTTTCCTTGCTAATTTGAGACCCACCCCCCAAAACTACTCTTCTCTGTTTACTAAGCTGAATTTTATTTTATCCAATTGCTTGGCCTCAGATCTGTTAAAGGACTTATTTGAGTGAAGCTTTGAAAGATGTGGGAGATACAGAATTCAGGAAAAATTCTCAAGAGAAAACACAAAGCTGAAAAGCCAAGTGAACAAGCCTTGCAAAACATACCAGATATTAATTTCCAGGGGCAGATCATCTCACAAGAATATAATGTTGATCAGAATTCTTTTAATACTCCCAAGGGAGAAGGACTTCAGAAATACAGAATGGAGATTAGGTAAAAGAGCAGAGCATGCAGTATAAGAAATTAATTGTGTAATCTCCCAATTTTACATTCCTTAATGGTTTAAGAATTCAAAACCTATTTAAAAAAAAAAAAAAATTATAAGTTAAAGGTGATTGAAGGAAAAATAGCAAGACAATTTAGGGAGGAATATGATCATATTCCTGATAAAGAGATTATATGTTATCCTGATAAAGAGACTATATGTTATCTTGATAAAGAGATTATATTATCCTTCTAGCTCATAAAATTACACTGGTAGCCAATAATACAAAAAATAATGTCATTTTTGACAGAATTTCTACTTCTCTCCAAATTTTCATGTAAAAATCATGTAAAAAACTTTTTTTTTTTTTTTTTTTTTTTTGTAGTTAAAAGCTTGTCATACTATATGACACAAAATCACTGGTAACATTTTTTTTTATTTCTCATTAAGAAAACAAAACAAACAAACAAACAAACAAAACATAATGAATTTACCAGAACATAAATAAAGTAAGCAATATTCAACCATATTTTTGTTTCTTTTTGTTTCTTTTAAGTATGTCTTTCCAATGAATTCTATTCGCAGACAACAAAAGAAATATATGGTATGTCTTTTCATTTTTGACATCTCTGTGAATGAATCAGTTATACAATATGCAAAGAAAAAGAGAACACAGTAAACTTTCACTAAAGTAACCAATCCTAAAATAAAACTGTTGTATTTTTTTCAAATTGTTCTGAAGTTAAAGAGGCTGCAGACTTCAAAGCTCCACAGGGTTTCCTTTGGTGTATGGATAAACAAGCTGTCCCTTCACTTGCTTAAGAACTACTAGGAAATCTTCTTAACTGAAGAATGAACACAGAACCATGACTTGAAACCTTTCTTACAGGAGCAATTCCAGTTGAAAGCATCGAGACCATTCATCTGAGCAACCTAGGAGACAAATTGATGCAGAACTGGATGGATGGAAGAACAAAGGAAACGTTCTGTTTTAAGCAAAAGATGTTCTCTTCAGTATGTTTTCACTAACAGGACAACATTGTTCTCTTTGGCCTAAGAGGTATGTGAAAGTAATTCAACGTGTTTCATCAAATGGTCTTCATATATCAAGCTTTTTGTTTGTTTCTGTGTGTTTGTTTTGATTTTGTCAGAATTGCAAATCTCTCTCCAATGTTTTAGACCATAAGTAGCTTTTGTGAATTTAAACTGTTTTTAATATGTATTCCACTTCCCATGGTTTGATGTTGAAATGGAATTTACAAAGAAAGCTGAAATAGAGCAAGATTTTTTGGCTGTTTATTGATAGCTGTAATGAGACAACTACTGTCAGAAGTTGGGCTTTATGTTCTTGTGATTCTTAATACGTAAAGCACGTTCTAAAGGCTGACTCAGCATAAATAATGCATATTTTAATATACAAAAAGTAGTCTTAGTTGGTTTTGATGGGGAGTTTTGAGAATATTCTAAGGTAGATATTCTTAAAGCAGACTAGATAGCAGTTGTTAGTCAGTTCATTTATTTTTATTTTTATTTTTATTTTTATTTTTATTTTTATTTTTATTTTTATTTTTATTTTTATTTTGCCAGAGTTCCATATCCTTAGGAGGAAAAATATGCACAGACAAAGACTTATTACAACAGACATTATCATTTCCAAATCTAACAGAAACCATTTTCTCAGACACAGAATTCAGAATACAAATGTTACATTCTCAAAAATACTGACATTCTGTTGATAAGAATTTCAATAAACAATCATTGCTTTTTGATAATCCTCTTTTTATACAGTAGCATCTATATACGGCAGAGGCAGAGCTCTTTACAAGCTCACTGCTGTGAATGAAAAAAATGGTAGTCAGATTAAAGGCTTCTAAGCAAAGTTTGATATTTATGTCATGATAAAAGCAGGTGAGATTTTTTTTATTTTATTTACTGTTCTGTGGCGTCATTCAGGGCATTTATATTAATCTGGACATAAGGTGATACATACTGAAGAATTGGAATAGATTCTGCTTTTCAGAACCCAAAAACATATCAAGAACATTCCTGAAAGTTTGATATACTTTTTTTTTTTCTTTCATAAAATTCCACAACATTTTCTTTATATTCTTTATCTCCTAACTTTATTGTTCTATTTATTCATAGACAGCCTCAGATTCATGCCATCCTTCACAGTATGAGTAAAAATGGACTATTAGTGGACTAATAAAATGGACTATTAGTGGACTAATAAAATGGACTAATTAGTGCCTTGCTGCTAATTCTCAGAGTGCAATAGCTACATATTATCAATTTTTCTCCCAAGGAAACAACAACTATTAGGTTTTAGGAGGGGTTTCCTGCCACGACTTCTCAATTTCCATTTCAAACACTGCTTAGAAGCTCTTTTATAATGTGTGATACCAAAGCCCCCACAGGATCAAGACCCCATGATTACAGTTAAATAAATAAGCCACTACTTCAGTATATGATGTAAAAACTCCACAGGTAAAGTAAACAAACATAAAAAGCAGTTGCATGAGTGAAAATAAAAGTAAAAACATAACTTGTTAGGTAGCTTGAAGTCCTTTATAACTTGTTTCTGTTACTACTACAGGACCATATAGAAACTTGCATACATGCTATATATGTTTCTGAGAGATTTAGTAATTGGACAATTACTAAATTACTATATTACTAAATTACTAAAGATTTAGTAATTGGACAATTACTAAATTGTCTCAGTTATGTAAAAAGCAAATATCACAAATAAATAAATAAATAAATAAATAAAATAAGTAATTGAAACATCTGTTTCAATAAATTCTCATGTTTCATTTGTTATTTCAACTCTTATATGACCCAGAAACAAAAAATACTTGTCAATGTTTAGTGAAATGCTGCTAAGAACTATATAACACTTAAGTGGTGTGAGGGGACTGGAGTTAGTACTGTGTATTAATCATATTTTGTCAACCATTGGTAACATATGGTATTATAATTATATCAAATATGTTTACAAAAGATGTGAACAGGTGCTAATGCTCATGTTCCAAGTGTTGACAAGATGTTTCCTTTTTACCAAACTGTGTCCCACAGACAAGACACAAAAACATCTATAAACTAGGGCAAAGAAATTTTTCTGGTAATAAATTTCTTCCCAATGTTTTCTGAAATTTGTTGTTTCAAGGTTAAGTTGATAGAGATAGAACTCAGGATTCCAAATTATGCATGAAATACCAAAAAAATTTCCAAAGAGCACTATCTTTTCACATTTATTAGGTGAATGTAGCAGTACACATTTATTGTTAAAACTGTTGTCACTAATACTAATTATTACTAATACTGTATGAGATGTTTGAAACCCCCGCAGAAGTGTCTGTCATGAGGCACCTATCATAGGTTCATATACATAAAACAGACTATGTGCAGTCTAAAATCTCAGAAAGAAACATAAAGAAATATAATGAAAGGACACATAAAGAAATTATGAGACATGATTAGAAAAGAAAGAACCACTTCAAACATCTTTATTCAAGAAAAGTGAACATTTCTTTTTATAGTTTAACTTCCTTAATACTGTAGATTCTTAAAATGTTTATTTAACCAAAATAGGCATAGCTTTCCAATAAGCCTGGAAAGGTTGACTGTACAAAAACTTATGGATAATTACTACAAAATGAGTGTGCTTGTTTGGTCAAGAACTAAATATCAGATATTTATGCCAACATTACATACATTTTTTAGCAGTAAGGTTGCTGCACAGGATAAAATAATTAATAATAAAAATAAAAATAACAACAACAAACAATATCAACAACAATAATAGTAATAAATGTCCTTGTTGTAACTGGAGTGCAAATTTTTCATTCACATCCACATAGGTCAAAATAAGAAATTTCTAAGAATGTTGCTCATTTCAAGGAGTATTTTCTACTGCTTTGAAAAAAAAGATTTTAAGTGTAGGTAAAAACAACTGCTCCTCTCTGAAAATCTCCAATGTGGTATTCTAATATGTATTCTGCTCAATATTCACATGAAGTTGCTGCAAATAGTTGTAAGATAGTCATATGAACTGGAAGGGCTCTTCAGAACTCACACCGGGCTGTGAATATCTAGTTTTGCCTGATTTGGGTGACATAATTCATAATTTCTGCTAATTTCTAGTGATGTTCAGGATATGAAGAAAATCTGCAGCTCAGTTTAAACACAATTAGATAGAGAATACCTGTAAAACATACAGTCACTGTTAAGACACTTCTGGGGATTCTAATAAACCGGAGGAAAATGTAAGCATTGTGTGGTACATTCTGTAGACGTTCTCTTCTCTACAGCAAAATATTACAGCTGAGGCATAAACTGTTCTATGTATACCCTAGAAATATACAGAACTAATCCTGGTTCAAGCTTGAATTTTATCCAAGTAGTGTGAATGTTTCTCTCTCAGTATTTGTTTCTTTGTTGTGTGTGTGGGGGGGGTTTTTAAACAAAAATTGCCTTTAGCTTTTTACAGCCTTCACACAGACAAGTTCTCTCCCTCCCTTTTTCTTTCATTCTATATGCATTGCAAAACAACTTTTTCAGGTTGATGTTCTTAGTATGTTTTACCTCTGAGAATGGTTCATTAGTATGTTTCAAAGGGCCAAGTCACAAAATATTTATCATATTCCCAATTGCTGAGTCTAACATCAGACTCACCTTCCTAGAAGTCATTTTCAGAAATGATTGTTCAGACAGGCAAGTTACATTTAAACTGATCCCTCTGGTCAACCAGAAAACAATTAAATAAATAAAAATGGGGGAAAATAAACACCATGGGTGACTCTGGTAGCCTACCCAGTTTATCAACTTTGCCTACCAACAGAATTGTTTTCTGTAATTCTTTTTAGAACTGTATTTTATATTCCATTTAGCTCAAGTAGAAAATTTCCCATTTTTAGAGAATTTAGAGAAGCCGCTCTTGCCATTATGCACCTGGCATTATGTAAGTGCATCCTGCTTTTGCAAGAGAATATGTTGTTTCACTGCTGTCTGAAACCTGTGTTACTCTCAGAACATAAAGTGAGATACAAATTTCAAAAGCCATGTGCATAATACATTAGAAGTCTATCATTCCTTCCTTTCCACCAGCTGGCAGGAAGTTGTCCTAATATTAGGAATTAATACCTTGCAACAAGCAATTGTCTCCTGCTTTCACACAAGAAATTTCTCTTATTAGTTCAATTCAGTTCCACTGTCAGACTACGAGGAATGAGGAATGAAAAAGGGGTAGAGGACAATCAGTGTATGGCAGTAAATGTAAAAAACTTTGCCAGTGAGTTTTATTTTTATGTCCCTTTTTTAGGAGTGGCCAAATATCCCATGTGTCTTTGTTTTCATATAGAGAAATAAAGACTATTTTCACTTGCTTTCTCCTACACAAAAATAATTTTCAGGTAGAGTTGGAGGAAGTCAAAGGGTGACAGAAAACGTAGAAACTATACTCGTGCAAATACTGAACTTTTCATCTACGTGAACATAAACCATATTTAAATATAGAGTTCAAAATCCAGATGAGACCCAGGCAGATGGGAAACTTTCCAAAACCAAGGGTGAGCAAAATTCAGTAAGTTGGCACATCTGTAGAACACAGACTTTAACACTACACCTAGCTTCTTACTTCTCCAGGCATCCACATTTTTCTTCTGACTATTTGCAGCCCTGAAGAAATTTTTAAAAACAAATCAACCCACAAAATAAGAAGTACTTAATCTTCAGGGAACATTCAAAATATTCCAGGCCCAGTGGTGGATATAGACAGTAGCAATCACATGACAATATCCTCAAGTTAGGACCTTCAGAAGTATAATTTCCATTATAATCCTTTGTTATATAAAACACTATTAAATAATCTGAGAATCTCAATGCACTTCACAAAGACTTAATTCTCACAGCCTTTGCAGGTGTATAATTATCTTGCTGTATAGATATGTAAATTGAAGGTCATGAGTTTTAACATTATATATTCAGACATACATGTTCACTATAGTAGGTCCTTGAAAATAATAGGCATGGCTTGCAGAAACTCTCACTTGTCGTTGCTTGCTTTTCTTTCACAGGTAGTCACGTATATCCAATTTGCTTCCCATGTTGCTAATTGTTCAGGTGTTCAAATAACTAGAGTGCTTCATTACGGAATTACACTAGGCTTTCTGGATCCAGAAACCTCAGAATTGTTTTGTGTTATATAGTTCATGACTGGTAAACAGTATTCAAAAGGATAAATTTCAAAAGGATAAATCAAAAGGATACTGATCAAAAAGATACTATCAAAAGGGTATCTGATTTTCTTCTTTTGTTTTATTCCAGATCTGACATTACTTTTCTTTCTTTCTTTTTTGAACAAATATTAGAAAAACGAGTAAGCTTATTGAGCTATTTCAAATGATTTTGTTTTCTTGACATGTTACTGTATCATCCTTTTTTCTTCTTTTCTTTCTGTGTTGTTCTAGTTCCTGCTAGTCTAGCTATTTGAGGATTGGTTTTCTTTAAGTCTAAGCAGGCTTTTAATTTAAAATAGGATTCTGTATAGGAAATAACAGTTTTGATAAAATGTCATTGGAAAAAGTTCAGTAATTGTTGTTCAAGATCAACCAAATGTCTTGTTTTCCTGAACTACTGGCACACGCTGAATAAATTAAAGGGGAAAAAATCAATTTCTAATTGTAAGTTAATTTTACTTAGAGTTATTGGCATAATTATTTTGTATGGCCAAATAAAAATGGTCTTAATGCAAAATAAAGTATTTAGCATTCATCACTGTACTGCTTTAAAAATTGTATTCCTTTGTATCAGTCTAATAAAAAATACGTTTAATTCAGAAAATTATTATTAAAATACTGATTGACTCACCCTTTACAAAAGTATTCATTCTTACTGTAGTTACTTTGTAGTTTTGACCTGTAGCTGACATGACTTCATGACAAGAAGTTCCATAATGTAACCATAATTTTATTTTTTGCTTGTAGTAAAACAGTGGGTTGACGACACAGTTCTATTCAGCCACTCTTTTCTTTCTCTCAATATTTCCTATTCACTTTCTGTATATCTTTTATTATTTTAATATATTTTCACTACTTTTCCAATTCTAGTCTACAGGATCTCTTCTCGTATACGAGCCATTCCTTCTAACTTGTCTACACCTACTCTATCAACTGAATGGAGTGAACACAGCACTCAATATTCCACATTTGAGTGCACCATTGCCATCTCCACCTATTTTCATAAATATGTTTTCTTTTTTGCTTCCTTTCCTAATGATTCCTGACATTCTATTAGATTTTTGAGGCACAGCTGAGTCTTGATCTCATGTTTTCAGAGAAGAATCTACAATAATTCTGCTAATGTCAATTTAAATAGCAGGATATACACAGTATTAATACAGCATTTCAGTAGTTGCTTCTCTCTAGCATGTCATCCACTTAGTGATTTCCTACCTATCATTGCATTGATTTTTCTTTTTTTAATCTCTCAAATGGACTTAATTTGAAATTATTCTTGATATTCATTCCTTGTAAAGAATGGCTCCAGTGCAGCAGCAACTTAATTTATAGACATCCGTTATCCATCTTTTAAAACCATTTGAAATTACTTTTAAACTAATTTTTGTGTTTTTTTTTTTTTTTTTAAAAGGGTAGCTCAAAGTCTTTATTTCTTTAGCAAAATATAATTTTTTGAACTTGTCAAAATTTAAACTCTTTTAGATTATTTCTCATTTAGACAAGATATCTACATTTACAAAGAAGCAAAAGTTCATTGTTTCTAATAGTTTTGTTTGCTATCCTCTTAACCCCAGCCAACAATTTTATGCCTTATGGAGTCTATTGATTATTTTGTATTTACACAATGTTTATAATGTGGAATTTTTAAAGCAAATTTTATGCTGCCTCCAAATATTTTACACTCTTAGGTCCCTCTTTAACTTGTTAACCTATATTTTTATATAATTGATGTAAATATTTTCCTGTAATTCTCTATTTTCATATTACACTTTATGCCTTAGTTATTTTATCATGAATAACATCCTACACAGATGTCGAATAGCATGTGTTAAAACCAAGATTCCCCAACAGTTGCTTGAAGCCATTCTAGGGGCAGGTCCTGTGCACAACAACAAAGTAAATCAAGAAACGTGACTCTCCTTGCCTGCTAACAGACCAGTTTTTCCAACAAGTAAGCATTCAGGGGCTCTAAAATGCAGAGTCTGCATCATGCATTTTTGTTACAGTCAGCATAGGAATAATCAAATTCTCCAGTATAATTAATTTTCTGCCTTAACCACCCTCTAAATCTCCCTTAGCATGTTGTGGTTACCATTACTGTCAGCCAGCAGTGCAGCCTAATACGATACTCGTATTGCTTAGATATAGCATTTCAACCCACTGAGATTATGTTGTATTTTGAAAAAGTTATCTTGCTTATTTTTCACTTTCTGTGTGACATAATTACTCTAGGTGCTCAAAATACTTTATTAGAACATGTTATCATCTTGCTTGCTCTGCATAGCCACCTGGCCAAATAAATACATAAATACAAAATCAGCTTCTGCAGCAGAGCATTTTACCTTGTCATTTCTTCAAAGCTTTGCTGTAAACATATTATTTTTTTTTACTCCAACCACTTTGAAAATGTCTCCAATCTTTTCACATGGCCTTTGTTTTGAACTGTATGTCTCATCAGAAAAATACTATTAACCTTGCTTATTCCTATTCTTCAATTGTGAATAAATCAATTGCTCCAAAACAAAAATAAATAAATAAATAAATAAAGTAAAGCTATATATACAGAAGAACAGCAGAATGGATAAAATAATGTAGTAGTTTTAGTAAAGGTTTTTTAAAGTAATTAGACAAATTTATGTGGTCACATTCAAACAGAAGAGAATTAAATCTATTAAATTCTCTTCTCAAGTCTCCAATCTTATTAATGCATCTGGCACGGTCGGAGGTACTTGATGTAAGATCTTTGTGGAGGTAGGTGCTGCTTTGTTGACTTTCTGGTCTGAGTACAGCCAGGCATTAGGCATTGGCTGGACATTTGGTTACCCAAGAGGTTATGTGCTCTAGAAGAAAGGTAAGAGGCAACTAAATCAGGACTTTCTAATCACAGTTTTAGAGTTAGCTGTCTAAAGTCCCCTAATTTAGGGTTAGGGTTCATGTTTTGTTTTGTTTTGTTTTGTTTTTCCTTCCTAGCCCTAAACTGAGTTCCATCTTTAAGCTTCCATCTGAAGCTTAAAATACTTAAAATACATCTGAAGCTTTTTCATACTGAAAAGTTCTCTTAATATGTGTAGCTGTGACTTTTAAGAAATGTTCCAAACTAAACCTTTCAGCCAATACAAAGGACAGTATTTGTATTCACAGATGATTCAAAATTGGATGATCTAGTAAGGCCTACTACACAGAAAATGAATGTTTTCTATCCCATTGCAGCACTGCATTACAGAACTTGATATCTTTTCTGAATAGTAGTTTCTTTCTTATGTTATTTGGAAGCCAATTAAAAAGTATCATTTCCTGATGCTCCACAGCAGCTCCACACAACTAGAGGAAAAAGGCACCAGACACGGTACAAACAAGCAGAAGAGAGATTTCAGTAGTTAAGAAAATTAATGTACCTCAATCTTGAGATAAACTATTATTCTCATTGTGTTTTTGTTGTTGTTGTTGTTGTTGTTGTTTGTTTGTGTATGTTTTTTTTGTTTGGTTGGTTTTTTTTTGTTTTTGTTTTTGTTTTTTTTTGTTGTTGTTGTTGTTGTTTTTTTGGGGGGGGTCCCTTTTATAGCTATTAACAAAAAATGCAGTATATTTTAAAGACATAGTATAAAAAATGTTTTACAGGAAGGGCCAGGTTCCAGCAGCTGCCTTCCATATGCATGCAACATTTAAAATAATTATCATACAAACAGCATTATTTCTCTAAGTAGCTATTTCAACTTCTGCTTTCATTTGATGTAAATTTTTGCACAATTCTCAAAAAATTATAACTGTTTCAAAAATACTTTTTAAACCCAATAATAAAATAGATACACTGTATGAATTTAGAATATAAAAGCATAACAAAAAATAATTTAGAAATGATGCTTTTTGTAGCTTTTTTTCTATTGCAGTTTCTGTTTGAACTTTAAAATGTTACAAAAAAAAAATATGTATTCCAAGTTTTGTCTTTCTATTTGACATTAAAAAATATTATTACCTTTTCAAATTGATTTGCTTTTAATCAGAAAAAGGCCTTTCCATACAAAGGTTAAAATAAGACTCACATTAGTCAAGCATGCAAACATTTCATGCCATACTTATTTTGCCAAGGACATAGAAAAGGGAAAAAAGACCATTGCGAGCAACATTCAACACTCAATCCTTTTATCATTTTTTTTCTAAACAACAGAAATAAATAATAAAAGAGAAAATCCAAATTTGATGGTTTGAACTTGCTATTGAAAGGATGACTAGTATGTATAAATAACTGATGATTTTTAATAAAGTTATTAAAAAAAAAAAAAAAGTTCTCTGCAATACACACTGTGGACAGATTGTTAAGAAAGCACCTAGAAATTATGGCTACATCTGCTGTCTCCTTCACTGTGATGCATCTCTAAACCCAAGCAGGTGCATCAAAAGCCCTTCTTCAATGAGCAATATGGACTAGCAAAGGCCAGCTATATGTAGCTGGTATACGTGCTTCTCTTTTATCATTTCTAATGAGAATTTGCAACACTTTTATTTGCCAGACTTTTCACCACCCAATGCTAATGACTATCTGAGTTAAAGCAGAGTTCACATCAGTTCACCTGAACAAGACTTGAATGCCAAATTAAAAAAAAAAAAAAAGTATTTGTGGTTTCTTGTCTGACAATAGAGTTACTCCAAATTTGAAAAGGCTAGGCTGTATCTTAACCTCACCACAGTCAGAAATTCCTACAGTACTTTTCTTGGCTACAATAAAATGCATGTTAGGTCAAATGAGTAAATTTTTTAATTTTTTAATTTTAAATGAATGTAATATTTACCATTATAAAACACCGAATATCTTTTTGTATCTAACTCTGCCTAGTGTCACAATTTCTTTCACTTTTCAATCATTTTTGTTGCTATTAAATGATTAAATTGCTATGTTGGACAAATTATTCTGTGATCTGTAGACCTATAACTAATTTTATTGTAATTATTTAACAGCATGAGAATATTTGTCCATGGAAGATTTATACCCATGCATGATATGGCAAGTATTTTATAAAGCCTTTGAGGAACTGGCAGGGTGAAATTAAGTACATAAGTATAAGATTTATTTGTTTAGATGCTTAAGCATCTGAAGTGGTTTAACCTTTCTATTAGCTTCACAGTTTAAAGAGGTATTATTCAGCTTCATGAGCCCTGTTGATTGAATAGTGAAAAGTTAAATATCCTGAATAATGCCAATACCCTGGCTAATTAGGAAACATTTCTTATTGGTATGGCAGATGACTGTTGTGCTTTAAGCATTATTATTAATTATAGTGTTAGCTGAATATTTGTAATCACTTCAAAGTTAACCTTTGTATTCTCAGGAGATTTTTCTTTATGAGAGTCACTCAGAACCTGAGAGAGAAACTAATTAGTCAACGAATGATAAGTGCAGAAGGAACACAAATTAATTCTTTGTTTACTGCTTCATGACTCTACCATATAATTTATATTGTAATTAAAATTTGTTTTATATTGTAAAAAGAAAAGTATATAATTCAGGGATAATAATAGTATTTTAGAGTGATACTGAAGTTTAATTAGTGCTGTCTATTCCCTGGCTATAGAAGTTGAGAGGGAACCTTCAGGTAGTTCTTTGACTAATAATGGACTTTTGTGCATCTCTTGACAGAGTTCAGTTTTAAACCCACATATGGGAGAGAAACATTTAAGATAGAATACCTGAGATCAAGCCTGGCTGCCTCCTTCATCCAACTCCATTTGACAAAAAGCTGTGTGCTTGACATTAACTTGCTGCCTCTTGTTGTATAAGATATTGATTAATGATGTCATCCTCTCAAAGAAATACCCAAGGCCAGCCCATTAATCTAATTACTATTTTTATGTAATGAAGTCAAATAAAATACATGAAATTGTTACCATATCCTATGCAATAAATATATTTATTATCTATTATATTATAGACAAATTCTATTTAAATGTGAATTTACTGTAAATGATTGTAATGTTTTGAATATATTAAAAATATAAATAGGCTTATACCATTAGGGAAAAAAATGGTAAGTTTCTGCTAGCCAACGTGACCCGCAGTCCAGTTCCTACTGTTACATGTGTTCAAATCTAAGTGCAGGACTGTATCAACTGAAGATTTTTTAACACTTTGAGTCCCTTACTACACATCCTATCATTTTCATACAAGAGATATTTGTGCTATCTTAATATTCTCAATAGTTAATATTTCATAACATATGAGAATTTATTTAAAAAACCTACATCTTTCTAGTTCCACTAGACAAACTTACAAAAAGGTATGAGTCCAACTAACAGTCCAAAATCTGTTTCTATACTGCCCTTATTCCTCCTTTATATACAAGACAAAATGGATGCTTATAATTTGGTTCTAGTTTTTTGATAGGGACAATAGATAAACAACTGAAATGTATGAGGTGTAACATTGCACATCTGCTGCCTGGACAGATAATAGTTTTGCCATGATCATTCCTGAACAGATAACATACTGAGAACTCTTTGCTACAATCTACTTGGTGGCATGGATTTCTGCTCACAGAAAATCTCTGGTATTGTCTGTTGTGTTCAGACACTTCTAACCTCCAGCTGTTCTTCAAAGCACACACACACACATCCCCCTCGTGGCTAACTTGGGACCAGCAGCTGATACCACATCACAAGGCAAAGCAGGACTTGTAGCTGCTTGAAATAATTAAAAGCTAATTTTCAGAAGTTCTATCAGCAAGGACTCACTGCAGATCTGGAGAAGTTAATAAACATTTAATGAACACATTTCTGATTTTTTATTCCAGTTTATGAGCCTTCTCTGGTCCTTTAAGCCTTTTGGCTCAGCCCTTGGCTGCTGTGCAGACTTTTCAGTTGCATGATCAAAATTGCACCAACATTTCTGTTTCATGACCAAAATTTCACGAGCATTTCTGTTTTGTTCTTATATGTCTACTTTTATATGTCTTGATTTTTGAAATTCATGCATGGACTTCTCTGAGAGACAACTGGGGAATCAGGCCCAGTCAGCATGGTTTCATGAAAGGCACATCCTGCCTGACCAACCTCATCTCTTTTAATTTTCCAAATAGGTAGCACACAGATGTTTCCTCACATCTTATTTCCCTGATTATATTTCCTTAAAACTAATACCTTTTAATAGCACTATGAAGTTTCAATGTGGTTCAGTGTGTGGGGGGGATAGGGGGAGGAAGCAGGGGAAGAAAGAACCATTTTTCTTAAGGGAAGAACCATTCGCTTTTTAAAAAATAAAAAAAATAAAAAAAAAATAATAATAATACATTTTTTGAAGTTGAACAAGGCACAGTTTGTCAGAACTAGCCCCAGAAATATTTATATTTCTAGTGAAAGAAAAGTGACAAAAACAATCAAGCCCAGTTATCTAGGCTCCCTACCTATACATATGAAAAGTGATCAATGTTTACAGGCAATTGTTTATGTTACTTTGAGAAACATATCTCAGAGAATTGTGAAAATTGATGTCCCACCTCCATATTTTCACTGTCTATTAATGAATCTTACAAAATTAATAAGATGGATAAGTGAATTTTAGGTAACCATGTACATGTGATCATTCCCATGTTATTTAAATATTATCAAACATTCTGATATTTTCTTCAAGTGAAAGCTACAAATGATTTAATTTTGTAATAAATGTTTTTGAAATCTTCCTGACATCATAAAATATTTAATTTCCAACGAAAATGTATTTCTCAGTCCTGCTGAGACAAAATTTGTCAGCTTTAATCTTAATAAAACTTCCAGAATATAAAAATATAGGGTAAAATTGTTAATCTCATAATTCCCTTCCTCCTTTTATCTTCATGCCTGCTTTGCTTGACCTGTAGTTTCTGAGCTGTAGTTTATTGATTATTTCCACCTTTCAGGTGTGAATAAATCTAGTCTAGAAACAAATTATAAAAACTAAAATTTTAAGTCAATCTCTAGATTCAAATAAAGCACATAACAATCTTATTTTCAAAAATTTTGAGCACCAAGAAGACTTGCAAATATTTTATATCCAGTCCCAAAACAAATCTTTTCTTCTATAGAATAGATTTGTGTTAGCATAGCTAACACCTTCAGTTTAAGAATAGTAGCCTGGCTACACCTTTTATGTGGTAGATTTTTTATAGAAACTTCACAGTCTGCCTGGGACCTCCAGTCTAGTTCCCCACTGTTGAAGCTCCCTTGAAATAAACATTCAATAAGGTTTTGATGAACTTCTGCTCTCTGCACTTCATCTGACCACACACGTATCAAACTACTATACAAAAGGACATTTTTCCAACCTCTTATAATAAATCCACAATAAATGTAATGACCAAAAGCTACAATCACAAAAGAAACAACAAAGATTAAGAGAAAAAGGGGGGGAGGCAGGGGAGAGACTTAGGAGAGATGGATGGCTTTAAGAAGCAATTACATCAGACTACATGGTGCTTGAGGACAGAAACATTCAGGCCCAGTCAGCATGGGTTCATGAAAGGCAAGTCCTGCCTGGCCAACCTCATCTTCTGTGACCGGGTGACCTGCCTGGTGGATGAGGGAAAGGCTGTTGACATAGTCTACCTAGACTTCAGCAAGGCCTTTGACACAGTCTCCCATAGTATTCTCCTTGAGAAGCTGGTGACCCATGGCTTGACCAGGTACACTCTGTGCTGTGTTAAAAGCTGTCTGGACAGCTGGGCCCAGAGAGTCGTGGTGAATGTAGTGAAATCCAGCTGGCGACCAGTCACCAGTTGTGTTCCCCATGGGTCAGTGTTGGGGCCCATCTTTTTTGATATCTTTATTGATGACTTGTATGAGGGAATTGAGTACACCCCTCAGTAAGTTTAAAGATGACACTGAGTTGAGGGGCATTGTTGATATCTGCCAGAGGGTAGAAAGGCCTTGCAGAAGGACCTGGACAGGATGGGCTGAGGCCAATGGGATGAGCTTCAACATAGGTAGGTGCCAGGTCCTGCACTTTGGCCACAACAACCCCATGCAGCGTTACAGGCTTGGGGCAGAGTGGCTCAAAAGCTGTGCAGAGGAAAGGGATCTGAGGGTGCTGATTGATGCTCGCCTGAACCTTGCTGGCAGTGTGCCCAGGTGGCCAACAAGTCCAAAAGGCATCCTGGCATGTATCACGAACAGTGCAGCCAGCAGGACCAGGGAGATGATCATCCCCTGTACTCTGCTCTGGTGAGTCCACACCTTTAGTACTGTGTACAGCTTTGGGCCCCTCAGTACGAGAAGGACATGGAGGCCCTAGAATGTATTCAGAGAAGGGCTACAAAGCTGGTGAAGAGTCTGGAACACAAGTCCTATGAGGAGTGGCTGAGTGAAATGGGGTTGTTTAGTCTGGAGAAGAGGAGGCTCAGGGGAGACCTTAATTCTCTCTACAACTACCTGAAAGGAAGCTGTGGGGAGCTGGGGGTTGGCCTCCTCTCATAGGTAACTAGTGATAGGACTACAGGAAATGGCCTCAAGTTGCACCAGGGGAGGTTAGAAATTAGGAGAAATTAGAGATTAGAAATTAGAGATTTCTTCTCAGAAAGAGCAGTCAGGCATTGGAATGGGTTGCCCAGGGAAGTGGTGGCATCCCTGTCCCTGGGGGTGTTCAAGGAAAGGTTGGACCTGGTGCTTAGTGACATGGTTTAGTGGGTGACATTGGTAGTAGAGGGATTGTTTGACCAGATGATCTTGAAGGTCTTTTTCAGCTTTAATGATTCTAGGACCTTCCTAAGAGTGCAACACAAATACACTGGAGCTAAAGATCCAGTGGAGTTATTTCAGTTTGCAACAAAGTAAAGAGAGATGGGTCATAAAGACAGAGATCAGAAATGTTGTTAGAATAGAGTCTGATTCTCTGAGAAATCAAAGTTTAAAAATGTCCTGTAGCTACAAAATTCTACCATCTTTTATTCAGAATGGGAATAGGTGCCATTTTACAAATTCAGTAGATCAGATTACTATTGCTTTCTAAGTACCTTCCTAAAATAACCTTTCCTTTCCAATAGCCTTCAATGTGTTTCCATCCAGCTGGAGCAACTTATGCGTATTTTCTTCTAGTCAAAGCTGCTTTCACAATATTTTGATTATTCTTTCTTCCTCCACATATTTGATGTTTCTAATTTAGCTTGTTCAACCAGGAATGAAAGTAATTAGTTAGTGGAATCAACTGATGTGCAATTTAAAGTAATTTGTGGTTTTATTTTAAGGATATCTGCTCGTATATCTCCTGAACCTTAATTGGGCCACTGGAGAGGTTAATTAAAACTTTGTAGATTAATTAAGCAAATTCCATCCACTTTTCTCTAATTTAGTAATTCTCAGTTAGTTTCATTCTATCAGTTGCACTAATGTGTCTATAATGTTTTTTAAAATATATATATACTCAAAAATTTAAGTTGATATAAGATAAATGTTCTTTTACTCTGTAGACTAAAGAGATGGAAAGCTTGTTTTAATTTAAATTTCATCATTGTAAGTGCTGTTGAACTTTATTTTTCCTCTTTGCTTTTATTTCTACATCAGATACATACATACTTCCCGAATAATTTTCAAGCTTACAGTGAACTTAGAAATTACTTTAATAAGAATGAGGTAATTGCTGGACTGCCCAAATGAGAGACACAGTTAAGAGCTTCTACCTACATCTTTGGAACATGTTTTAGGGAGCTGGAGAAAATGCCTCCTACGTTCTGTCCCTGTGATGAAAGACAAGCATGAATTGTGAAGCTTCACCTTAAAACTTTTTAAAACACAGAAATTGTAGCCAGAATATAAGTGTAATATTATCAGTGCAATGTAAAACTGTGTTTATGTTCCTATACTTCTGTCTCTATTGGATATCTAATACTGTGCAACATATTATACTTAAAATCACATTTATATTTCTATATCAAGTTAGTTGCTCAATAGCATATTTACCAATCAATAAGATCTAGATCCTCTTCCCTGCTAATTTCCACTCCTGTTCATATTACAATTAATCCTCTATGAGTACTAGATTCAACAAAAGCCTGAGGCATCTGAAGACACCCTGCCATGAGCTAAAATTCTTAGTTAAAAGGTTAAACTCATTAGCTGACATCAGAAAGAGATAAGAAAATCAAAATGGGATTCAAAGTGAGCAGTGAAATGAGCAGGATACAGGTAAGAACGGAGATGTTTTCTAAATGACAGCTCTCATGCAGGGTTGCTGGGTATTGGTGTCTAGCTGCAAAATATTGACTTGGAATAACCTACTAGGAATGGTGATTATAACTTTTTTCTAAAGAGCTGAGTGTTCGGCCATTCTCTTGTGGTGCATGGTTTTGTAGAAGAGGTATGGCAGTGTTCACTGTTCCCACAGGCACAGCCAGGAAGGTGGGGCCCAGGGATGTTGCCCTGATTCTGGTGAGCAAACTAATGCCCACTGCTCTTTTTCCAGGAGAATGCCATTGCCACTGAGGCCACATTAGGGTCTAACTGATTCTCCAACTGTTCTGCAAAGCTGTGCAGCAAAGCACCATTCTCTAAGTCAGAAAAAAACGATCCATGTACGAGGAAGAGTTAGGACAAGATACTGTACAATACAGTATTCTCTTGGGAAATTAATCCAGTTCTCCCCCCTTGTAGGACTTTTATACATATTATACTCAATTATAAATTTTATAAATTTTTTAAATTATTTTAAATTATAATTAAATGATATTTTAATGAACAAATTATAGTTTTTTTATTTTTTAAGATTTTTTTATTTTAAATTACATTTTTTGAAATTATAATTTTTATAATTAAATTATAACTTATAAATTATTTAAAAATATAAATTAATTATATTTTAATAAATTATAAAATATATATTTATAATAAAAACAAACAAACAAACAAACAAGAAAAAAAAACCTGCTCATCACAACCAAAATGAAGGTACTCTAGGGAATACTTATATCCCAAAATGGAAAAATGATGTAGTTATGGCCCTTCTGGGGCTAGGTACCAAGACTGCACCCATTTGCAAGTTCAGAGTTATATTTATACATTAAGTTTCAATTGATTCCCACTCCAAGTGCCTGATTACTCCTGATTACCCTGTAATCAGGACCTGTAATCCTGAGGACCTGTAATCAGGTCCTTGTTAAATATTTTTTTTCAATTTTTTGTTAGCATTTCTCTTTTCATATCTGCTTAGAACTTCCTTTCCATCAACAATGAGCTATCTAAAAATAAAAACAAAAATCTTAGAACACTTTTAGTTCAATCATGTAAGTATTGATCATGACTGATCCTAAGGTCAATCCTTAAAATACTCCACAGAAATCTCTCTTCCCCGAGATTTCATGCTTCATCACAGCATGTGCTATTCTTCTCCATTATATGATATTATAGAGTTCCAATTCTAATTTGACTAACATTTTCCAGTGAAGAAACAAATCAAATATGCTGGTGACAGATAAATTAGATTTACTATCTTCCTTTATCTAGAAAGCTATTTTATTCAAAGAAGGATCTCCTATTATTTCACATGTGAACTGTCTTTGATGAACTATGCTGTTTTAACCTACTTTCTTTTCACTTTCATGTCAATTTACTTTCCTCCAAAATAGTTCTGTAATACTGCACGTTCTGTTTTGAAAATCATCTACTGAGTCTCTAGCTGCCTGTGTTACTGCTTCTTTCTCCAATTGATGCAGTGTTGTTAGAGATTCTTCATTAACAAGAGCTATTCCCAACTCACAGATTTGTTAAAAATACAGACTGACATACAATTTGAATTCACTCCAGGTCTTCAATTCATGGTGTGTTAAATTCTTAGAGCATTTTCAGGTATGGTACTCATTTTTTGTATTTTCAGTTCTAATCAGCTCTACTTTCAGTACCACAATTGTACTGAAAACAGAAGACAGTAGTCATTTTATCCTTCTCCGTTTTCCCTTCATCTTTAAAAGCCTGTCATCTATGCATTTTACTTCAACCTCAAGCTTTCCATGTTCTACATTATTAGTTTGGTTAAATTTATTTATTTATTTATTTATTTATTTATTACTTTAATTTATTTTTGGAAACAGAAAGTCAACCTATGCTGATTTTTTTTTTTTAATTCTCATTTTATCTCCAAAGACCTAAAAAAGAAAAGGAAAAGATGGATTGTCATTTTGTTTAATTTGTTTTCTATATAGATTTAAGTTTTCAATTATTTTTAAGAGAATGCTTTCTCTAGGATAGTTGGAAGCTTTTCTTTAGGATATTTATACTTCCTTATGTGGATCATTCATACATTTTTGTTCTTTAAATTTATGCATAGAAGAAAGGAATTTCATCCAGTAACTGAAATCATCAAGAAACAGCTATTTCTCTTAAATTCTCGGTCAACATTTAAAGAAGTTATTTTATTTTTACAGATGTTTCTTGAACCTCAAAAAATTAGTTTTTCACAAAGTCCTGATCCGTGATCATGAAAGTCTGTATCAGAATTGTTTTTGTGTGCCCTGAACAGGTTTAGAAGACAAGAATACCTTGCAAAATGCAATGTCTTCTTTTCATTAAATCTAATCCAGCAGATTAGAGTTCTTGATGAAATAAATCTTCCACTAGTGTCAAAAGAGTTTTGACATGTACCCAGGATTACTCCTGTATCATTAATGTCCTAGTAAGGATAGCTATTATTTTTTTAGTAGATCAGTAATTAAAGCATTACAAACATTTTTTGGTAGGTTAAGTCACCAGCCCCCTGGAGCTGTGTAGCAGTATTCTGCTGTACAAAACATTGGTCAGGGGGAACATGCTAGTGACAATGTGTTTTTGCTTTTCATTTCACAGCTTGAACATCGTATGAGTTGGCACTGCAATGAGCCACAAATACACAAGTGAAACATTGTTCTAGACTCATCAAAATCAATGCCCCATGTCCATCTATACTGGAAGTAAGAGAAAGTCTCATTAAATACAAATTGTAAGGTCACAGTTGCTATTTCAGTGCACAGCATGCAGTCTTTAAGAAAATATTTCATTTCTTAATTCATAACTACTACTACTTCAAACAGACAGTTTGAATGTACCAGCAAAAATGGAAATCTGATTTTAAGACTTGAGTTTCTGTTTAATCATCAAATTTTTCTTTACTTTTCAGCTCTATTCTTAATATATGTTTGCAGTGAGAAGATATGCTTCTTCCCAGAGGGTGACAGAAGCATTTAGTTCTTTTAATGTTGCAAAACAAAAGGTGAAAACATTTGCAAATATGTCAGAAATGGAAAAAGGAAGGTTCTTCAGCTAGCTGACACAAATAAATACAAGCTATTCACAATTCAGGATAAATATTAGAAGAAAAATGCTAACCATCAAAAGACTGAGACTAAAAAAAAAAAAAAAAAAAAAAGGAGTGATAGAAGAAACACAAACATTTAAACATTTTAAGACTTCAGATAAGAGCTTAGTAAGATTATAGGCAGCTCAAGGACCATCACAAGAATGACTGTCGTCTTTCTCCCAGTGCAGATGCTATGACTCAGAATTGTATGATGACCTCACCAGAATGGCCATGATCTCTATATTACCAGAAGTTCATCCTGTCACCCAGACAGATGTTACTGTTCTTACATTAGCAGATGTTGCCTTGGGAGCAGAGGAAACTCCACCAGAACCTGTGAAACCTTGTTAAAATGTTTCCTCTGCATTCTGTGACTTGCTGCAGCAGCATAGATCCAAGGAGATTTATGTCCAGTGAGCAAGTGCTAACTGCAAGTCTCATACCAGCTTGTTAGAAGGTATTTAAAGTTACAAAATGGAGCCATTTTTCTCAGGAATTTGCGGGGGTAGGATTAGGTTTGCTTTTTGCTTGTGACATAAAATTTGACAATTCTCACACATTTGTGCACGTGTGTAGCAGCCCTCAGAAGGGATTTTGCTGTCTATCTGTATTCAGTTTACATAGCAAGGTTTTGGTAGCAGAAGGTTGCAGGGGTGTCCTCTGTGAGAATAGTCCAGAAGCTGCCTCAGGTTAAATAAGGGCCGGTTTCAGTCTGCTCTAAAGGGACCCACCGCTGCCCAGAGTCAAGTTCATGGGTGATGCTAATTGTGCTTCTGTGAGAGCAGATTTAAGAAAGGAAAAAAAAACTGCTGGGCAGCAGCAGCTGGGAGAGAGGAGTAAGAAACAGCCCTGAAGACCCCTAGGTCAGTGCAGAAGGAGGGCAGGAGGTGCTCCAGGCACAGAAGACAAGTTCCCTTGTGGCCTGCGGAGAGGCTCCTGGTGGAGCAGGCTGTTCCCCTGCAGTCCACAGGTCCCACATGGAGCAGATCTCCACACTGCAGCCCGTGGAGGAGCCCCCGGTGGAGCAGGTGGATGTGGCCTGGAGGAGGCTGCAGCCCATGGAGAGCCCCCGCAGGAGCAGGCCCTGGGCCAGCGCTGCAGCCCGTGGAGAGGAGCCCACGCAGGAGTTGGGGGTCTGTGGGGGAGCTACCACCTGTGGGGGACCCGTGCTGGAGCAATTTGCTCCTGATGGATGAACCCCATAATACAGACCCATGTTGGAGCAGTTCTTCAAGAGATCAGTTTAGAAAGGATGGTATCCCATGGAATGTATCCAATGCTAGAGCAGGGACAGAGTGACTGTGAAGGAGTGCCAGAGACAAAGTGTTAGGGACAGACTGCAGCCTGCATTCCCTGCATCACTTGGGGGACGTAGAAAAGGGTGGACAGGAGGAAAGTGTTTTTATTTTGTTTTGAGTTTCTCACTGTTATACCTTGTTAGTAATGGGTAATAAATTACATTAATCTCTCTATGCTGAGTCTATTTTTATTTATTGATAATTGTCGTGTGTTCTCTAGCTTTCGTTATCTTAACCCTTGAGCCCTTTTCATCATATTTTCTCCCCCTTTCTCTTTGAGGAGAAGGAGTCAGAAAAGCAGTTGTGGTGGAGCTCAGCTGTTCAGCTGAGTAAAACCACCACGCTTACAGAAGCAAACGTGACAACTTGTGCTCAGCAGCATAAGGGGCAACAGGAGAAAGGTACAAGGTTTCTGACATGAGAATGGCCTTTTCTTTTTCCTGTTTTTCAGCATTTTCCAACTATTTTCATTTTGCTAGTACTATCATAATTACACAATATATTATCTTGAATATAACTATAACTTATAAAGACTGTTCTTTTTCATGCAATATTGTTCTCTTAATAACCTGTACTGTTAGGTATGTGTGCACACAAACTTGGGCAAGATCCCTACAAGCCTATACAGCTCTCTATCACCTAGAGCAGGGCATGGCTGGGTAGCACATTCAGGACAGAACTCTTGAGCTTCTGCAGTGTGGTGTTCAGCAAACACAGGAACTGAAATAAGATGATACTGTTCATTCAGCATCAAAAAATACATACAGAGAAAGGGATGAACTGGAATTCCACATTCTGGGGGCTGGCCTATCTTTTATTACATTTCCACCAAAGCTAGTCAATGCAGGAAAAACTCTCCTGGCATGCAACATTTTTTGCACTCTTCTGCTGCCCTCAGTGTTCTCCCTAAGAAGCCACTGCCTGCCTTCTGTTGCCTCATCCTCAGAAGAAACTTTAGTCGTCTCTAGTTTGGTTTGCTGTTTTATTAGGGAGGGGTTTCCAATTGAAGAGGTCTGGGCTTCTTCACTAGCCACAGGTGAAAAAAATAAACCGGTGATTAAAAAGGTGGGGTGTTTCTTTTTTTTTGTTGTTTGTTTGCTTGTTTGTTTGTTTTTTAGATTGGTTTGGTGCTGGTTGGTTGGTTTCCATTTCCCTTCCCCCCGTAGTTTATACACTTACTGATTTTTCTAAGGACCAAATATTCACATTGGAAATACTGCTTCTCTGTCTTTTGATTCCTACTGCCCCCCACTCAAACAGCAAGTTTTAATGTAGGTCTCTGAATTCAGACAGAGTAATAAAAATCAGGTAAATTGAGTTAAATCAAATATACGTACAAGATATTAGAATTCTCACTTTAATCTTGAACAATGATGTGATTTAATTGGGAAAAAAAAAAAAAAAAAAAAAACACTTTAAAACTTGCATTTCGGCTTTATTAGTTTGTCACATAGGAAAATGATAGAAATCAATTGCAATTTTATGCATATAAAGAAAAAAAAAAGAGCTGATACTGTGATTGTGCTCCAAAGCATTCTTTTGAAGCCACCATAAAAAGTGAAGATATATTAAAATGTAACACGTATACAAATGGGCTTTTAGAAGCTATTCTTCATGACAGCATAATCCTATTTTGGTTGATTAGTTACTATTTGTTATCTGAAAGATCTTTGTAGTTCTTCTGAGAAATGCACTGGCAGAAGTATGTGAAACCTCAATGGTATTAAAAATCAATAGGAAAAAAAATAAAGAGATGACTGGTAAAATTCTCTTTTATAAACCACACTCTTGATCCACAAAGAAATTCGACACAGCCTCTCAGCAGAACAGGACCTCTCCAGTAGGTATGATTCTGAACAGGTCTTTTCTAATTTTTAAAATGTTTCAATAGATTATATGACTTTTGATATTCAGTATAATTCTCCCTATGTGGAAAATACAGGTCTTGCTTGTATAATTAGACAGTGCTTCAAAGAGAAAATGTACACAGGAAAGTCATTTATTTATAGTCATCTAAAGTACCATATAAATTTAGGAGATGGTTCTTGGACTTACTTTTGTGTACAGTCCTTAATCATGCAAAAATCCTGCAGCTGGTAATGCAGCTTTCATCTGAGAAACTGCCTCTTCTTCAGTTGGTCAGTTTGTTGAATCGCTTGTTTATTTTCTTCAGCACATCAATGCTTCATATTTCAATTTTTGAAAATTTTCTTGTGTGCAGACGTGTGTCATCTCAGCTCACATTTTATATTTTTTAAGTAAATGGGTGATTCATTATCAAGACATACTCCTCTTTGTGACTCATTTATCTCTGCATGCAGTCCTAATCACACAAATGCTTCAGGTAGCATAGCATCAGCTATAGTAAAAAGCAAGAACTATCATCTGTGCATAGACTGAACATCCAAAAACAACACATGTAGTTCTTCTTTCCTATTAGCATTAGGGCATTTTCATTTTTTTATTTATGTTTTTAAATAAAATTATTATCAATATCAATGTACAGTTCAGCTTACAGACACAAAGATTTTTCTATGATGATAAGACTTTGGATTGGCCATTACTACTAAGAACTAAAACAAATTTTGGTAATGTTCTCTTGAGTGTTTTCTAAAAATGACAAAATTTGGGGTTATTTCATCCTCTATTTGGAAGGTGTAATGCAGCATACTCAAACCCTTACAAAATACATTTAAGTGAGATAAGAAATGCACTGAATCGTCACTATCTTTCAATCATATAGTTATTTGTATTAATAGCTTTTTGAATTCATTCAAGTTAGGCAACATTTTTAAAAAGCAAAAGAGCCCAACACATTGCATTAAGATGATGGTGAAATACTGGGAAAATCAGATTTCTTGAGCTTGATCCCCTTTCACAGAATCACAGAACGACTGAGGTTGGAAGGGGCCCCTGCAGGTCTTCTTGTCTGCCCCCTCCTCATTCAAACAGGTTCACCCAGAGCAGGTTGCCCAACCACATCCAGACAGCTTTTGAATACCTCCAAGGAAAGAGACTCCAGAACCTCTTCAGGCAGTCTCTGCAAGAGCTTATTCACCATCACAGTGAAACTTTTTTTCCTGATGTCCAGATAGAAACACCCATGTTTCAGTTTGTACCTATTGCCTCTCATCTTTTCAGTGAGCATTGCTGATAACAGCCTGGCTCCATCTTCTTCACAACCTCCCTTCAGATATTTGTACACATTGATATCACCCTCAGCCTTCTCTTCTCTAGACTAAAGAAGGCCAACTCCCTCAGCTTTTCAACATGTAAAAGACATTCTGGTATCTGGTTTTTCTAGGAATAATCCTCAGGAAGTTCTTTTCAGGAAGACATGTTTATGTAAAATTAATGCAGGTGTAATTGGGGAGAGGAAGGAAGAAGATGGTTGGTTTTGATAAAATCTACTATCAGGAAAATCAAAGTTATATGTGCAACAATTTTGATTGAAAGGAAGTGACAGGATACAAGGAATGGAAAACCCATTGAGAGCAGCCCTGCAGAGAAGGACTGGGTGGTTCTGGTGGACAAAAAGCTTGACATGAGCCAGCAGTGAGTGTTTGCAGCCCAGAAGGCCAATTGCTTCCTGAGCTGCAACAAAAGAGGAGTTGCCAGCAGGTCAAGAGAGGTGATTGTAACCCTCTGCTCTGCCCTTGCAAGGCCCCTCTTGGAGTGCTGCATCCAAGGCTAGGGCCCCCACCACAAGAAGGATGTATATCTGTTAAAGAGAATCCAGAGGAGGGCCATGAGGATGATGAAAGGGAAGGAACACCTCTCCTATAAAGAAAGGCTGAGAGAACTAAGGATGTTCAGCCTGAAGAAAAGAAAGGTCCAGGGTGACCTCATTGCAGTTTTTCAATACTTAAAGGGGACTTATAAAAGATGGAGAGTGACCTTTTGCTCAGGCAGATAATAGGACAAGGGGGATTGGTTGTAAACTTAAAAAAAAAAAAAAAAAAAAAAAAAAAAAGTGAAATATAGATTAGAGTTTAGGAGGAAAATCTTCACTGAAAGGGTGGTGAGGCACTGGAACATGTTGCCCAGAGAAGCTGTGGATGCCCCATCCCTGGGGCATTTGTTCATTAAAACAAAGTAATTTCCATATTAAACTACATATATAATAGACAACTATCAGGTAACAGTCTCATACTGCAGCACACACAAAATGCAATACAAAATACTACATAGAGAATTAAGTCTCTATGATTTAACAGTTTCCATTGTAATGCCTGTTTTGATATCTCTATACATATTTAATAATTGTTTCTGGAGAATGTAGATACATATGTCCTTTCCCCTTAGACCTTCTGTTTTGTTTTTCTTTTTTTTTTCTTTGTTGTTGTTGTTGTTGTTTTTGGTTTCTTTCTTTACCTATTGAACAACACTGAAATTTTACGTATAGCCAAATGGTCAGGTTTTCTTCTTTTCAAAGCCTAATAACCTCTCCTCTCCCCTCATCTCCTCTCCAAAAAATCTGATTTTTTTTTCAAAAGTCTTCTAAAAAGTCCGTATAATATCTTGGTTTATCTATCACTCTCCAACAAGTAGAGGTATATCATTACATTTTTGTCAAAGCTGGATTTACTGAAGGTGAACACAGTTGACATCCATGAGCTCTGTGAAAGCATCTGTGAATGTTATCCTATGTACTCCATGAGTGCTCACATAAAGACTATAGGATACATAACTATGTCTCTATCACCTATCAGTTTCCTGAAACAAATAGCTATATATTGGAAAATATTTATTTTATCAGAAAATATTTCATTTTCTTTCTATTGTTAATCACATCTCGATTTTTTTCTAAAGCAAACAATATTACTATCTAAAATATGTATAACACTGTCCCCAAATAAAATAAAACCCTTAGTTGGACCTGAATGAAAAAACATGTCTAAATAGTGTTTAAAAAAGAACTAAGTTGGAACAGGCAGTCTTACTTTATTTATATATATTTTTTTTACTTTATTTTATTTTTTTTTACTTATTTTACTTACATTTTATTTTTTATTTACTTACTTTTTATTTACTTATAACCTGGAACAGGTTGCCAAGAGAAGTTGTAGATGCCGCATCCCTAGAGGTGTTCAAGGCCAAGCTGTATGAGGCCTTGGCCAACCTGACCTAGAATGTGGTATACCTGTCTATGACAGGGGGGTTGGAGTTAGACGATCCCTTCTGAACCCCAGCCATTTTATGATTTATCTCAAGTACGTGTTAGTCTGAATTTCCAAGTTTCAGTTATTATCCATAAGAATGTTATGTAGTCATGGTCAGTTTTGAACAGCTAAGCATAGGTATTACTTCTCTAAATGTTACAGGTTTCTTCAACAGTTGGTAGATTGTATAAACTTAATAAAGCAAGGACATTTGGTTAGGAAAAAGAAAGAAAAAAAAAGTTACAAAGTCTGCAAGTGCAAAAGACCAATGATTTTAAGCTGTGCAATTATAATTAAATGGCTCAAAGTACTGGGGGGGGGGGGGGGGGGGGAAACAAACAAACAAACAAAAAAACCTGTAAGAGAAACATGATGGTTTAACACTGATAGGTGCTAAGCTCTACTGCATCTCTCTCCCACTTCCCTGCCTTAAAAAGGATGAGGGGGCGGAGGGAATATATGATGAAATTGATGAAATAAAGCTCATGGGTTGAGATAAGGACAGGAAGATCATTCACCAATTATCATCATGAGAAAAACTGACTCAGCATAAGGGAGAAAAATGTAATGTATTGCCAACTAGTAACAGACTAGAGCAGTGAGAACAATAAGCAACTAAAACCACCTTCCCCACCCCTCTTCCCCACCCCTCTCCACCCCCGTCACTCCCACATCAACCCTCTTCTACTTGCTCTTCACAAGCAGTGCAGGAGAACAGAAAATGGGAGCTGCAGTCAGTCTATAACATCTCTGCTCTTTCTAACTTACCCTCTGCCCCTGCTCCAGTGTGGCGTCCCTCCCACGGGAACCCATCCCAAACTAATCCTGTGGGGGCTTTCCCACAGACAGCAGCTCTTCAAGAACTGTTCCAGTACACATCCGTACCATGGGGTCCATCTGTCAGGAGCAAACTGCAAAACGTGGGTCCCCCACGGGTGGCAGCTCCCCCACAGAGCCTCTGCTCCTGCATGGCCTCTTCTCCATGGGCTGCAGCTCCGACCTGGGGCCTGCTCCTGCATGGGCTCTCCACGGACCGCAGCCTCCTCCAGGCCACATCCACCTGCTCCACCCGGGGCTCCCCCATGGGCTGCAGCGTGGAGATCTGCTCCATGTAGGACCCATGGGCTGCAGGGGGACACCCTGCTCCACCAGGAGCCTCTCCACAGGCCGCAGGGGAGCTTCTACTCTAGGCTTCCTGTTCTCCTTCTGCACTGACCTGGCTGTCTGCAGGGCTGTTTCTCTCTGCGTTTTCTCATTCTTCTCCCCCAGCTGCTGTTGTGCAGCAGATTTTTTTTTCTCCTTTCTTAAATCTGCTCTCACAGAAGCACAAATAGTTTCACTCATGGGCTTAGCTTTTGCCAACAGTTGGTTCCTGCTGAGCTAAGTAGAGCTGCCTTGTATCTAACTTGGGGTAGCTTCTGGACTCTTTTCACATAGGACACCCCTGAAGACCACTACCTCCCTCTCATCTCCTCCTCCCTCTGAATCCTGAGCCTAATACAAAGTATGGTTTTGGATACAGATGATTTTAAATTCCACAGATGTAGTTCACAAATATCTTGCAGATTCTAAAACTGTAAAACCTGTGCAGGGTTTCTAGAAGCTCTATCACTGAACCTGGTATAGACACTAAATTCTATAAAATGAACATTAAGTTTGGGGAGGACCTTAGAGAATAATTACATTTTTTCTAGCAAAACAAGAACACTTGTAACTCAGGAAGTGAATATAGTAAATTAATCTGCTACAGAAGTGACAAGACAGGTTAGCCTCAAGATCTTTTTGTAAAAAGATCTTGACATTAAGTGCTGCTATTTAATCATGTAAAATTGGTTAAAATAACTACAGGTATGACTTCAATCAGTGTTAGCAGTTTCTCTCCATTAAAAACAAACAAACAAACAAACAAAAGTAGTCTCATTTTTTTGAACTGATCAAAGTTCTCTGTAATACAGTTAGACATGCTGTAATGCATTCATTTCAGTTTTAGATCCCTTATTTCGATTTTTCTCAGCTTTTACAAGGAAAGGAGATAATACATTATCCCCAGCTGTACATTTTCACCAAATGTCATACATATCATATGCAATGGTCAGAACATTCTTCAGCAAAACCAGTGAAGATGCTTCTTATAACACACAGTAATAAACATCCAGTAGCTGAGTGGATCATAAACCACCGATGAAAACAGTATTAGATTTATTCAAGAATTTGGATAGTTTTTACTCAAGCACACATTTTTCTGTGGTAACAAAACCAAAATTGGTACTGATAACTATTATGAGACATTGTGCTGTTAGAAATCTCCTGTCAAGCTTACATATGAGGAACAAACTCCAATTGCTCCAAAGGCTCAGACAACTGTCTCTTAATGACATTTTAAAACAGTAATTATTGGCTCAGTTAATAACCCTGGTTTCAGCAGTGCTTTGGCCGTCTATGCAGATATACAGTGAAGTGTTTTTAAGATGTCATAAGGGGACCAAAGGAATCATTTTGGTCAATTGTGTAAATGTTTTGTGCACATAATATTGACTTGGAACATGTTACATCACAGGACACTTTTGGATCTCTTTCAGTGTAGAAAACATCTAAAAGTTACTGTAGGTAAATACCTTTTAGAAACACAACTGTTCTGAAAGTATACCTACAAGACATATGCAGAAGAAATTCAAATTAGCACAGTTTTGTTGTTTGGGGAAAAAAAAAAAAAAAAAAAATTAATCAGAATTTAGCATTACTTGGATTCTAGAAGAATTATCAGAAACATTTTTAAAATTTGTAGGGTATAAAATGAGAAAAGTTGTTTCTGTATTTTTCTTGTTTTAGAAAAAAAAATAATCTATTTTTCTGTGTTTGTTTTGTGTGTGTGTGTGTGTGTGCGCATTTGTATGTAGCTATTGCATAGTATCCTTAATATTAGAACTGTACTAGAATAGGTATTATGACACCACAGACTTTGCAGTCTAAAGTAACAGGCAACCAGAGTACTGGAGATATCGCACATAAGAACAAAACCATTTGAATTTACATTTAAATCTCTTCACAAAATAGCATTGTTTGTTTAGTAGGGAAGGAATGTACTTAATTTTTTCTACTTTTCTGTCCACTAGGTCTATTTTACAAAAATATTCACTTTCCTCTAAAATGAGAGAAGAAATTAAATTATTTACATGAAATAATTTAAGTGCACTTTTAAACTGAGTGTCATTGCTACCAGCAATAATGCAAACACAAACTGAAAATATGTGATAAATTTTAACTATCCTTAGATTGCACTTTACACAGATCTTGCTTGCCTAAGCATTTAGACTCTTCAGTGCGAAAAGTTATAGATAAGAGATAGGCAAATTGAGAAAAAAAAAAAAAAAAAAAAAGATAAAAAAATGAATTGTTCAAGGTGAAGACAAAGCATGAAATCGAATGTTTGGTCAGTATAGCAAGAAAAAAAAAAAAAAAAAAAGGTAATCCTGGTAGCAGTGTATTTGAAATACTAGAATATGGAAGCAATTTTGACTTTATGGTCTATTAGAGAGAAGACAGTGGTGAATCAAAATAGTTACTCTAAACCCACCTGTGGAAATTTAGGTATGGACACATAAAAATTTGGGGTCCCATTCCTGCAATGAAATTGGTGGTAGCAGCCAATTTGAGCTTGTATTTTTCAGGATAAAAAATCTGCACATGGACACTGAGAAATTCTGATTCAAATACGTGACCTGAGAGTCTGCACAATCTTTAGTTAAGGCATGACATGAGCAATTTAGGATCAGAAGTTTAACTTGACAGTAGTAGGACAATTTGTCACCATGTTTCTGAAGAATCAGAAGAATCAGAGGGGAATAAAAGTTTTATATTTCACCATTATCAGAAGGATTATTTTGACAATATCTTCCATTTTAAGCTGTTTCCAAGAAATATGTTACCAAGCTGTCATTAAAAGTGATTCAATATGCTATTGAGAAGCATGACCCTTGAACAACAAAACTGACACAAATCTCGATCTCAGAAGTCGAGTCAAGATTCCTAGAAATGTCATAGAATATATAATGTTGTCTTACACCTAGAATTAATGTTTTAATTAATTCTGTGAGCTTTAAGAAATGTCTTTAAGAAATTTCCCATTTCTTTTCAATGAGTTATACTATTTTCTCTTGACATTATTCAATCAAACATATATCAAGTGTTGTATTTGCTTGTCTCTTACATAGTTGCAAAGCAACTAAGTTACATAGCAACAAAGCCAAAGATTTGTTCCTTTAACTGGGAACTCTAAAAAAGTAATGTATAATTTTGTAATTGTGTAAGAAAAAGAATCCACTACAATGACATGAGGTAGTAACTTATAAGTGTAGCTCTGCATAGCAGAGATGTGCAGGGGACCTAGGCTATAAGGAGTACTATGGATGTAAGTCTTATTGCAGATTCAGACAAAAGGCTGGAAGGTAGCATACAAGGAAGAACATAAATGATAACATTTTTTTTTGCATAATCTTCTGCAATGTTGCCTGGTAGTCACAGTTTTGCCACTTTCTGAAAGGCTGGTACCATTGGGTTCTCCATAGCCTGTAGCTTACTCAGTGCCATAGAAGATTTCACTTAAATATATTTTCTGAAGGCTACAGCAAAGGATACCACCCTTTTCTACTCTCAGACTGTTGTAATAGTTATTTCAAGGTGATGCTCTAGTACAGAATACAAAATCTGGATATGTCACAGAAGAATTATGTATTTGAAGGACACATTACTGGCAGTTTTCAGTGAAAGGCAATATCCAAATTTTTAACAAAATTTCAAAAACTTTATTTTTTACCCACATGCAAGCTAATTCTTTGAATTTTTCACCATAATTCAGAGAATGTGGCTCTGTTTGAGCCACAGTGTTATTCTCTAGGAATATTAATAATAGTCGTCTCTCACTACTGCCTGTAGTGCAATGATATTATTTCTTTATTAGGTTTATCTTATCTACCTATTTGTATACAGAAGAAAGATACCAAAAACAGAAGATAAAGCTTCTTCACTTAAATTTACATTTATGCAGGTGAAAAATAATAATAATAAAAATGTTGACTAATTCTTTTGTAAGCACTCAAAGTTTAAAACACTCCCATTTTTTAAACCACTCTGTCTGCATTTCTTAAAGGGTCACTAAATCTGAACATCTCCAAGGGCAGCATCTGTGCTTACCTGTTTCACTGTCAACAGTCAGAAGAAAGAAGCACAGCTATTACTTGTGTAAGACTAGTCCCCAGGCAAGATGAAGGAGGAAATGGATTAACAGTCCTTCTTCATGCAAGTGCACAATGAGAATATCAGAGTTGTAACAGACCAAGGAGTTCTAAAACAGCTATTGGGAGTTGAAAGGTAGCCAAGGATCAGACAGGCATATTATCAAGATGTTCCTGTAGAAGGTGAAATGAAAAATTTAGTCTACCTCAATTTCTCTGAGACATTTGCAACTTCTATAGCCTGCCAATCAGACATCTTCTTCCTTCATCCCCTATCTCCTTCAATTTTGAATGTCATCTCCCCACACCAGAGCAGAACTCATGAATGTATGGCATTGTCCTGTGTATGAGCAGTCAGGGAAACAAAACAAAACTAGTGGAGAGCACATCTTTCAGGCACCACAATTCATGCAATAGCATTTCTCAGTGCTCTTTGTTTCATGCTCACTTCTTCAGTAGAGAGACCTTGATGGTGAACATCAAAAAAAAGGAGCAGGACACATTCAATGGTATTCACACTTACCCCTGCTGGGTGCTTTAGCTGAAAGCAAACACCACTCTGCAGGAACATTTGTGCTTACCATATGTTGGTTCTTGAAGACTACCTCACAATGCTGACCACCTCACAATCAGAGTTTTAGTATCACCAAAATGCTTCTTTATTTTTTAAGGAAAAAACATCTACAAGGCCAAAATTCACTGGGAACTGAACCTACTGCTCATGTATTGTTAAAGTGCCTTTTCTCAGCCACATTAGGTATTGTTGTAAGCTTTTAGCTCATATCCACTTTTGGTATGCATTGGGAAATATATTCTGTATTCTGAGATTTCCAGTCTATAAATACCAAGTACAGTTATAATCATTTTACTAAAGTGTATTGACTGTAATAGCGATATTACAAGTCCTCCACTAAACCCTAGCGATATGGTTTAGTGGAGGACTTGTTAGTGTTAGGTCAGAGGTTGTCAGAGGTTGGACTCGATGATCTTGAGGTCTCTTCAAACCTAGACAATTCTGTGAATTCTGTGAATTCTGTAAATCAGCAGCTCAGGCACAATTCTTATTAAAAGCAACATCTCCTTCATTTTCAGTACTTTTTTTTTTTTTTTTTTTAATGATTGCACTGATACATTCAGTTTATTTCAGAAGTCAGTGAAGAAAAAAATAAAATCATCTTGCACAAAATTGGCACAGGAGACAATAGGACATCTGCATAAATAAAACATGCTGAATACCATGGACAAAATAGAGAGGTTAATATATGTAAGAGGAAGGATGTACAGAAAAAAGACCAGACTAAAAGACAGAAAGTTAGCATTTAATGTACAAATAATAATAATAATTAAAAAAAATACAAATGGGGAAGTGATTAAGATGGAAAATTTAGAAAAAATATAAAATTGACAATTGAAGATCATGGGAAAAAAATGAAGATAAAAATCTTGGACTATAAGTCAAACCAACATCTTACAGTAAGCATTGGTTGCAAATACACAATATTTATACCACCATAGAACAAACTTATTTTAAGTCTGGGTTGTTTTGTTTGTTTGTTTGTTTGTTTGTTTTTGGCTCCTGGCTATTGATTTTGCCCCAGAAGAGATGACTGAAATAAATGAATGATATTCCACACCTCATTCTCATTGTATTTTGCTACATAAAAATGTCCCCATACTAATATCTGAGAACAGGTTTCAAGGACTGCCTCAACAAAGAGACTCCCCTGCTCATCAATGACTGCCTATCATTTTGTCTTACCACTTTTTGCTAACTAATAGTGATGTTTTTTTCATCAGAGAACATTATTATCTGAATTCACAAATTGGTATCATAGGAAAAATGTTGCACATCTGAAAATGTATTATAAAAACAGAACACATTAGAAAAATGTAACTTCATAAAAGGGGGGTAAATAATTTTTTAATAAGAAAACAAACAATAAAAGCAGAAAATTTGGGAAATAGTTGCCGGGGGAGGCTGGGGGGGGGGGTTGGAAAGACAGCCACATAAATCAGGAAACAGGTTTAGTTATCTATTTTATTTTTTTGTTTATAACAAGAAAGATTTATTTGAAATTAATTTGATTTTCCTTTTCTTTCATAAACCCCTTAATTAGTTTGTCAATGCTTAGTTGAGTCAATTATTCTAGGAATATGTCAAGGAATTTGTTCACATAGGTAACCATGCATATGGAAGACAAGACATGTACCTTGAGGGAGAAGAGTCAGTGAAAAAAAATCAACATTTCTTATCATAGGTTTAAAAGTTTCTCATCTAAGTCTCGATACCAGTAACTCACTGTGCTGCAGAATGTTTCCAGAACAAAGGAATACTGACAGTGAAACAAGGGAAGCTTGACCCTCACAGAACAACCAGTATGGCATCTGAAATGACGGAAATAATGGTTAGAAAACATAGTTTAGAAATGGTTACATAAATACTCTTCAAACTGAACAGATGTTCCTTTTCCAGTTTCCCTAAAAACTCTATGAGTGGATAAAGAGTAAGAAAAGAGATTAGAGTAGTGGAATTTCAACTCTTACTTTGCAACAGTGTTGTATGTTGCATTAAATATACCTAAATGCAATTTCAAAATCAAAGACATAGGTTATCAAGCCTCTCTAAAGTTGTTTGTTTGTTTGTTTTTTAAAGCTTTTTTAAAGTCTTAAGCTTTCTTTACTCAAACTCTCAAGAGCTGCCCAAGCAAGCAACAGCTGTTCCAGTTCCTGAATCTGAATTCCAAAAAGCTATGTAGTCAGATATAAATTTGATATATCCATTTTCAACTTAGGTCCATCCTTTTTCTAACAGTAAAGACACAAAAAATAAGTTCTCTTATTGGAAGGGAGAGATTCTGTCACCAATCCTTTGTATGTCACAATGTTCTGATACCCGATCAAAGTAGTGAATTATTATTTAGTCACTGTATTCTAAATTATTGACAAGGGCACCTATAGTCCATTTCATGCACTTTTTTATTTCTGTGTTTCACATTATTTTAAAAATAGGTTCATATATAAGGAGAAAATAAAGTACATTAAAATGGGTGGTACAGCTAGAGGGGATAAAAAGAGGAAACATGCATTTAGTGAAATAAACCTGTTCTTTAGGAGATACCAGCACATAACAAATGAAAATAAAACACCTAATGCCCAATTAATAAGGAATTCCACAAATATATACTTATTAGACAAGGAAGAAAGGAACTTTAACAATTCCACTGTATAAGAATATTTATTTCCACTCATTAGCAAGTATTGTTAATAAATGTGATGCATCCTCAGGCATAAGAGAGGGAATGTAAGGAAAAATGGAATGGAATTCCTTCACAAATGAAAGAGAAAACTACCAACACCAGCCAATAGTAAAGAGTATTCATTCCTTTTCAAATAAACAAATCTACATTAGTTAGAACTGGAAGTTGACAATTAAGTTATAGATAAGGTTGAGATTAGGTAAATCTCAGATTTTTGGGTAGGTATCTATTGAAGAGATGGGATTACTGATTTAGATATCTAATTGATTATTGTGTCTATAAAGTTAAATGGGAAAAATTAAAATCTCAAGTCCTCCTACCAAAGTCAGATGGTTTTCCGTTAGTACTTGTACTCAGTTAGCACTTAGATCCAAAATATTTGCTATCACAATAATCTCTAAAACTGATATCACAAAATACTGTTTAGTTCTGACCCTCTACCAGAGATGCTTTGGAGTGGTGATGTTCATCAGTTTGCTGAAGAATTCCTCAAAACAAAGAAATGCTAATACAAAACCCAGTCTGAATTGTATTATTAGCTAAATCAACATTGCTTGTGCTGATGGACTAAGGCATTTCAGGCTGCTTTACTTCAGACCATCTTTAGTGATGTCTTGTGAACTGAAGTCCCCTTAGTGGTTTAGGTACTGAAAAATGAGCTCCAACCCAATTATCTAGTGAGACACTCAAAAGTCTAATTGCTTATATTCAAAGCCTTGACAAGAGGATTGATTGCCTCAGTGCTCCAGGACTTCATGATGCTAAGGTTAAGTGTACAAATTTCTTATCATGAAATTGGAACTAGCAGTGCACTGAGCAGTGTCCATCAAGTGCCCAGAGATGCATGACACGTGGCAGCCCTTAGCTGTCTGAGGACATCTCCAGAGGAGACATGGGATTTGTGTTAACACCTCGAGAGACATGGACTCCTATGGTCAGGGGTCAGCAGCCATGGATTGCAGTCTAAAAACTCTGTTCCTCAGGTTATGTAGATCCTCAGCAACATGGGTACCTTCAGCTGTCCCTGCCTTTGTGGAACTGCATGAATTTGGGGTAGCATAGAGAGTCTTTGGGGACATCGTAGCCGTTTAAGGGTTGTAAATGAAGTTCCATTATTACTACTATTAAAAGAAAAATATGGGATGATCTTTCTTCTAATACATATTTTAAATGCCTCCAAAGTTTTTTCTATTTAAAAAACTGATTTTCTTTGAGAATCAAAATAAATCACTTTTCAAAGACTACTTTTTTCTGCAATATAAAAATACCAAGTTTCACCATCTCCATACCACTTCAATGTTAATGGCAAGCCAATGGCACAGATCTCATCATTTGTGTTAACAGCTCTATATTAACTTGTCAACGTCACACACACAACTACTGAAGACTAATGAACACTCAAGAAACTGAGATCTTCAAAGTACTCTTCACAGGGTGTGCAGGGACAGAACATGCCTAGCTTGAAAGGAACCAGAAGAAACTGAAGTTTTATCTTTTTTTTCTACATAAATTAAAATCTGCAGATCAGGATTGGAGGGAAGCAACAACTCACAGGAAGTTCATAGAATAAATAATAACTGTTATTTTAAGCTAAGCAATGAATAGATGAAAATATATTAAATAGCAGTGCTGTTTCTCAATCTCACCTCACTTTTTCCTGTTAACAGAAAAAAAAAAAAAAGTTTGTCATTAGATCAAGTGTTCCCCAGATGAATTCATTTATTAAAATAATATTTCATATAACTAAGTTCTGCCCTGTAGACTGATTACCAGCATTACATTTAGAGTATCTCATATCTGCACAGAGCAAGCTTAATTGGATATATCAGTCATTTGGTACATTCTTCTTCCCTTTCTGGATTATTTTAGCTTTTCAGCTGACAGGTTTATGGTGAGTGTGAATAAATTCAGAGAAGAGTTTAAAAAAAAAAATCAATGTCAATGCTGAGAATGAATGAGAACAGCAGGTAATGTGTCTATACAAAGAAAGAAAGGGATATACACATACATTGATAATAATGACATTCTAGGCACTTAGTCCTACATCCATAATGTTTCCATCCTGTTGGCACTGTCTGGTTCTTCTACTGGCTTGAAAAAGGCCTAAGTATTCATAAATATTCTAAGGTCAGCTGCATGTTCCACTGCTGCCTCTAGCCCCAAGTAGCCACAAACCATTAATGTGATTTGAGACTAGATCAGTCTCTCAAATTCAATTTTTCAGAGTACTGAGGAATATAACAATCCGTGCCACTGATCAAACTTCACGTAGCACAATGTAGCTAGCAATGCAACCAGATAGAAACCAGCTATTTGCAATGTTCAATTGTTGATTATCAAAGTAAACATTGATTATCAAACAGAAGTAATCAAGCTGAAGAAAATATCTGTATTCCATACTTAAGGGTGTACTGAAAAACTAAAGCAAAAGCTGACGTGCTCCACACAGTCTTTTATGCTTTCTCAATATCCAGACAATATATCATCTCACTTGAAGAGAATTCCTTCTGCTGCCCCAACATGTGTCTGCTTTGTAAAGAGGCTCCTCTCATGGTGTAAGAGAAAATAATATTAATTTCCAGTCTTCTTTGTAAACACTTCTTAATTCATCAGGTTAGTTTTATAGCACTTTGGTGGAATGAAAATTACTAGTTAATTAAGCTTCTAGTGACTTGAGGCATATACATCTTCCTAAACATCCATTTGTCTGGCAGTATGGAAAATGCCAACATCCCAATTAATATTTAATTTGTAACTGGAGTTTCAAGATACTGTTATAAGAAAGATGTAAGAAAACTATGCCCGATAATCAAGTTGTACAGACCTAAAAATATGCTTAATGAAACTTGTCACTCCAAGCCTCATGCATCTAAACTTTAATATTCAGATACTTTATGTGCAGACTTCCTAAAGGACTTGCATACCAGTATGAAAGAACTCAGTCAATGCTTTGCATGAAGCTTAAATGAATCACCGGTAATGACAGCCACAGTGAAATAAATCAAAATTATATTTGACATTACTAAGGAGGACACTGGGGATTATAAACTACTATAGTCAATCTAAATGGCGATTTAAATCAAAGCATATTGGTTGAGTTTATCATCAGGCTAGTCACACAGGTTCATTCACGGCCCTGCTAGTGACAGTGAACCAGAATTTCACTGCAGCCCTTAGATTTTCTATTTAGATTGGCATTAATCCTATTTCTTGAGAACAGCTCCCATTAAAAGTGAGAAAATTCTCTTTTGAGATCTTCCAGGCATAAAAATTCTGCTGATTCATTAAAGCTTTCCTGATTTATGAAGCACCCTAGAGGCTTTGATCCCCTCAGAATCAATACGCCATTCACATCTAGGACAGCAGAAGTCTCATGGTCTTCTAAGAAGATAGGAGAGCTGCAGTGAAAAATCTTTAAATACCTCTGTATGAGATGTGTACATAGATTTAGACAAGTACACATAACTATGCAAAAGCATCTAGGCCAATGATTAATATTTTGTTCAAAATAAAATTAAAAAAAAACTACTTTCCTACACAAATTTTGAAGTGTCATCAGCCATAAGACAAACACAACATTGAAGAGAAACAACAGTGTATTAAGGTGTTTATTTTATAATAATTTTAAAAGAAGCAGTAACATATAAGGCACCCTACAGTATCTGACAGTTGAACCCACTCTGCCTGTGCAAAAATAAAATAAGGACACAGTGCTCAAGTTCTCTGCTTGCTTGGAAGCTAATTTTCAAGCCATGAAGTCTTACCAGAGCTTTAGCAGAGTCATTCCAGCATTGTCATTATTGACAGTGAAGCGGATTAAGTTTTCTTGGCAACTGACAGTCTCAGTATTCAAAGATATTTTACTTTCCCATCTAATCAGCTACTCCCCCTTTCACTAGGAAGTTCTCCCAAATCTGCAGGGTGATTTGGCTCTCAGCTCCATTCTGCCAAGGGAGTTAAGAGCACAGGTCCAATCTCCCCACTTAAAAGCTGCTGGAGGGCTTACATAGGCTCAGGAGTGATCCTAAGCACTGAATTGAATTTCAATAAAGGCTGTTGACAACCACTAGGTTCCTGTTTGTAGCACATTGGGAAGAAAATGCAATTTATTCTGATAAATATATGTACCAAACCTTCATACAACTAAAATCAAGCCTTCCCCTACCACCCCCAAAAAATACAGTTAACTTTTACTGAGATATTTTTTAAGTGATGTTATGATGTTTTCATGTATATATATCATATCTTTTTTAAAAATGGGTTTGCTGGGCTGTATGAAGTGCTAATAGCCTCTGTTCAGATTTCAAATTTCAAAAAGATATGTAGGCTCTTGACTCCTTTGTGAAGATATTTAAACAACTAAGTGACATTTCAATCTGTTTATTTCACATTATATATATATGTAAATATATAAAATAATTTTCCATCTGATTAATTTTTAATCATTTGAAAATCTTAGCTAAAGACTTATGGATTTGAACTGCTTCAATAGATCTTTTAAGAACAAGGCCCTACAGTTGGAGTTTGGGACATATTATTAGGAGAGTGCTGGGAAATTATGTCTACTAAACCGTCATCAGTGGATAAAATGAAAATTTCAAAGATGCTAATCTACCTGCTTTATCTGATAAATAGTTTTTTTCTGTGCAAACCAAGTAGAATGACTGAACCCAAACTCATAGGTGAACAAGTTTATCAACAAAGAAACCTTTTGATTGGTCTTGATTGTCATATACAGAATATGCCACTTTATCAATAAACATTATACTAAGTGTAATAGAACCACAGAGATAGGACTTAAATTATTTTGCCAGCAAACAGATGTGGGCCATGTCAGTGGACCCCTTCCAAAGAAATAAGGCATTTCTAGATAGCTACTATTTGTCTATATCACCGATAAATAGAAATAAATTGAAATCCCACATAATCAAGTTAAGATCAGTATGTAATGTTTACTACACTGAGAAGAATACAGAGCTAACGAGAATGAGCTTTGCATTGAAAACATACATTTGCATGCACCAACAATGAAAAACAACTTAAAATTTACAGACTTGGCTACCTGAGAACTTTTTGTTAGCAGGTTCTCCGGGAAGCATCCTGGCTTGTATCAGGAACAGTGTGACCAGCAGGGCTAGAGAGGTGATCGTCCCCCTGTACTCAGCTCTGGTGAGGCCGCACCTCGAGCACTGTGTTCAGTTTTGGGCCCCTCGCTACAAGAAGGACATTGAGGTGCTTGAGCGGGTTCAGAGAAGGGCAACGAAGCTGCTGAGGGGCCTGGAGAACAAGTCCTACGAGGAGCGGCTGAGGGTGCTGGGCTTGTTCAGCCTGGAGAAGAGGAGGCTCAGAGGCGACCTTATCGCTCTCTATGGGTACCTCAAGGGAGGCTGTAGCGAGGTGGGGGTTGGCCTGTTCTCCCACGTGCCTGGTGACAGGACGAGGGGGAATGGGCTTAAGTTGAGCCAGGGGAGTTTTAGGTTAGATGTTAGGAAGAACTTCTTCACTGAAAGGGTTGTGAGGCATTGGAACAGGCTTCCCAGGGAAGTGGTGGAGTCACCATCCCTGGAAGTCTTCAAAAGACGTTTAGATGTAGAGCTTAGGGATATTGTTTAGTGGGGACTGCTAGCGTTAGGTCAGAGGTTGGACTCGATGATCTTGAGGTCTCTTCCAACCTAGAAATTCTGTGATTCTGTGATTCTGTGAAATAAAGGCCTGGCTGCTACATTGGCTAGAGGGAGACAGCAGTCTGAAGTACATCGGCTACATAGCCTATGAGAGACAGTGAAATTGGGCTGAAGAACAGATTATTTTAGAAATACCTTCATTTTCCTGGTGGTCAATGACCAATCAAAGGTTCTTAGCAGAGGTGTAATTCTGTATTTTTATTCATACTTTGACTTTTTACTCTTTCAACAGATGAAGATTACACAAGTGCAGCTGGAATGGCATGCTTCAATATCTCAAGTAGTCAGCATACTGTTGTTGGGTTCATAAGTTCTCTGTCTCTTTCTGTCCCTCCCCCCACTCCTCCTTCTTTCTTCCCTCCCACTTCTCTCTCATACTACAGTTAAAAGGAGCAGCCTAAAAGCATTCAGTTGTCAGTTTGGCTTAATATATCTTCTTCAACCTTTAAGCCAGCTCATCAGAACTCATATCATTAAGAATTCAATTTCTGGCACATTGCTTAATACACACACCCATGTTACCTCTCTTAACACCTTGTTTAAAATGACATCCTGCTAAAGGGTATGTTTTAGAATATTCTCTTCATCATGCCCTTTTCCCCATTGCACTGATACGTGTTCTCATAAGTGACTGTTTAAAATGATTTTGATTAGTACTACCTGATTCACCACTGCACACACCCAATCATAATTGAAGAATGCTATAATTTATGGAAAAGTTAATCATATAATAAATGCAAAATGTCAAATATGACAATATTCACCTTTTGTCTGTTATTACTCTATAGGCAGATATGTGTACACACAGGAATATAATGTTTATTGCATTCTAGTGGAATAAAAATCCATTTTAGAAACTTGCAACTCTTTCACTGTAAATTAAGGCACATCTAAATAGACTCTTTTCAGCATTTCTCAGATATTTCGGTTTCCTATTAAATTATCATATGCATTTAATTTTCTCAGCTAAGACTACAGTAAGATAGCAACATATAGCCAAGTGTTCAAACACTGTGTTGTTCAGCAAATAAGTAATAACACATTGGAAATACAATCCTTTTGCAAAGCTCATAGAGGTATTGGTAGGCAAGATACACTCTCATTCTCTTAAATGATCCCAGTGAGCTATGATCAGGCTGAATACAGTACATTATTCTGCTTTTTAAAGGGAGGGGAAAAAGGGATTGGGGGTTGTTGATTACATATGCATCTTTCTGTTCTGCATATCTGAACAAACATGAATTGATTCTGTTAAAACATATATATATTTTAAAAAGGCTGAGTGAAGAATTTTCAAATGCAAAAGTACTCAAACTGTAAAAGCAAGGTACTATCTATATAGCATATGTGTCAGAGATTTCATAATCATCTTCATTCCTTTGAGAAAGAAATCAGAATACTCAAATATACTATCAGTCCTGGAAACACCACTTTGCTAAGAGTCTAAGGATGTTCACTCCAGATGGTATTTAATGCTACTTTCTTTTCTGTCTAAAAAATATAATAGATCTTTTGTGGGGGTTGGTGGGTGATTTTTGTTTTTTGTTTTTCAAATCATTTGTGGATTTTGATTTGTTTGTTTGTTTTTATGGGTAACATGCTAATGATATTTGGATAACCTAATTATGCTTCTTTGTAATATCAAAGGCAGGAATTCCATTCTGTTCCTGTAATATTTCAGGTGTAATTTCAATAAATAAATGTAGGGCAATAAGACTTTCCAGTTACTGATCTACCGCAAGTCACATGTCAAATGCACTTTTCCCTTGTGCCAATAGGTGAGACAATCTTATAATAAGAAGCTACATCCCAGTAGCATGTGTCCTAGGTATTAATAAAATCTAATATATATTCCCATTGCAAATCTTTTAGCCTAGCAGAGTGCAGTTCTGAGGAAGATTCAAAGGACACTTCAGAGAGGTGATTTGATGTCTGTCCCTTGCACATCACAGAATCACAGAATCACAGAATCACAGAATTTCTAGGTTGGAAGAGACCTCAAGATCATCGAGTCCAACCTCTGACCTAACGCTAACAATCCCCACTAAACCATATCCCTAAGCTCTACATCTAAACGTCTTTTAAAGACTTCCAGGGATGGTGACTCCACCACTTCCCTGGGCAGCCTGTTCCAGTGTCTAACAACCCTTTTGGTAAAGAAGTTCTTCCTAACATCTAACCTAAAACTCCCCTGGCTCAACTTAAGCCCATTCCCCCTCGTCCTGTCACCAGGCACGTGGGAGAACAGGCCAACCCCCACCTCGCTACAGCCTCCCTTGAGGTACCCATAGAGAGCGATAAGGTCGCCTCTGAGCCTCCTCTTCTCCAGGCTGAACAAGCCCAGCTCCCACAGCCGCTCCTCGTAGGACTTGTTCTCCAGGCCCCTCAGCAGCTTCGTTGCCCTTCTCTGAACCCGCTCAAGCATCTCCATGTCCTTCTTGTAGCGAGGGGCCCAAAACTGAACACAGTGCTCGAGGTGCGGCCTCACCAGAGCTGAGTACAGGGGGACGATCACCTCCCTAGCCCTGCTGGTCACACTGTTCCTGATACAAGCCAGGATGCCGTTGGCCTTCTTGGCCACCTGAGCACACTGCCAGGTCCTTCTCTGCCTGAGCACACTCCCAGGTCCTTCTCTGCCTGGCAGCTCTCCAACCATTCCTCTCCCAGCCTGTAGCTCTGCTTGGGGTTATTGCGCCCCAGGTGCAGGACCCGGCACTTGGCCTTGTTGAACTTCATGCAGTTGACCTCAGCCCATCGGTGCAGCCTGTCCAGATCCTCCTGCAGAGCTTTCCTACCCTAGAGCAGATCGACACATGCGCATAGCTTGGTGTCATCTGCAAACTTACTGAGCGTGCACTCAATGCCCTCGTCCAGATCATCAATGAAGATATTAAAGAGGACCAGCCCCAGCACTGAGCCCTGGGGGACGCCACTAGTGACTGGCCTCCAACTGGATTTGACTCCATTCACCATGACTCTTTGGGCCCAGCTATCCAGCCAATTTCTAAGCCAATGAAGTGTGCGCCAGTCCAAGCCAAGAGCAGCCAGTTTCTTGAGGAGAATGCTGTGGGAGACGGTGTCAAAAGCCTTGCTGAAGTCAAGGTAGACCACATCCACAGCCTTTCCCTCATCCACCAAGCACGTCACTTTGTCACAGGAGATCAGGTTTGTCAAGCAGGATCTGCCTTTCATAAACCCATGCTGACTGGGCCTGATTGCCTGCTTGCCCTGCAAATGCTGCATGGTGACTCTCAAGAGGATCTGCTCCATGAGCTTCCCTGGCACTGAGGTCAAACTGACAGGCCTGTAGTTTCCCGGGTCTGCCCTCTGGCCCTTCTTGTAGATGGGCGTCATGTTTGCTAGCCACTAGTCAACTGGGACCTCCCCTGATAGCCAGGACTGCTGATAAATGATGGATAGTGGCTTGGCCAGCTCCTCTGCCAGTTCACTCAGTACCCTTGGGTGGCACATACGGCAGCAAGCTCAGCGCTCACCAGGTCTTCACTCACAAGATGTTACTAACCTAAAGGGACAACCCAGGGATGTGTGCAGGAGCAAAATATTCTGAGGACATTTCACAATTTAATAACCCACTGGAGTACAGCTATCTGAAGTCATTTGTGACCTCTAGCATGATATTAGTAATACATAGTTAAGTTCAGGTGCTGGCAGAAATTAGCACAATTTTATCATTAATGAAAAACAAAAGTGTAAGAACAATGACTGGAATTTAAAAAATAAATAAATAAATAAACAAAAACGTGATCAGAACAAATAGGGAGAAAAAGAGGATGTTTTAAATTTAAATCCCTTTCAGTCCTGGAGGTTCCAAAATCTATTATACACCATGTGACTACATCACCACTGAAAACTATCACCATTGTTCTTAATAATATAATAATATGTATATGCTAAAATAAGTTACCCCAACTATAATCTGGAGAACTCTTATTCTTGATCCAGGATTGTACTCTGCTATACACTTTGAAAAAGAAACAAACAAAATGTCACTACCCTTGCATCACATAAGTTAATAGTAAATACAGGATATAAAATTTAACATAGACTGGTACAGAAAACAATAACATAGCATTGGTCAGGATGATATGTGGTGATGGCAGTATAAGATCCTAAATTTACATACTTTTGAAGATATTTTTAGGCATTTTTGGCAAGAGCATTTTTAGGCTTAGAGGTCAATCTCAAAAAGGTGAAGGGTAGAAACCACAGGGAGAATATACACATTCTTGTAGAACTAAATAGTAGAAGAATTTAGTTATGAAAGGCAGAGGGAAAATGGGGTAATCCTTGGAAAGTCAGATATAGTAAGTGGTGGGTATTTTGTCCTTTTGTTTTGTAAAAGGAGAAAGCTTTAAAATTCCCTTTGTATGGTAAGTGGGGAAAAAAAAAAAAAAAAAAAAAAAAAAAAAGGAAAGAAAAAAAAAAGAAAAAAAATAGAAAAAAGAAACAGAGGAAGGTGGAATATAAATAGAAAGAGTAACAGAAAAGCATAAGAATGATGAAATAAATCAAGAAATCCAATGGGCTGAATCACATAGAGGGGATTAGAAAAGAAGAGGAAGTAATAGATTTCTGAATCTCTGAATAAGGTGAAATTGGAAATAGTTTCTTGAAGTGTCTTCTGATTAGACACAGAAGATATACCAACCAGTGAGGAGGAATAAAAGGAAGAAAAAGCCGTATCTATAGAAGGGAGGCAAGCATCAAATAAAGAGCAAATCAGACTGATTTGACCAATAACCATTTTAAGCCATGGAACAGCTGAATGACAAACAGAAAGGGAAAGCTGGTGACCTCAGGAACAAGGGAAGACAATGGTCAAATAAAGGACATTCAACACAGGTAACAAAAGTGTGTACTGAGTTGACAGCATTTCACTTAGTAAGTGGAAGACTCAAATTGATATTGCAAATTAAATGAAGATAAGTGATAGAAGATCCAGAGGAAAATTTAGCATACAGGACTGAAAGCATAAAAGGATAAGAAATAAATAAATAAAATAAAACAAAACAAAACAAAATAAAATAAATATTTAAGGAAAAGACTAATGTAAATGAAAACAAATTTGGGGGGGGGAGGGGGGAAGAAAGAAAAGAAAAGAAAAGAAAAGAAAAGAAAAGAAAAGAAAAGAAAAGAAAAGAAAAGAAAAGAAAAGAAAAGAAAAGAAAAGAAAAGAAAAGAAAAGAAAAGAAAAGAAAAGAAAAGAAAAGAAAAGAAAAGAAAAGAAAAGAAAAGAAAAGAAAAGAAAAGAAAAGAAAAAAAAAAAGAAGAGTAAAGAAAGAGAATAGAAGATGGAATTCAGAGGAAATGGGGAGAAACAAAACAATGACACAAGCAACTAATATGGAAGGATGAATAGGGAAGGAAAAGAGTCCAAAGACCCAAAGAAAGAAAGGCACAAAGAAAGACAGACTCAAAGAAAGATAGACCAAATGAAGCAGAAAGTAGGAAGACAAGAAATAGTTTAAACTGAATATAGTGTTCTTTTCTTGAAAGATACAATAGGTATTTGTGTTAAATCAAAGCAGAGAGGCTTTGATCTCAAATCAGACCATAACAAAACAGTGTGATGTGGTCCAGAAACATAGCAAAAGCAACTAGGTTTGTAAGTATAATACTGTTCTGGTAAAACCAATGGGATTTAGTTCAGTCAGAAGGAGAGTTAGTGCTGAGTACTTTGGAAAACATTAACTCTGGTATTTTGTTTGTCTGGGAAAACATTACCAGTTTTGGGAATGTGTTCAAACTGTTACACCATATCTTCCCTGGAAAAAAAGTTCAGCTATGGGCTGCACAGAAGCTGATGACTAAAAATATGTCAGTTTTCAGTGGAACTCAGTACTGAAATACAATATAGAGACTGCAATTGGTCACAAAGTAAATAAATAAATAAATAAATAAATAATAAAATCTCATTATATTGCTGCCTTCTTTAATTAGAGTTTTCTAATACTAATTTATTAACACTAATGCCCACAGCTTTCTCCTGGAAAAACTGGCTGTTTTGGAAAGATGTACTGGTCACTGGGTGAAAAATTGACTGGATGGTCAGGCCAAAAGGGTGGTTGTGAATGGACAATCCAGCTCACAGCTAATTACAAAAGATGTTTCCCAAAGCCCAGTACTGGAGCCAGTCTTGTTTAATTTTTATTTAATTTTTTTTTGTTGAGGGGATCAACTGCACAGTAAATTTGGAGGTGACAATAAGTAGGGTGAGATCTGCTTGAGGGTAGGAAGGTTCTGCAGAGGGATCTGTATGTGCTGAATTGATGGGTTGCATCCAGTTGTATGGCATTCATCAAGGCTATAAATTCTGGGTCCTGCATTTCTGCATTTGGGTCCTAACAACCCTATGCAGTAGTACAGCCATGGGGAAGAGTGGATGAAAAGTTATCTGACAGAAAAGGACCTGTAGGTGTTGGTTGACAGCCAGCTGAACATGATGCAGTAGCATGGCCATGTGACCAAGAAAGCTTCTGTCAGAAATAGTAGGACTAGAGAAGTGATTGTCTATCCAGAGTTGGCACTGGTGAGACAACACCTCATGTATTGTAATCAGTTTGGGCCCCTCCCTATAAGAAAGATATTTTGCTGGATTGAATTCAGAGAAAAAGGAAGGTGGTGAAGGAATTAGAAAACAAGATATATGAGGACTGACTGAGGGAACTGGAGTTTAGTCTGGACAAGAGGAGGCTGAGGGGACAACCCATCACTGTCAACAACTACATTAAAGAAAGTTTTAAATTGGGAAAAAATAAATAAATAAATAAATAAATAAATAAATATATCTTCAGGGAAAGAGCAGTTGGGATTGGAACAGGCTGCCCAGGTAGCTGTTGGAGCTCCCACTGGACTTGAATAGCCTGGAGGTATTGAAGAGACATGGACGTGGCTTAGTGGTAGACTTGGTAGTGTTAGGTTGTTGGTTGGACACGATCATCTTAAGGATCTTTTCCAAACAAAATGATTCTATGATTGTAACCAAGAGTCATGATGTGCTCCCTAAGACTTTTGATTTTTGTCAGAAATATAAGTAGGTAGAATAGAAAATATAGTTAATGAAATTAGAGAATCAGTCTTTCTTTTTTTTCCTTTTTTTTTTTTTTCCTCCTATATGGAAGAGATATTTTGGTGAGGTATGATCTAATTTTGGTGAGGCCATATCTAAAGTCAGCTTAGTACTTTAGCACAAGCAAAACAAAGAAAGTATAAGCTCTCTAGAAACAAATTCTATTGACTTTGTGTGGTGCACAGTATTCAGCTTTCTCCTGCTACATTCAAAAAATTGCATTTTCATGTACAGGTACAATCTTTTTCACCACATCTGAATTCCATTTATTCTGCCTACACACTTTACATTTCTGAAAAATAGTACACTCACAGAGCACTTCATCAAGTGAGGATATGGGCCCTTCTCTAGCCAAACAGACCTGCCTATACAGCATTACACAATTCACCCAATGTTATCTCATCCCACTGCTTCAGTTCTTTCATCTATTTTAACCTCTACCTAAAATTATCAGAGGAGAAAAAAACAGTTTCCACATGATAGCTTTTCAAAGAGGAGAGTGCAGGTTAGGGGAATACTGTTCATCATGATCTTCTAGGCATTTTAACTGATGTAAGCACTAATGGAATCAGGAGTCTAAATAACAGCTTTTGAATTGGCCTAGAAAGTCTTAATGGACAACCTCTCTGCTACAATAAATAACACAGAGGAAAAAAGGTTCACAATACCAGAGGAAATACATATACGGCAAAGAAAGGAAACCTTCACTCACATCAAGAAATGGAAAGATTGATTTTACATGTGGCTTTATATAGATAAAATGCACTCAGAAATACACAAAAATAATGGAATTAAATATGTAAGCGTATACAAACTTTAAGAGCTGAAATCCTTTCTCACCTGATTCAGAAAATGAGCAAACAAGTTATTGATTTAAGATATGAACCTGACACATCAATCAACTCATTCACCTAAAGTTTACTTTTTCCTCACCTTCCTTATTTCTCCTCTCAGTTTCTGGAGACTGCTCACCCACACTAAGCCAACACACCCATACAGTTTATAGTCAGAACAGGATACGTTACAGTGAGGAACTCGTGCAATGAGAGCTATGCAGAGGTAAGCAGTCTGAGTGAATGGGGATAAAGACACCATTGCAATTCAGTTTGTGTCTAATTAACTCTGAAAGACTGTGCAAAGAACTAGACCGTGTCAGTTTATAGAAGCTGTCTGATACTTGTATTGATTTCTGAGGCTCTGACTCAGCACTTAAGCAGTTGCTAGAGTTTTAACTCAACCATACTCGAGTGTATGTACTGCTTGCAGCAGAGCCCTTTTCTTTAGGGTTTATTCCTGCACACAAGCATTACATGGAAGTTCTGCATAGATCTATGCTTTGTTGATGTACATGAAAAAAATGGTGTCACAATTGAGCAACCTTGGTGAATTAAAATGTTAACAATCATTCTGCATTACAAATTTCTAACTATGTAGTTAGACTAAGTTTTTTTAATGGCATAGGTTTCCATTGATTTCAGTGTAGAAACAGATTTTAGCTCATTTGATATTGTAATTAGTTTAGTCAAGCCTTGTCCAATCTCCTTTCATATCTTCCCATTTTAAGAACAATTACATGCATAGCCAGCTGTTGTCCAAGTTTTCTTGTATCTGAAATATCAGATATATTTTGAGGTAGACCATTAATATTAGATTTCGAGAAATTAAATACATTTAGATATTTTTCATTATAAATATAATATGTTAAATATTGAGAAAGGATACACATAGAGAATGCACAGTGCTAAAGAATTCATTCCTTTTACATGAATGCACAATACCTCAGCTCAGGTCATGTAGCTGAATACATTACCACGTATTACACTGTTCACATGAACACTCTTAGTTTATGACAAACACAACACAATTATACTAAGCCTTCTTTCATTGCAGACTCTTGCATTGATTGTGGTTTGAGACATGCTGACAGTACTCAGAACTCAGTACTACCAAGTTCAGCAGACCAGTTTGTTCTTCTACCTCTATTAGCAATTAAGAAACTGGTACCAGGAAGTACTATCTTTGGAGTAGCCAATGAAGAAATCTTGCCTGTGAAAGCCACCTATTTTCTTCTACCACCTACTGTGACCACACCGTTGCAAATAACACAAGAGCATGATATTCACCTCCAGGGCTTCAGTAATATAGATTTAATAGAAATGTGTTTATAATTATCCTACTCCATATTTGAAATCACTTACAGAAAGCTATACAAGTCAATGAAGGGAAGTAACATGACTCATCAACAAGACTACAGATCAGTCATGATAGTGCTTTGCAATACTGGAGATTACAGATAAACTGCAGCTTGAACAAACAGATCTCTAATAAAATCATGAGTAGAATTCTTCAAGAAGGATTTGTATCACCTTATATTAATCATTTGCAAAAATAAAATTAAAGTATTACAGAATAGAGGAATAAAAAAGACAGAAGGTAAAAGGAAGGAAGAAAAAAGAGAGAAAACAGAAGAGGACAGTTTGAGCCATCATACATAGGAAACAAAAGCCTCCAATGGAAAAAAAAAATAAAATAAAAAAAAAAAAAAAAAAGAGGAAAAAAAAAGGAGAAGAAGAAAAAGGAAATTGCCAGGGATTTTATTTGGTACTAAAGCAGAGAAATCAAAGCTCTCAGATTCTATTGCCACACAGACTTTAAGAGGCTTAAGGCTCCTAAACAGCAGTTCTTCAGATGGCATTCCAAAGGATTTTGAAATGTCAGTAGAAATTCTCTAGGACTGAAAAAAAAAAAAAAAAAAACAAGACAAAAAATCTCAGATCAGCACTTGTAAATTCAAATATTTATTTTGTGTTTAAACACCACAGACACTAAGACAGAGACAGAATAACCTTACAGCATTTTTCATGCCAGTGCTTTATTTTTAAGCATCCCAGAGAGGGCTCAAGGGAAGAAAGTCTTATCAGCACTTTTTGGATTAAGTGCTAAGTGTCATTCACGAAGGGAATTGGCTTGAATTCTCACTCCTACCCCCCCAAATTGAAGACTTATTTAATGTGATCTGACTGTGATTGATCAAGGCAGAAAGCAAGAGAATGACTTGCATGCACATATGGTCCAAAGTTCAGTGACTCACAAGAGAGTCTCCTTCACAATAAAATAAAATAAAATAAAATAAAATAAAATAAAATAAAATAAAATAAAATAAAATAAAATAAAATAAAATAATGAAATATGCCTTCACTGCCTTTATGATCAGTCTTTATCCCACAGTATTGGCCCATTTTTAATACTAAACAGATACGATATCATCAATCTTCCACAAGAATGCACCTCTTGATAAGGCCCTGTAGAGCATTTCATACAGGTCTCTACTATCAGCATGGGTTTTACTGGGGTAAAACCTCTAAACAAGAGCAATTGCATCATTAAGTCTCTTCCATGAAAACTCCATTTTAATGTATGAAAATGACGTTTGTCATTGTGATATTTCTCCTTTCAATACCTCTTCCAAGACCTCATACTTTGATCAGAAGTTTTCTTGTTTTCAGACTAAAAATTAAACTCCTTTGAACCTGGGGCAAATCTCATAGATTTATTCATTACTGAAAGGAAGATCTGTTGAAGTCGCTTGATGTTTTAATAGAAAGTATCCCTTTCAAGTCTTCATCTTGCTGTGTTAAGAAATGGAAGAGGGAAAGAAATTTCTCTCATTCTTTAGACCATATCTATTATTTGTTGTCTTGTTATGCTAGTTGTCCATCTATGTCCCAAAACTAGACAAAATTCTGCTTCTGTGAAAAAAGATAATCAGAAATAGACATGATGCCCCAAAATCCCAGATACTCTATTACAGATTTTATACTTTTGTATCTCAGAGTGAAATACTTTGTGATACACATTCTAGAACGACATTTGAAGGAATGCTTTTGTAGAAGACCTGAAAAATCAGTCAGGCAAAACAGGCGTCCGTCTCTAAAAGTTACTAGAGTGCATCAGGTTAATTTCTTGTTTTCTTCCATCATGACTATTAACAATATGAAGAATGGTCTAGTTACAGACAGCTTGATCACCACTATTTTAGGAAAGAAGAAAGGCAAAGATCATTTCTGAGTTCAGTTACAAGGTTGAAGAACAAATATCTATTGTCAGTATTTCTGGTCCCTGTGGAATTAAGAACTAAAATCTGATTTTTGAATGAATAAATAAAGAGTAGATGCTCAAAGGGGTGCATACAATATGTAGATGATAAATTACATTTCAGTTGAAAAGATTTTTTCATTACAACATATTTATTAACCCAAGAGTAAGTATGCCTTGATGACTGCATTGACTTGATCAAAATGTAATTTTGCAAGCTACCAATCACCTAGTCATGGTCTGAATTCAGACTCCTTTTCTGAATTAAGATAAAATTTAAGTATCATATTATAATAGCCTTGCTGAGTACAGATAAAAACAGTTTGTGACAGCTGAAAGAAAGAATAAAATCCTAAAAAACTTCAAAGCTACAGCAAAGTCAAAGAACATGGAGTAATTAACAGAACTTCCACCTGCTGAGCTAACATTGCCATCTTCATAGTCTCATACCTGCAACCATGCCATATATTCACAGCAGGCTCAGTCTGCCATGAATAGAAATATAAGTGCCAATGACAGCAGAAAGAATCTCCACAACTTCATCACAATCCATTGTTAGCACAGATGTACATTTAATATGCGAGAAAACCCCAAACAGAATCCAGTTTTACCTTCTTCCATAACTGCAGAAACAAATTTTCCTTCTCTTTTACATACCTATTGAATAAATAGTTATGGATAAACTTTTTTTCTTTCCACACTTCATGTTACATTACATTAGAAAATGAAAAAAATCATGAGTGTTAATTTAAAGGAATGCTGAAGAAAGAAAAAGAAAGAAAGGAAGGAAGGAAGGAAGGAAGGAAGGAAGGAAGGAAGGAAGGAAGGAAGGAAGGAAGGAAGGAAGGAAGGAAGGAAGGAAGGAAGGAAGGAAGGAAGGAAGGAAGGAAGGAAGGAAGGAAGGAAACAGAGAGAGAGAGAAAGAGAGAGAGAAAGAGAATTCTACTCTGGTTAGGTTTTATTCTTTAGCCTGTGCAAACTGAAATTATGAAAAGAAAAAAAAAAAAAAAAGATTGTTTCTACAGTTTAGTTACTTTGGAGAATAAGAACTCATGGGTCACTTCCAGTTTGTAATCTCTGTGCATTACCGTAGACTTGATTTTAAACTTCCATCCCTTGAAAGAGGAGTGCTTTTGTACAGAAAAAAAAAAAAAAAAAAAAAAAAAATTGTAGAATGAAATAATTTTTTTTGCCTTTTTTTTTCTTTTTTTTTTTCTTTTTTTTTTGTTAGAAAACTAGTATACTAGGTAGTCGCCATATATTTTCCCTTTTACAGTTTTTTTTCCTCTCTAGATTACTAAAGCAATATCAAAATATGCCTGAATTGTTAGAGAGATTACTCAGAAGCTCAACTAGTTTTAAGTATTTAAAAATTCTTTAAATTAAAATAACAGAGATGAATTTTTAGGATTACTGCTTCGTGGTTTTTTGTTTTGGTTTGGTTTGTTTGTTTGTTTTTTGTTAGTTTGTTTTTGTTTTGTTTTTAATACTAATTATAGTCTAAAAAGTTTAGAACTAAAATGAGATTGTAATGTGTCAACAGACATGCTATGTAATTCAATGCACTTTTCTAAACCAATGTCCAAGCATAACAAGTTGCAAATTAATTTTAATATCATTTCAGAGTCCCAAGCTTTTAGCCAAATAATAAGTTTGAGGTAATATTCTACATGTCTACAATTGTAATTGTATATAAACAGATGCTATTTTTTTTTGAGAAAAGAAATTAGTTACAGATTATTAGAGTAAAAAAAAAAAAAAAAGTAGCTATATAATACTAAAATGTAAATTTGAAAAAAAGAAGTGCTAAGAGCTTCTCAAATACATTTTGCTGCAATTTGGGTGACACCTCATTGACACAATAAAACAACAACAACAAAAAAAGATAAATAATTAAATGTAAAACCTGACATTTGTTAATCCTGAGTAAAAATGCATGAGAAAAAAATGATTGTCAGTAAATTACTATACCACAGTTCACAGGCTACTCATGAGTCAATACTGTCCCCACTGTACAGGCAGAAAAAGCCTACATTTAGGTTCATCATCCTTGACCCTCACAAAAGAGGAACAGAAGGATCAGAACACAAATGAAGAAATGCCAGGAGTAATTAAACCTTTTACTTACCCAAGTGAATAGCAAGAGGCAAAACACATACCACATGTATGTATTACACCTCTTTCCCAAGTCACATCTCTGTTGGCTTCTACTAGTGGTTTTAACTCCTTTGAGTCTAAGTACAATCCTATACCATGTTTCTATTAGGCTTCTGCTGCTCAGATAATCTATTTTCAGTAAGAAGTATTAGCTATAACCAACTCTCTAATGCAATTTACAGAATCACAGAATGGCTGAGATTGGAAGGGTCCTCTGGAGGCCACCTGGTACAACTCCCCTCCTCAAGCAGGGGCACCCTGAGCAGGTTCACAGGACCATGTCCAGACAGCTTTTGGGTCCAAGGAGGGAGACTGCACAAACTTTCTGAGCAACCTGTGCCAGTGCTAGCCACATGCACAGTAAAGGTTTTCTGGATATTTAGACAAACCTCTAGTCTTCCAGTTTGTGATCATGGCCTCTTGACTTATCACAGGGAACCACTGAAAAGAGCTTGGTTCTGTCTAGTTTGTACTAAATACCTTCAGATATTTATACACCTTGATAAGATTGCCCTGAGCCTTCTCCTGAGAGTTTTCATCTCTCTTTGGAGAATGAGATATGAAACGCACTGGTGTTACTAACATTTTCCTCACGATTCTACCACCATAATGTGAAATGTGAAAAGTCTCCCCATTTAAAAAAACTGCTAGCATGGGAGAGCCTCTTATTCTCTGTCAACTGCCTGGATAATAGAAGCAGTTCAAGGTGGATGCTTTGAAAGTCATTTGTTGTTCTTAGCATCCATTATAAAGCACAGGAGAAAGGATATTTTACAGTATATCTGATATTAATATTGCTGAAATTTGAAAATTATTTAAATCAGGTCACCATCTGAGGTCACCATCCAAAGGGGAGGAATTGCACTTGGGATTCATAATATATCATAGATGGACTTCTGTATTACACTTATAGTAAGTGAAAAATAAAAATAGAAATAATGATAATCAATTGTGTCTCTTGAAGATTTTGTTACTAACTGTCAAAATTATATATACACCCCACATAGCAGAAAAGAGTTCTGTTAATTTCCTGTCTCTACAGTGTGAGATAGCTTTAGTAGTGTTTTCTTTACAAAGTTACAGGAAACTGACTACCCTTTCAGAATAGCATCAGAGTCTTGCAATAGGCTGGGTCATCATCACCACCCTCTTCAAAGAATCTACTAAAGCTGTGTTTCAGTTCCTGTACATTTGTATGGTGAAAGAACCAACAGGTACTAACCAGTATTTGATCAGTACCAAGGTCTCTCCTGCCTAAATGCCTTCTTGTGCATAAAAGGTAGCACCTTTATCTCCTTACTGTTTATAAAAATAATTTTCATTCTTTCATTTCTATCACTTTGATTTGATTTAATTTAGAACTCCAAAAAGAAACATGATACATTTACCTGTATTTTTCCTGGAATGATTCTTTCTGGATTGTTTTTCAATAGAAGTAAAAATTAAAATACAATTATTTTATATTTTTTACTCTAGTTATCGATCATAAAGTTGCATTTTTGAGAAGCTTCCAAATGCAAGTCCTTGCAGCACTGAAAAGCAATGTTTTCAGAATTCAGGGGGAGGAAATAACTACCCTCTCTGCCCCCCAAACAATTTAAACCTACGATACTGTCAACATTCACACAAAAGATACAAGAATAATGCAGAAGAGAAGAGGGGACAGCCAGCTACTAACAAGGGAAATAAATAATGTAGGGTGTATTTCAACAAGGACAGGGTCTTAATTAAGGAGGGATTTGGAGAGAGAGAAAGAGGGGGGAAAAAAATAAAAACACTTTATTGTAATAAGATAATTAGTGGCAGTGGTTTACATCAGCACAAAACTAGGACAGGCAGTTGGCAATTAAAAATACTGCTTCCTTGGCTGTGTCAGTCAAACAGCACAGAGCAGCAAACATTTCTAAGCACAATGAAGTGCTAGATATCAGCTGGAACCCTAGCCCTTTCCTCTTTTCTCATCATTGTATTTTTGAAACCATATAGTATGCATATTTTTTCCCCCTTCTCTAAGTGCTTTGAAAGTAAAATGGATGATTCAAAAACTGAATACCACATTTTCCCAAAGTAAGACAAAAGTGGGAGGCTGACAGAAGCAGCATGGATGAGCATGAGGGAGAGTGAAGAGGTCTCAGGTTTCCAGTTTGGGTATACATCATATGCAGTGCACATATTTATGAGCAGGAAGGGGTTAAGTCAAAAACTACAAAGTTGAAAACAGATTAGTTAGGCTATGCATAAAAAAGTTTGCTATCTTTCATCTTTGAAGAGCTTATGCAGCTCCTTCATTTGTCTTACTGAGACTTACGTACCAACATTTTTGCCAAGGAAATGAAAAGATAATTTATGCCCAATTCAGCATACCTTGTGTATCCTCTGACTCTCTTCTGAAATGGTCTTAGAGTCTTGGAAGTTACACTAAAACATCATCTTGTCTAATCTGTCAGCGACAACAGAAATAGTCACTATGGAGTGTATTGTTTATTCTCCAACCCTGAGACCAGGTAAATAATACTTTTATTTATTTATTTATTTATTTATTTATTTATTTATTTATTCCTCCAAGCCCCTGTATCTAAAGTTCCCTATCATTCCTCTGACACAGAAATTATCTTGGGTCACAGTGGGGCTATGCTGGATACTCCAAGATATAGGGTGACCAAAATACAACAGTTTGTCAGGTCTTTTCAGAATCCAGTGCCCCAGAGCATTCTACACCATACCTATAAGGGCTGTTACCAGCATTATGCTTAGCTGAGAAAGGACATTACAAAGGAAGTACTTAAAATTTCTTACTATTGAAGCAAACAGTACATTAGTTTTAAGTTAGCCAAGGAATTATCCAAATGCTAAACAAATAGCTTCAGTTGCTTTAGCCCTCCATTACCTTACTACCCCTAATATGCCTCTTTCACCTCCTTACTATCTTCCCTTGCCTAGCTGTGCCAAGCTCTCCTCACAGAAAAACTAGTGACCTTTCTCCCTATCCTTTTTTCCTTTCTCCCACCTGTGGCCACACACTCCCACACCCCATGAGTCTTATCTGAAGAGGAAGGTCTTGAGAAGGGGCCATGGTTGAAGGGATTTAAGGACCCTCATCTGAATAGCACCAGTTCTTCAGGCCCCTTTCCTGGGCCCAAAGAACAGTTAAGATAAAATATGTCAATATTATTTTCACACTGCTACAGGTATCTGCACAGAGTACTCATTAGAGGTTGGCACTTTTTTTTTTTTTTTTTTTTTTTTAAGGGGGGGGAGGGCAGATTCAAATGCCAGGATGCTCCAGCTATTAGAGTTCATCCAGGACAAAACTGACATAAATGTCATGCCCACTTGTACTATACTGGCCTAGCACAGAAAAGAAAACATTGAAGGCACAATTTGTGTTTGTAGGTGTGTGGACAGGATTGTTCAAGGGGGAAAGAAGGACCAAGGATTATAAGCATAGGGGGGTTATATAAATGCATGCTACTTCCATCCAGCAGAGATTTGTTTATTCATTTGCCTATTTCTGTCATATAGGGATCTTAAGCTAGAACACATAATAACAAAAAGGTGTCTAAAATTTCTGCTTCCAGAAGCTTTAAGCTTAAAAAAACTTAAATGTTAGTAAAAGCTAACATTATGTTATACGTTACAGAGAAGGCATGTACTTCCTCAAAAACTCGGACTTCTTTGGGTAACAGAGGTTGGGTCCCATGAAAGTAAACCACCAATTTACTAATCTGCTTCTGAAATTTAGGCCACTACCTTTAATTTACTCTTCTGGGAGCAGTCAAAGATTATAGGAGAAGAAAAAAGGATAGCAAAAAATTTATTTTAATCTGAAAATAGCATGAGGGTTTTATCTTAATACATTTCGATTTTCTATTGCTATTCACAAGCAGATCTGCTTTAGTGTTTAGCATATATGATACCAGTGGCACTGACACCTCCAGAAGCTGAGTCAACTGACGCAATGAACTGCCACTGCAGCACTTTCCTGGAATGAAGAAAACATCTGGGACTCAAATATCTGATGGCTTACTTATGGCTACAGTAAGACTTTACTATGCATTAATGTTTCAATACTCAGTCTATTAAGCTATTGAAAGATAACAGCACACAAGAATGTTTATTCTGGTACTGCAATACAGCCACTGTGATACAAAAATCCTCACATGCTCTCTCCCTGTCTCCCACCTTTCTCTTGGGCTGATATTTGGGTTATGCCAAAAATTAATGAAAGTCTCTATTTACAGTCTTTATTTACAGCAGGAAGGAATCTTCAGCACTCATCTGCAAAGACTGACTGCAAACATGAAAATCATTTACAATGAATATGATGTTATGCTTCTGTTAAATTTCCTTGTACTGTAATGACTAAGACTTTCCCACTGTTATAACTAAGAGCTAAATTCTTTCATATAATTACAGTCATTGAAATATTATAATGAAGAAAACTTGTACTGCTGTGAGAATAGAGATGCCTGGAAATTTTAAAGCAGAAAAACTTTTGTAGAAGTATTAGGTTCACCAAGTGTCATGGCATCAAATAATTCTCACTGCATTGAACACCAGAATTAAAGGCACATTTTCTGCATTTTCCTATGTGTGCTACAGAGCTAAGTAATGTGTAAGTAGTGGATTCCTGACCCTAAGGTCTTCCATAAAGACACTAATGACCATATACTGTAGTGTGGCAGGCAATGGACATGAACATTTTGCAAAGAAACTTCTACCCTCCTCCCTCTCTATCTCTGATGTCTGTTGACTACAGCAGAAAACAGTAAAATGTCCAAATCCACTAATTTCTCTGCAAATCATGCTGTAGACTAATGCTAGTTATATAGTAACCAACACTGCTGCAGTTCACAAGCGGAATTGTAAAACACTCAAAACTCTTTCTGTTTGGTTGTGGCACCTGTCTAGAATACCTTGTCCTCAAAATAAGCTCAGCTCTGAGATTTATTATTCATACCATTTCTGGATTGATTCCCTCCAGTCTGAAGAGTATATTGTCTGCATGTATTAGATCAGAGAGAACTACTCTGCATGTATTTGCACTGAAAGCAATATACACCTCAGTTCTTTACAGTACAAACTGTCATCAGGAACACTTACCATTTCTACCACTTTGGTCTTGATAAATAGACATAGAAGGTAGGATTCAGTTGCATGAACACAAATGTCTGGTGGCATTTCATATGCACTAATGTGCATTGGCTGGTCTCCAGCTGCCACTCCTGAGGACAGGATTCTCCTGTAGATATTACATCCTGTATGACACACCTGTGTGGATGTTTTGGTTATCATAAGGCCATTTCTAATGGCACTAAGAGACCTATATTTAGACAACTGGAATACATCCAAATGTTGAGATAACTCCAAATTAAAGGATATGAAAGTCAATGTCTATATACAAAATGTATGTCTAAACTCACAATATAACCATTACAGTCAGTGGAACAATGTAACTCATCACAAAGTTTGCATTCAACATCTGACCACCCAAATATCTCCTTTAAGCTCCACTGACTGGCTATTCATTTGCTGTAACAGAAGTCTGGACATCACTGACTTGTAGACTCACAAACTTAAATTTCTTAATCCCTAATTTTCATTCCATCCAAGTGATTAACCCATTCCCTATAAAGAAAATCATTTCAGCTCATCTGCTAATTATTCCAGTTGTTGACATCTCATTGCATAGGCATTTCCAAAGTTAGGAACTCACACAGTTCCTACCAAAGATTAACCAGAATCTGGTATGATCCTCTATCTAATTTAAAACTTGTTGATCAGATATCCCCAGTTTATTAGAACCATGTTTAGAATATAGGAGGCTACATGAAATGAAAAATAATCAGAGACAGGTATTCAACAGTCTTCAGAAATGGAGAAGGAGACGCAGAAACAAGCATGTTGAAATCCAGGCAATTAAAAGCACAGGGCAATTTGGAGAGCTGGCTCAGGAGCACAGGCTCAAACAGTCTGCACATATCAAGGTGAGTTCAAGCATAAAGATTTGGTATTCCCAGTAAGATACATTCACATCTTGGTGACAAAGGGTCATGGTGAAGGGCACACTAGTCCTGTGTTACATTTCAAGAATGTAGCACATTAAAGGTGAACCTTTTCAAAAGTTCCCCTGCCTACTCAGCTGAGCTACACTAGCCTCATTCTGAGAAAGCAGTGACATATTACTTTTAGCATTTTTCACATATGGATGAAATCTGTTAACCTAATTTTAAAAATAAGTAAATAAAAATAAAATATATATATATAAAATAAATAAAAATAAAAACTCTCCCTCCCCCCCCACCAAAAAAAAAAAAATCATCCAAATGCACATGTTGCAACAAAGAAGAAAGCAGTCTGAGATCACAGCTCACAAGGAAGCCCCGTACCTTGAGTAGGTCAACAAATTTAAAAGAGACACAAAAGCACTGTTGAAGGAGCAAGAATTCAGAATCTGAACTAAAACAGCAGGAAAAGACCAGAAAGTGAAAGGTAAAGACAGAAAGAGAAGTCACACATTTGAAAGTACTTTACCTTCTGCGGCAGTTTCCAATGCACCTGCACACCTATTCTCAGATGCTGAAAACACTGAAAAAAATCCTCACACAAGAAGCTTCTGAAAATAATAAACCCACATTTTAATGGGACATATGAATGACTCTGCTAATGAAAACTAGTGCTAACTATGAAAGAAAAAAAAAAAAAAAAAAAAGACTTTCCAGTATTCACTATTTGACATGAAAAATCTGTCTTCAGAAGTCTGAATACAAATACCCAAAGAGTGCAAAATAAACAAGCAAAACCCTGCTGTATAATACTTATAATAGCTTTTTGGGAAGTCTCTGTAAAGGGTAACATCACATTTAGGCATGTGCTCTATGATTAGATCAAAAAAGTTGCCTACAAGAACAGGGTACAGCTATTTTATCTTTTCTTCCTCTGCAGTCCTTTATATTATCATTAGATGATAATATATGCAGTTGGTTAGGTAATACACTTTTTTTTCTATATACTGTTTTTTTCTTGGGTAAGAGATTGTGCCTTAGTGCATGAAGAATTCCATGATTAGGATCCTCCTCTGAAAGAATGGTACTTTTACCTTATATTTGTCACTTCTAACAAGTGACATTTTTACCACTCTGGAGAGATCATCTTCAATTTTGTCCACAATCTGTAGAATACGCAGATAGAGAGCAGTGCTATCTCAGTGCTGTTTATGTCAACAAATGTACCTTAATTTCTTCAAGCTAGTAGGGATAAAATTAGTGGTTCCACTTGGGTGAGCTGGCTATGCATGGTCATGACTTTCATGATGGCCACTCAGTTTGTCCAGTTTTCATCAGCAGCTACATGAGAAATCCATTATAGTGTTCTATCCAGTCCAAATTTGCTGGCTTTAAGTTTAACTGATTTCATTTATTTATTTATTTTGTCTTAGAGCTGTCAGTCTGTTAACTTTGCAAAGACATCACAGCTTTCTAAGGCTAATCTGCACTTACCAGAATTTTGTTGATATGACAATATTTTGACTGCTGCTGTAGCTTATACAAGATTAATAACAGTGTTTTCCAACATGAGAGCTATGGAAACTGCATGTAAACTAGTTTACAAATTACTTTAAGTAGTCATATGGACAATACACCAGGTAAATATGCTACAAGAGTAGGATTGCCAAAAGTAATGGTTGACATCTATGTTGATCAATAAATAATCATCTCACTTTGTCTCTGAGCTCTTTGCAAAGAGTAAACAGCCCTGGAACAACTGTTCTTGCCTGGGTAAGACATTGGGTCTATCCAGGGGGCTTTCAGCATAGCTATGTATAAGCCACGCCAGGAAAACTCTGAAGTGCAGACAAACCTGCAAGGTGGCTACAACCATATTATTCATTAACACATTCTCAGGCTGCTCACAAGATCAATCCAGCTCTGGTGCAAGTGGGTTTCACTCACCTAAGATCCAGCAGCCTGAATGCCCCATCACACTTCATAGGAGGCACACACGTGTGCCTGTCTGTCATCCTCAGAATAGGCAGATGGGACAGTGCTGTCCTCCATGGACTGCAGCTGCCAGTCCTCCATGTCACTCATGCCTCCCAGTAGACATGATTGCACCCAGGGTTTCATCTCAGAAGTCAAGCAGGAGCAGCCCGTCACAGATCTCAAGACTGGTGCTCTCAGCATATAATTTGCTGCTTTGCCTTAAGGCCAAATTGAAGATGCTCTAAACAGGAGTGTAAATGTAGGCAATCAACCCAAAGAGACCTGACCAAGTGAGAAAATGAATGTAATAAATGAAAAGTAATAAAATAAATGAAATAAAATAAATAAAATAAATGAAAAGTAATAAATGAAATGAAAAGTAATAAATTTGAGGTTAGATACTGTTGTAAACAGTACTATGGGGTAAAACCTGTTTTAAAAAAAAAAAAAAAAAAAGGTATTGAGTATGTTTAACTGTTTACATTCTCTTACTGGACCATATCAGTAGAATTCTGTGAATTACACTAAACCTCATATAAATACACAGTCAGTGAAGCTCTGAGTATACAACAGCTGAGGAGATGGTCCATTACTTTGAGGATACTTTCAGTTGCTGAATGTCAGAGTAACTGTTTCTATGAGAAGTGTTCAACAGAATAATTTTATGTGAAATCACTTTACCTCATACTATTTATTGTTTTGCTTTATCACCAGAAACAAGAATGAAGCTACCACACTGTGATTCTTTATGGAAAAGCTTTGTGACAGATGCTCCCAAGCATACTGCTAAACCCTGGGAAAGCAATTGGAATGAGGAGTTGAATTTTTAATGTTTTAAAACTGCTGACAAACATTTTTAAGCTGAAATGTTTTTTAGCATATCAGAGTCTGTTCAAAAGGCACACCTTGTGAGCTGCTTGAAGGGGAAGCTTTAACAGAACAGTAAGGCAAGTAGTTTCAATGGTACTTGATGGTTCCTCAAAATGACCTAATTTCTTTTAATTAACTATCAGATTGTGTTTTCTGTCCCACTTTAGCATTTGAGAAAATCTACTATTAATCCTTACCTACTATTACAAGCAGAAGTGTAATTGACTTTTCGCTAATATATGGGTAATCCCCGCTTTTCATATACTATTAAATGTTCCTAAATCTTGGAAAAGCTTCTGCTGTTGCTGCTTTTAGAAAATAGACAATGCTTCTGTTAAGTCATCTAAACAGAAACATACATTTTGAAAATCAAAGCTGCCATAACATGAATCTTTAATTTCTGCAACGTTGCAGGTGAATTAAAGGATATGGCTTTAAAATGATACAGCATTCTCCTACTACAGAGTGATAATTTCCAATTTAGGTTCAGAAACACATATAGTTTCTTGACAGATATCCTTACATATGTCTTAGGTGGTAATGGACCTAGCTAAACTTCAAAAACCTAATGAGCCATCAACATCAGACAGCAGTTATTGATCTCTGAGTGACACCATTTAATTTCCCATACTCTATATAAAACTCTTCACCAGAGGAAATGTACTAATATGAATGGAGAAGCCCATGAACAACAAGCTGAGAAGACAATGTTCTCTTGTAACATTTCATTTCATTGATCTCCTATGACATTTTTCCTTATAGATGAAGATCTTCAAGGCATTTGAACCACAATTTTTATTACCAGCATCAATGTGACATTTGATTAAAGATAAGCCAAGAAAGACTGGTTTGAAGTTACTGGATTTTCCTCGATTTTCCTCTGTTAATAACTTAATCCTTATGTTTCTGATGTGATTTCGTTTGTTGATGCAACTAAAAATTCTCTGCTCTCTGTATTATTTTTTCCTCAAGGCCTTCCCACATCTATTGAATGCTTACACTTCTACACAAGCTATTCACGACACTGCATCTGTGAGTTAATCTTGTATTGTGTTTTAAAAACTCATTAATTCATTACACGACTAGGAGCGTTGTAAAATATGAGATTTGCTAAAGTTGTAGTGGGACACCTACACCACCTACTGTAGCTGCTAGCCACCAAAGGCTAGCAGCTAGAATGTACATTTAGAATGTACATTCTAAAACAAAATAGGCTTTATCAAAGGGAGCATCTCAGATAGGATTCTCTTTCAAATAATTCCCTGAAAGAGTATTTTTCTGTCCATAAACTATAGAAATACCTAAGTTAGACTTGCCAGCCTAGATCTCATAAGTAATGACCTACATTCTTCTGCAATCATGACAACAGAAGGCTCAGGAGCCTAAACGTTGCTGAATGTCTACTGAAAATGGACATCTCCGCAAATCTCATCAAGAGAGTAATCAGAAAAGAGTTTTATCTTTTCGATGCATTTTTCAGTAGCTGCTGCTACTACTTATTCTCTCAACTAGAATGGAGAACTACCTGCATCAGTCCTTCCTCCTCTGGGCTCGCTCTGTGCAACAGGCTGCCTAGGAACAGGAACTTATTTCTCTTATTCTACTCCCAAAAGAGAATTTGGGCTAGCCATTTTCAACTCACCTCAACTCATTTGTGATAAATTTCAATTATCACAAATAATTATTGCATTTTAATTTCTTTGAGAAGGAGGTATGCAAGGGGAAAGCTTTATAATGGAGAGGATAAACCCGTGAAGAAGATATCCCAGAACATTGGTTTATTACTGCAAGAAAACTGCAAGTTCATGCTACTGTGAACTGACATCACTTTAAGACCTTAGAGAGCACTGTTTGGGCAAGGAAATCAAAAACTACCTTTCAGAGCAGAAAGGCTGAACTGCCCTCTAAACATTCTTCTTGACTTTCTTAGCAAGAGAAAACTGACAAGAAAATAAACATATCTAGAAATAATGAGCAGGGAGAGGAATACAAGGAAATGGGAAAGCAGTCAGATTAGCAAATTAGCAAATCCATTAGACACATTAGTAAATGAACTCCCTACCCTCCCTGTCCTCCAGTTGGAGGACACATAGAAACATGCAGGTTCTGAGTAATCTGAGACATGACAAATGAGGAATCAGTATTCAAAAATGAGTAAATGAGTCTGCTAGTTGCTGTCCGGAAAACTTAACTTCAGATCAAGAAAATAAAAATTAAAAAATAATAATGCTTGTACTGTAGACATTAACTGAGCAATAAGGAGAAAATATCTTGTTTTTTTAATAGAAGCTTATTATGCTGTACATACTTAATATGCTATGAGTAGGTGGAGGGAATTCTGAATTTTTGAAAAATGTTGCTCATATTTTTGGTCTGTAAGGTGACAGTCAGTCAGGCTGACCTGGAAATAATCAGGTCGTCACAGGAAAACTGAATGAGGAAAATAAAGCTGAATAGTGAAATAAATACCAATCAGATGAGCTCAGAAGTGTTTTTCTAGGTTTGTATTTGTTAAATACTCTTTAAAAATAAATTGATCATCAAAGATAGAGAAGATGTGAGATGCATTTTCATTAACAATTGGGAAGAGGTTAAACAGCATAATAATTAAATTAGCAGATGATAATAAATTGTGAAATATGGTAAAAGACTTCTGCAACAAAGACAAAGAATATATAGAATTTCTTCATGTTTGACCAAACAGGTGGAAGATGGAGAAACAAGATGAAGTTATTTATCAAAACGTGAGTAAACTAATACAATATAATTTCAGAATAGAATTTTGTGAATAACATATTACACAAAAAGGTCAATATGACTTTGGGCAACACATAGAACTATCTTTATTTACAGCAAAGAAGCAATAATCTTTTTTTACAAAACTAGCAGAATTTAAATTAACGTATTCAATTTTAAGAAACACAGCCCAATCAACATTAGAAAACTGAGGGGAGTTTGGCCAAAAGCATGAAAGCAATCTGAGTGTGAACAGAATAATTTAAGAGGAAAGAGTCAGAGCATGAAATATCCATAGATTGATTAAGAAAAAATGCCTGAAGTTACATGGGTGGAGAGGGAAAAAAAATAAAATAAAATAATAAAAAAAAAAAGTTAAGATCAAATTAGGCAGAATACAATGTTGGGTTGCACATTCTTTACAAGAAATGAGATCCATCAGGTTGTGCTTTGCTAGAAGCCCTGGAAGTTTAGAAAACAAAATTATTGGAAACCATCTTACCTTTGCCAAGAAAAAGACAATTGTCTGTTCCTTATATTTAAATCTATCCGCACCAACCAATTTCCCTATTAATTTCAATAACAAAATAAGAAAAGGCAGCCAAGCTGAAAACTCTCAAGGAAGGAACTAAATTTTTCATAAAGGCACTAGATTTACAAATATGTAGTAATTCTCATGGAGCTCAGTGAACACCAGCTTATCTGAAAAATAATTTTGAAAAATCATTTAAGTGACCTATTTGCCTGAACACTTTAAAAGTATGTTGGAAAATATTGCCATTAAAAAGTCACATCAGTCTTCTATAAACATGAAACTTTACCTCATCAGTCACTTTTTTCCTACCTCTACCTCACATCTAAGTGCAAAGATCTGTTGCTTATCATAATGATCTGAGTATAGTCTTTTGGCAGAAAAATACTTTTTTTTTTTTTTTCCTTTTTTAAATCATCCATAAATAAGGTTATGTACACAATTCTAGAATTTTCCTTTTCTTTCAATTCTTTATCAAATATTACATGTATAAAACTTATGGGAATGTTGCTACTACATCACTTCTCATCATGTCGGATATTATGCTTTGGATAATAAAACTATTGCATATCTATTGTCATAAACAAGACTTTCTGGTAAGACAGTACTTCTTAGGCACACTAAACACCGTAAAACATGAATTTTTTTCATGATTTCCCAGAGAATTATTAAAACTACTCAATTATTGCATAGTTTTTTTCAAGTAATTATAAGATTTCCTCCATAGAAGCCAACAATGTTACATTCTGCTGAACACCTTCAATATAAAGTTGAGATATTTATACATTCCATGGTTGAATCCCTTAGATTTTTGCCTGTACCTTAAGGTGATAACAGAGTTAGCAGGTGCTATTCATACTGCTATAACAATTAAATATTTATACACTAAGCGAAACAAAGAAACACTCAAAAATAATACATGAATAAAGACATCAAATGAAAATTCCTCCAAAAAAGTTAAACGCATTTCAATCTTTCCTTTCTCCTTTGCTCCCAATCATTTCCATCAAAAGATAGGTAAGGTCAGAAGGCTTTACTTTACAGACACATCAGGTGCCTGTAACAACTGGCTCAGTATCAGCTGCCAAGGTTCAGCTGACTGATTAAGTCTTTCTTAATCAGCTGACTGATTAATCACTTTCACTTATGGTCAGCTACCTTCAAACATGGACAAGATCTCTGAAGCAAGCACAAAGAGCATGCTTTGAGAAGGGTTCAGGCACATATCACTGAAGACTAAGAAAATGCTATGTACGGTACAGGATACTCTAAATTCTCTATAAATGTGAAATGTCTTTTAGTTCCTATTTTAAATCAAAGTGTAGTGGAGAATCAAATGTAGTTTTTATTTCTACGCTTTTCCTACACTTTCTCTCCTTTTCCTTTTTTTCTTTCCCCTATTTTATCTAGAATAACCTTTCTCATTTAGAATGAAAATTTGAAATTATTATTGTTTAACTTTCATGCCCCAAGATACTTTTTGCATAGAAATTATAATCAAGATTCATGGACAAGTACAAGGCTAAACATCCCATGTAATTCAGTGAGCTAAAGAAACATACCTTATATGCAAAACCAAGATTTCATTGTTACTATAATAGAAATTGTTAGTATAATATAAAAGACAATCTAATCAAAGATTAGATCCTGTTACAATAATACTAACACAAATGAAATTTCTGCAGCTCATTACTAGTAATGATATAATTGAAATGATGTAAGCAAACTTTCTGTTATCTCCTCCTTCTCCTGAAGTGTTCTGCTCACCTTTCTTATGTCCTTCATGATGGTAAGTTTGAAGGTGCTAGTCTGCCTTAAGGTGAACGGTTCTGTAGTGAGCTGTCAACATCCCAAGCTCTTTACCATAAGGAACAAGAAATCGATGGGGAGAGGTTTCTCTTTGTGTCTCCTGGGTTTGTTCAGGGTTATCTTTATGTTTGCTACACAGGCTATTTGCTCTAATTCAATGTTATATCTGAGTTTCACTTTGTATGATATGTGGAGAATTTTTCTTTGCTTTCTTTTTCATCCCTAGAACCAGGTTTACCCAGCTCACAAGGTTACATTCCTTTAGTGTCTGTGATTTGTGTTTATAGCCCTGGGACCTCTGTTATCAGTCCATGTTTGTGCTTTTAAAGTTCTTGCTACCATCTGTTTCTCTTCAATGGCCTTCAGGCTGTAGCTTCCTGATAACACACCTTAAAGTTTTATTAACATAACTTAGGCGTGCATGCATCTGTGTTCTAGAGGCATTGAAGAGTTTATGTCTAAAAAAAAAAAAAAAAAATCCATTGGATATATATATCTACAGGTGCACATAGACACAGTTTTCTGGTATACAATTTTCTGCCACCAGTATTTATTAGTCATAGCAGCATCACTGATTCATTATCAAAATAGCTTTACAGTTGACTCAAGTGTGATGAAAATCAAATGAAATGTGTTTATTTCTAACATTAACAGTTTATACCATGTCTTAAAGGATTAAATTAAACTTGCAATAATGTAAGAGTTTTAATATGATGAAGAAACAGACTGTAAGTTTTGTTTCTTGTCAAAAGAAAGACATTTGGTGGATGAATACCACATACCTATCATTCAAGAGTAAATAAAGTTGGCAGACCCATAAGAACTGTCCTGTTTCTCATTTGTAGGAATTTCCTGAATCTTGTTTGTAGGGAATAGTGGCATAACATATTGTAGTTATGCAAAACAGTAATGGACACCTGTACTGCTTTATAATGTTTAACTGCCATGTTTGAGAAGCACAAGGAGCAAATGAAGCCACGGAAATCCTATTTGGCCCACACTGCCAGACTAGGTCATACTGGCTTCTGTTGTCATTATGCAGTGTAGATCGACACGTTGGACAGACTGCTTCTTGCTGTTTTTAACTACCAAACCTTTGTAACATACTTTCATGACTGAATTGACTGAATTTCTCTATCTTTAGTTCCTGTATCTATATTCTTTCTATGACTCACCAGAGGTCAGGGAATTACCATAACCCAGACACTTTGAATAGGAGCCCCGTATTTATACAGGTCTTCTTCCAATTCAGGACAATGTTCCATTGCATATACCATGCTAAAATGGAGTTAGCCTGCTACAGAATCCTAATGGACCAGAATCACAACAGGGTTTAATGTAATCACTTTTGTATAGCTAGCAAACCATGATGCTCTTATAAGTCTTCCCCCTAAAACAGGTTGTTTTTAACATGATATTGCACTTAACAATACCAGAGTAAGAATTCTTCCTCCTGTCTAGCACAAAGACCTCTTGCTATATAATCAAAGATTTTATATTTGAAAAGTTTCTGACCTTCATGCTTGCTAAGAAAACAAAAAACACACGGATGAACTGCCCCATTTTTTCCAGCTCTGAAATCTGAAGATGACAATTTAAAATGTCAGCATTGTTAGCTACTCCACTGCACAAAGTTCTATAGATTCAAGGATATTGAAGCCAACAGGCATTAATGGGCTCATGTAATCTGACCTGCATAATATATGTCACTGAATTCCACCTACTCTTTCCTGCATCAAATCAATAACCTCAGGCCAGATAGTGCTTGTACCTTTAGAAAGATGTTGAATCTTGATCTGAAATTTTCACATGATATATAATTCATCATATTAAAGAATAAAATAATCTTTCAGTTAATTAAAAATTAGTAACTAGTGTCTCCATGAATTCCACTGCCTTTATCTTTCAATTACTAGCTTTTCTGCAAGACTTAAATGATTTCCTCTATAAAGATTTTTTCACTACCCATAAAATTACTGTATGTGTTTGAATCATGCAGCAGAGCTCAGTGAAAATATCCTCAAGTTAACTGTCATTCAGAAGACCCACAAGGTTCAGCTTCTCACTAGGATTTAAAAAATTCAGTTCAGCTCTAGAGCCATGTGAACACAGCATAAAGACCAGAAATCTTCACATGTATTTCAAGAAACTTTGGATCTGTCAAGTAACCCTGCAGCTATAAACCAACAGTGAAAAAGGCCTGTGCTTCCAGTTATTCCATCAGCTTCCTCTCATTCGTGCAATACTAGAAGATAAAGAAAGGGCTCTTGTGTCCCATAATCCCAGCAATGTTACTGTAAACTCGGCATTCCTCTTTGTTCCTTTCACTAAAGTTTGCAATAGGAACATCATCACAGTCTGCCCCTGTTCCAAATGCAAGATTTCTTTCAACAAACAGGGGTTTCCACTGCCAGATGTCTTTGTACTAATCCTTTCCTGGGATAGCTCAAAAGCCTTAAAAGTCTTGCTGTTTGGGGTCTGATACTTAGGTCTAGCTCTCTTCCACTCAACAGAGTTGCAAGAAACAACAGTTTCTTGCATAACATGGACTCAAGTTTTCTGCAATCACGCCTCCCTCAAATTAGAGGATTTCATAGTAGAAGGTTTCAGAGAAACAACTAGATGTGACAGAATGATGCTAATTTCTCTAATGTATTAACTAAATAATCTATTTCTTCATTTCAGATTTAAAAAATAAAAAATCAAATCAAAGTAAGCTCTCTCTATACAGTCTCAATTGAATACACATATACTGTTATCAGTCTTTACCACAACAGCAGCCTTACTCCTGGCAATGATAACTTTTTTTTCCTTCACTTTTATTTCCAGTGGTCAATTCTGCACACTGATTCAGTTTTTGTTTCCCCTGTTTTGAAATCCTATGCAGAACTTTTTGTCCAGAAGTCCATCTTTTCCTAAGGATGCTGACCTGCTCTGTTTCTAACTGCTGTTCTCTCTCATACCTCTCTCCTCCCTGCTGTGAGTCTCACTTGACTGACTGTTGCTACATTTTGTATACATGCAGACTAATCAAAGAAAAGGTCTCCCAGAACTAAACTGACTCCCCACTATAAGAATGACTTATGGGAATTGCAGACAGCATTCAACCCATGCACATACATATTAGCTCTCTCTGTTCCAAAACCCTCCTTCTAGAGATCTTTTTTTTTCTAGGTTAAATTGCTGCTGCTTACAAAATACATATCTCTCCTCACTTCTAATCCTATCCTTGCCACAAATTAAGGCTACAAAAAGGAAAATAATTTGATTCCTAACACCCACAGTGTGTTGGAATTTATCTACAAGGATGAACTAAATGATAGTATGCCAACACCTAAAGTTCGTCATTGATAGTTTAATGCTATTTGAACAGTCAGTTACCATTAAAGAGTCGTGTTATGGATGAACCCAAGTCAAAGCTTCAAGGAAGGAAAATTAGCTGGACAACAGCAAATTTAATAAATGCTCTATTCAGTATGGTCTAGGTTTGTGTCTTTCAGCAAACCCCTTTCTGTAGCATCCAATTTATATTGAACCATGTGACAGGACTCCAGGTCAGCCAGAGCTTTGAGATGGGTTTCCAGCATGTTATACCTAAAGCGCAACACACTTCGGTCCCTTCAGCAAATCTGAATTTCAAACAGTGCATTTTATTTGAACTCAAAATAGGAAAAAATAAAATAAAATCAACATTTTAAATAGAAAAACACTGCTCTGCAGAGTTAAAAATAACCAAATTCCCCTGGTCCTGTGGACTTCATAGATCAGCTTTGTTCTCAGAAACTTGCAATGGCTTTCTCTAATAAGACTCCTGTGGTCCATGGGGGAAAAAAATAAAATAAAAATCAAACAGCTCTTCAGCACAGCTTTATCTGTGTTTCTGTTTGTGTCTCTCCTCAGTAACTTCTCAGCCTGACTCCCACTGCAGTGCCCCGCAGAATGTGTCTCTCTCTCTTGTGGCTCCCTCTTCCAGCCTCCATGTCCATCTGCTGAGAAAAAGGCTCTCATCTTCTGCCTTGACAGGACTCCATTTGACAAAGGAAAAAGGCAGCCTGTCTCTCTTCTCCTAAACTACGGACTTTTAAAGGAGCATATTCACCAGTTAAATACAACACATAGAGAACAGACAAGTTTAAATACAGGCTGTTGCACACCAGGTTAACATTATCCCCTGGCAAAAGACTTGCAAGACTCATCTGTTCTCAGTCCTGGTGGATTAGATTCAAAGCTTTTATAGCAATACTCAGGGTGAGTTAAGATTAATTCAGAACTGCCAACTTTCTCAGGCCCCAGTAATATAAGGGCATAAAAACCAAGAGACTAGACCAGTCCTGCTTCCAATAGTAAGTCTGCTAACAGATTCTTTAGGAAAGGTTGTAATGGGAGCAGTGTGATCCAAGCATAGCCTTTCAGCTTACAGCAACAAGTGCTTAGGGGTTTCATGAGCTGGACATTGCCTCTGGCCATCACATTTAATAGCTACCAAGGGAACTGTGTTCCATGAGCTAGTCTAATCTGTCTTTGAATCTATTTTTGCTCCTGGCCTCCACAGCATCCTATGACAAGAAATGCAATACTTTTATTACAAATATGTGAAAGAAGAGTCTGTCTTGCCAGGCCCAACTGTTTGCTCCTCACTTCTCCATATGATTAAAAGTAATCATAAGCAATCAACAAAGCAATCAACACCTATTCACCTTATCCAAACCATTCATGGTTTTATAACTCTCTATCATATCCCTTTTCCAAGCTGGACTTGTGCTCAATTTTCTTCTTATTTAGAAGCTTTTTTGTGGTTCTTGTTAAGGGATGCTGGGAGGAGCTGCCTCACTGATCCTGTGACCCAGGACCACTTCTGCCCAACTACTAGGCCCAGACCAGTGTTTGCCAGTTCAACCAGTGAAACCGAGCACACGTCCCCCACACATGCACTAGTAAAAATACTAGTAAAGGTAGTCTGAATTTGCATGCATGCACACATTTGCAGATCCCCTGAACACCAGCATGGACTCCCCATACACCAGATTCCTCAGCCTACACCCAGGACCCCTTCTCACTGTATGGTCCAGCTTGTGGTTTGCTGGTGAATATACACACATCCCCAACCCACAACAGGTTGGGGAAGATTCACATGGTTGGCTCCCACAGCAGCCAGCACCAGGCACAGGCTGTGACTCACTCCATCTGCCAGTGGGGAGCCTCAGACTTGCCTGTGCCCCCATATCTGGTTCTGGGGACACACATTACTCCCACCTCAGTGGTGGGATGCAGAGACAGCCCCCTACTTCAGCAGCTGAGACCAAGATTCCACTGGCTCCAGCAGCTGCCAGCACAGCCTGAGGTACCCACAGCCTGGACCAACTCCAGAGGTTGGCAGCTTGTCCCTCATGCCCATTAGCTGACACTGAACCCTTGCAAGGCACACACAGGTAACAGAGAGTGAGATTACACAGACTATGGTCCAGAAAGGATTTAATTTTTATTAAATAATGAGTTGGACTTAATGATCCTTAAGGGTCCCTTCCAACTCAGGATATTCTATGATTCTATGATTTCTTATTTAGCATCTTTTTAGCACTGGTTGGAGTGATCAAGCACAAGCCTAAGCCAGATACGTGTCCTGACCAGCCTTGTTTTAGAGGCAGCCAGCCAATTTACTTCACTTTTTGTCTGTTCACCTTTATTTCTCCCTGCTCCTCTTCCCCTGCTTATTCCATCAGCTTGCAGTGCCCCACCAACCCCCACATACATAATCCTGGACCCTTAGGTTTGCACCCTTGCAAAGTACTGGTTTTCCTGCAGGTTTGCCTGCAGGTTCTATGTAACCCATCAGTTAGCAGGCCTGACAAGGTCTGTTCTTGCCTTTGTGTCCCTTATTTTCCTCTGTCACGTCTATGTTTCTATATATTCTATTTATTGCTTCCTCCTTTCTTATTATCGTTTTCTGTAGGGAACAGGTCCTTTGCAAGTTACACTTAGGGGAGTAGCTGTTCTCTCCATCCACATAGCCTTACAGTTTTTATCCTGTTTTTGCCTGAACTACCATTTCTTCTAAGGTGGGTAAGACAAGTATGAACTCTATAAAATAGTGACATGAAAATGTTTTCTACTTGTTTCTTTTTATCTTTTTTTATTCTTCTTTACTCATATTACATATTTGTAATAAAAGTCCTTAAAGTGTGATTGTGTTTTAATCATCCTGAAACTGATTCATTGTGTCTTTGAGAACTTTGTGTCAACTCCCAGATATTTACACTTATGACTATGACATTCTATATAGTAGTGTATCATAATGTTTTGATATAATTGTATAAAATATTATTTTTTGTCTTCTGTAACATTTTTATTTTTGCAATTATAAGTGCCAAATACAAATATAACAATTGTATTCATTTGTATAACACCTAAAATTGAGTCTAAAGAGTAATTTTAAATATGTTATCTTTATAAAATTAAGATGCTTTTGGTAACATTTTCACAGAAACTATTATATGACACGGGTTATTAAAATATATATATGTTTTCATGAATAATATGTATTATTTTTGCCTTTTAAATGCCATTGTTTTAGGGGTCCATATCCTGACTGCCTTAATTAGGCAACACCATTGCATCTCAAATGAGACTATTTCTATGAATAACTGTATGTTTCAGTTTGACTACTCATGGGCAGATACCTTGACTATCATTTTTGTGACTACAGAACAGCATTCTGTTATTGATGTATGTATACTGAGGAACTTCAGTCACATGGGCTTTTAACATATATAAAATTTAAGGAGACTGGCAGAACACAGACTGTGCTGCAGTGCTAAGATTTACTTACTTTTTCACATTTTACCACTCTACCAGCATGCTGTTTAAGTAATTATATTGGTATTTTGCTGTTTTAAACAGCTAAACTAAGAAAAAAATCAGTAACTAGTGGTGGTTTTTTCAATGTGTGAGAATTGGGAAACAAAGGCATTACGAGGTAAATTCAGGCCAGTTGGAACCTTAAATTCATATGCTTACTTCTACATTTTTAACACTGCTATCAATAATGATGAAAACTTAGACAAGAATTATATTAAACTAGGGATTTTACAAGCAAAGATTGACAGAGGTCATCCCTAAAAGGTCTTCTATTTCACACGGAGCACAATGGTTCAGAGTACGGAAAACATGCACAACAGTACAAGCAGGGGGATCAGTCTGTGGATTTGCAAACATCACAAATGTTTTCTACATTGGTTTCTTGTGTGTTTTAGAAGTGTATCAAGACTCAGACTTTCTGTGATGAATGCAATTGTTCCCACTTATGTTCAGTGATATTCCACATCTGGCACAATCCTCTTGAGGAAGAGGAGTGAAGCTGTGGTGCTGTGCTGTGTGGTTAGGAAATCTTTCTTAGCAGGGTTAGCAGTCCAAGAAAAGTCCTGCTGAAGGACACATCTTTTTTTTTTGTTTGTTTGTTTGAGAAATGACGAGCACAAGCTATTGCCCGTACAGCTTGACAAGTAGGATTTCTCACAATTGAGTACAGAAATCTGGATGACCAAAAAACAAAGAGGGACACATAGCAATAAATAGACAGACAGACAGAGAGACAGGTAGATAAATAGAATCTCTTCTTTTATTTTCCTCTCAAGAGAAAATTAAGACCAGTAGAGTAGGCTGTCTAAGGCAAGTCTTCCTTAATGAAAACTGGAAAACAAAGGGTAGTGCTTCACCAATTTCATCATCTGTCATCTTTACAAACATAGTCATTTTTTTCTTCTTTTTTTTTTTTTTTTTTTTGGGGGGGGGGAGGCGGGAACAATATAAAATACTATATAATTTTAAAAAGCAAGATACATAAGCATAAATTATTTGGCCAGTTTGTATACAATATTTTTATAATGCTGCTTTAACATAAAAGATATAGTAAAAAAGCTAAATTATTCTAAAGGCAAAATGACTAGAAAATATAACAAACTTATATGTATAATAATAAAGTACATTCTAATTAAAATTGTCATATTTTCATAAAATTTTATGTGAACATTGTAACTCAGTGTTAGGTAGCATATAATTACCAAGCTTTTATGAATGTAACTGAAAAATCATCAATCTCAAAAACTGATATTAAGATTGTCCTTAACTTTTTTTTTTCTATCTAGGAGAGCGTCTTTTTTGTCGTCCTCTTCCCTGACATAATATGTACACAGATGCACACCTATAAAGTTTTAATAACAGTAGTAGTTCTGGGGAGACTTAAGGAACAAGAATGAAAAAAAAAAAGTCTATTAATATATCATTTGAGGAAATTTCTTGCAGTTAATAAATTAGTATTTTCCATTTCAAATAAAATTGTAGTTTCTCTCTATTCTGTTAGCATTCACAATTATAGGATTTTACTGTGTCTTGTAATTTAGCCAAGTTATTTGTACTATTAGAATGATACAGGAGAGTGACAGCACAATATCTTTTTCATTTTTCATTTTTGAAGATAGCAATGTGTAATATGGACTGCTCACCTACACAGACTGAAAAAGTTTAGGCTTTATTCAAACAAGAATGTTCTATTGCATGTAAATGCAGCAGAGAAGTGTAGATGTGTCTGGTATGGAATAATGTAGCAAAAAAATAGTAACTTTGATTTTGTAATTAAAAGATAAAATAAAATTTTTGACATGCACAGAGGAACATAAACAAACGATAGGCATATACTGAACAATCATTCCATTGCTGTTCTTTGGAGAAGTCTTTTAATAGTTTATTAATACGTCAGTCATTGGAAGCCAACAAACTGCTACAGAAAGACAGAAAATAGAGTCCAGGTTTACTGCCACTTCTTGAAAGAGGATGCAGTACTTGGAGTTTCATGGGGGACAGCAAAATAACCTTGTGCCATCCTGTCACTGATATCAGGCCTGTGTACTGGGAAGTGACAAGACATGGGTGTTGCTAAATGACAAAACATGAGGTATTTGGTCACTGAGCACAGGGAGGAAGACAACAAACTGGTTCAACTGGGCACTGCCATTACCATGCTGAGGTTGGTGGAGTGGAGGTGGTCACACTGACAGTGACTGACTGTGGTGGTTTTACCCTGCTGAGCAGCTGAACAACACAACTGCTCTCTCGCTCCCCCTCCTTAAAAGAAGAGGGAGAGAAGAAAGTATGCTGGAAAGAACAGTAAAACTCATGGGTTAAAATAAGGAAGGGTGATTTAAATTAGAGGGAAAAGGAAGACTGAGGGGTGGAAGATGGGGGAGCGGGGTGGGGGGTGGGGAATCAGAGAGAGAGTACAGAGTACAGAGAGAGAAAAGAAATTACTCACTACTTCCCATCAACAAACAATGTTCAGCCATGTTCCAGGAAGGAGGGACTCAATACATGTAGCAGTTTTTTGGAAGGACACATGAGATGTATTCATAACAGGAGCCCCCACCCTTTCCCACCTTTTATTGCTGAGTATGACATCAGTTGGCATGGAATATCTCTTTGGTTGGTATAGGTCTGCTGCCCTGGTGATGTCCTCTCCCTGCTGCTTGCCCAGCCCCAGCTTGCTGGCTTTTGGCAGGGAGGGAGTCCTGATACGGTGCCAGCATTGCTCAGCAATAGACAAAACACTGGTGTGATTGATACCAGTGCTGTTCTAGCTACAAGTGCAGAGCACAGCACTGTATGGGCTGCTGCAGGGAAAGTTAGTTCCATCCCAGCTGGACCCAGTACACTGACTCAGCTGACTTTGTCAGCCCAAGTGTTGCATCTATCACCTCCTACTGGCTTTGTATACCAGCAGGCATTTACTAAGCACATAACTGAATTCAACACTGACCCAAAACTGCAACAGATACATCTCAATGGAAAACATCCAATGAATTTCAGATTCAAGAAAGAATGATAAAAACAAAACCCAGTCTGAGCACAAGAGGAAACACAACCTGTTCCTGGTCTAAAAATTCTGATACGATGTAAAAGAAGGAAAGGGACTTGTTTCCTTTTATTTTCCTTTTTAGCGAAATGTAGCCCTCTAGGTATTAAACAGAAAAGGAGAGTTCAGTGAAGAAACATGCCTTCTTCAGCTTTATTTAACTCCGGTTAATTCGACCAAAACAATGAATGATTACTCCTTACTCTTTCACGCTTAGTAACAATTTTGATAATCCCCTTTTGGTGGAAAAAGCACTTTCTACTGCTGTGTCTCATTCTTTCCTATAAAATCAATTTTGAAATCATATAGAGACATTACCTGCTTTTGTTGTTGTTGTTGTTGTTAATTCTTCTACATTGGTACTACGTCTACAGAAAAGTCTGAGGAGGCAACTTGCAGGGAAACTTATTTTAAAAAGCTAAATAAAATTCTGATGGGTAAAAAATCTTCAACTCCATACTCTTTACAGCTCATTGCAAATAAAAATATCTCCTGTGATGGTTTCCCAGCTTCTGGTGGAGATGGTATAATGGCTATCATATTTGCCAGTGTAAAACAGCTCTCTCTTCCAAGATTTTTTTGATTTTTGTTTGGCATCCTTTTATCAGAAGTAACTTCTCCAGAGATATTTAATTCAAAATAATAGAGGGCAACAAGTGATTTACTTGTTTTGGATGGCTCAAAGTGATTATTACCAGAGCAGTTGTATCTCCTGGGTTTTCATTTCTTTTAAAGGGAGATAGTATTAAACTATTTGTGTACCAAGAGACATTTTTTCTTCACTATTTACCTCTTTTGCCCCACAAATATGATATTATGGGTTTGCTTCTTATTCTATGGGATTAATTTCATTAAAAATTCAATTTCTAAAGTTTGTTATAACTTTCTCCCATTTAGTCTGGATTTGGATGCTAAGAGAGAATCTACTCTATTCTATTTCTATTCTGTCCTAGAGACTAAGGTAGAATTCACAGAGAACATGGGGAAAGAGTATGAAGTGTAGGATGTAAGGGTGAATCTTATACTATAATCTAAATGTAGTCTAATAGTTGGGGGTACCAACCCCAAATAAGGAAATACAGAAAGGAAAATTCTTAACACATAGAAATTAAATAACAAAATTTCTTTGTTTATCATACATATATACAGATAAAAAGAAATAATGTATATCTTGAATCCATAACAGCTTGGAACTCATGACTACAGCCAGATCTAGAAACTTGGCACACCCTCCCCGTGCCCCTGGGAAAAATATCTTTCCTTTCTTTAGTTCCGATTTGTGACTCCAAAATCCACTCTTTCCACACAATTAATTCCTACGTCCCACTGTCAGCACGACATGAGCCTGCACCTTCTCTGACACCTTGAGAAGTGAGGAGTATGCCAATTGGCCTGTTCCAGTGCAAGCACAGTCATCCCTTGTCTCATCATTCAAGAATAGTATCCAAGCACCATTTGGGAGATGCACACACTCAGAAAAGAGATATTGCACCCAGATATGCAAAGGAACAGGACTAAGTGAGAAAGGGTGCCACACAACAACATCCACCACTGACAAGTGCTCCTATGTACTTGATCAATGGTCAAAGAACAAATACCTTCCTGAACTAAAACCTTCTCTTCTCTGTAATACACTTGTTCAGCTTTCTGTTTTCCACATTCTCACACAGTTTATGTCCACTCTGGTCAAGGTTTTAAGTGTATATGTCTGTCTGAACAGGATTTAAATCTTCAACTTATTACTCAGTTATTTCCCCATGGTGCAATAAAATTAAAGTTAAATTGATCAAGGACAACATCATGTTTCAGGTCAGAAAAAAGTCAAATACTTTTTTTTGGCAGTGTCAAAGTGCTATGCTAGAATGAACTGCTATGATTTCAAGCCAGTAAATACACTAGTTAACACCATTTCAGAGCATGGATCTTGTATGTTGTTTATTTTTTGTTTGTTTGTTTGTTTTCCTTTTGCCATTTCCAAGAGTTAATATACGGTGTTATCAACAAACTAAGAATTCCATTATTTATCCAGAGAGCAATATACATACAAATAAACACTTTAGTAATGAGGTTGACATGGATCAACTATAAATACCTAAGTAGATTTAGCATCTTAGAGTATTAGGAACTTAGGGCCCTTGAGTACTCAGATAGCTTTTAGAGTACTCAGAGAGCAAGTTCCTGGAGTTTTCTGAAGAGTAATTTTTTAATATCTGTTTCTCAGGTAAAGTTATCCAAATTTTGGAGGAGTCCAAATGCTTACCCCGCAGAAGATATACTGAGCCTGTTACATTTTAGTTAGGGAAACAAAATGAAAATGAGAAATTTGGATTCTGAATATAATTGTACATGACGTGTTTAAGAAAGATACATTCAAAATAGAGCTGTTACAGAGCATGGTCACTAGAATGGTAAATGAAAAGGAGGTTGTTTAGCCTAGCCTAACAGAGTGATGATACATGTTATCAGAACAGAGGGATAACAAATACAGTGTTAAAAATACAGTGTCTGTGACTAAATTTAGCCTGGATTTTTTTTTTGGAAAAAAAAAAAAATAAAAATCTATCTACTCTACAAAGTAGAGTGCTGTAGCAGAAAAGCTCTAGAGTCAATTCAATCTATCACATTAGAATGCAGCAGCAAGAGCAGTTGAATTTCATTGCCTGCATCTAAAGACAATTCTTATTATTCTTCCTGATACCTAGCTGGCACTTAAACAAAGCTCTAGAGGAAGGGGGAGTATTTTCTATAATCTAGTTTAAACATGTTAATCTTCCCCTACTAGATTACATGTATGATGAGTTTTTAGGTCTTTCATATTCAGGATCTTTCTGTGATCACAGAACTAGAAAATGTATGCAAAATAACTTTTTGCCAGGTGATACTGTATCGCTCTGACTTGTCTTTGTAAGTTTTTGTTTGGGTAGTACAGGTAGAGTCTTTGTCCTACACACTCTCTCTGTGAGCTCATATAACCCTAAAATTGAGAAAAATTCCTTGGACAAAAGAAGCAGTCATGGGGAGTCATAAAGAAATCACAGGAGGAGATAATTTAGTTAAGCATTATGTAGTTTCTGCTTCAAAACTCATGTCTGAGCTCACTTTATGTCTCCTCCGCTATTGAAATGTATGACATGTTACTATAAGTATGACAGCATTTCAAAAAACACTCATTTATGGCTGGCTGCTTTAGTGGATTAGTGAGTCAAGTGGATTATTTTTGCAATATGTTCTCCCCTATTAAACCTTCTGTCCCAGCCTGACAGGAACCAAGGGTGTCCCAGAAGACTGCACTCTAATCTGCAGTTTGGGGAAGCCACTAATGTTGCTGTGCTTGCTTTTATTAGCCGTCTTTGCTAGCATACAATATTGGCAAGGAAGTTGGGTTTTGTTCTTGGCTGCGATTCTGTGACAAGTGTTTCCAATCTAGGGCATTAATTTTTGACCTGTTAAACCAAAAGGATTCCTTTGGTGGTAAAAGAGAAAATTCAGCCTCACATCTATGAAGCTTCATTCAGTTCTGTCCTAAATATGATCCAGACAGAAGGTAGGAAGGTCAATAGAAATACAGAAAGCTCAGGAGTGGACTCAGTTAAATCTATTTGGGGAGTTCAGCAGGTAGCAGTAAGCCTTACTTTGTGCTGTTTTTTATTATGGTTTACCAGTGATCCTAGTTTCAGAGAGAGTCAGGGGTATAACTGGCTGCTTTTGTGGGGTAAATGCATCACTTTTGACTCTCTGCTTTGGAGCACTATGGATGAAGACAGTGGTAACACAGAGGTTTGCTATGTACTTTTTAAACAATTAATCTCCAATTTGCGTACAGATACCATGGAGCTTGATAAGATACCACAACCCCATGTGCATGTTGATTCACAAGTGTTACATCAGTTTAGCTTCTCTCATAACAAATTTTCTATTTCTATCAATGTCCTTGGAAAGCTGAGAGTAGAAATATTGAAATCACACAATAAATTCTAAGAACTGAAAGCAAGACCAGCAATGTCTGCAGTTACATTTACAGACCCAAAGAACTGATACATCACCCAATAAAGGAAGGAAGATCAGAAACCATTCTGATTCAATAGAGACTTCTGCTAGCCAGTCTACCTTCCCAAAGCTCTTACCTGTCCTCTTTCCAGCTGTATAGTATTTGCTTGTTTTAGAGTTTTGGTTGGATGCTACTCATGGTTACAATCAATTAGTGCTTCTTATTAACAGAGTTACAGGGTACAATTTATTTGCAGAAGAATTATGGTAGCCACATATGAAGTAGTAAACAGTAGAGTGGCCATCTTATACTTGGATGATTTTCCTGGCCAAAAGCAAGATGAGCAGTGATAACAAGCTTCCCAGTAAATGAGGATTCAGGGTTTCTCATCCTCTCTAGTGAGTATTTTAGAAATGCATTTTGCTGCTAATAGAAATTGAAGCATGCTTTAAAATCTGCATCTCTATTGCTGCAGAAAGTAGAGAATAAAAAAAAAAATGTCCTTAAAAATTGCCCGTGACATGACACGATATTTCCATCTCACCCTGAGTCAGCATGTATAGATCTGCTGCACATAGTCAAACTCTATGATCTCTTCCTTGGGGGTTTTCTATATCCATGCATATGGTTGCTAATAACATTCTAACCTCTGACTTCTTAATTATTATCTTTTACTTACATCATTCACCAGCTCAGTGATAAGACCCTCTTAACATATAGTAAGACATTAATAGATTTTTTATCACCAATTATATTTCAGGATTGCTTTTCATACAAATACCCAATTGCTAAGTATATGTCATCTCACTGATTCTACTCCCATGTACCAAATGCAGTAGTTAAAAATGGCTAATAACTCACTCATGTAATGTTACAGGTACATTTGGTACCTTTCTCTCCTCTGATTATAGACATATCAGCTCATTAAACACTACTGTAAGAACACTAGCTAAGCCCTTCCTTTTAACAAACTACCAGTGTGAATCCAGAGGCTAAGCCTTTCTCTTTTAATGATTCAGCCTTCATAATCAGAGAAGGCTGGGAAGAGATGGAAGGAGAGCACACAGCGTTTCAACCAGCATTTATAAGTACAGAAGTGGTGTTTTTCATGTCTGATTTCAAGTATTTTTTAAAATGTCCTCTTGTGCCCTTTTCTGGTTGTTTCTTTTATTAAAAAAATGTTGATCTTCAGAAAGGCTGCTGCACTTGTGTAGATACCACATTGAACATAATTACTTCATACAATCATTTAGAAGCTGTAGAGTACTACAGATATAATGGCAAAATTGTATAACTGGTAAACATACATATACTAAATAATATAAAATGTAAATATGTGCAATAATGCATCTTATAAGTCAGAATATAATTTGGAGCCACTAGAGATCAGGGAGACGTTTGTTTCTAGAGGGAATCTGACAGCATTTCTTATGGTTGCGTTAATGAATAAAATCAATCATTTTTTGCTCCTAGTCCAATTGCATGCTAACTGCAGATTGTTTCATGGCTCTAATGGGCTCCCTCTCCTGACACTTTAAAGGGATAAAAAGGTTTTGTCTTCATCCAGAATCGAGCCTGCATCATCTGAAAGGTCCTCTACTATTACTACAGGAAACTTAGGCCTCCAGCTATTGACGTGAAAGTCTTTCCTTTCCAGTAATCAGAAGGAAAACAGATGCAGAACTAAGTAGAAAGCAAAAATCTTGTCCCTTAGAGATTGTCTGGTGGGACTAATGGCCTGAATTATGGGTTAGGCCACAGGAACCGTGCTCCATCTGCAAAAGCACACAAGTAAACAGCCACTGCAGAGACAGTTGTTTTAAGCAGTCCTGCCTCAGCACTACCCATGAGACTGTGTTCTCTCCTGTTCCATTTGCTCAGAGTTTGTCTTTTCCTTCCCTTAAATCTGATTTCCTTAGTGATATATTGGGGTGGAACTGCTTGATCTCACCACAGATCATTAACACCGTGTTTACCAGAAGTGTCTGGGTAACTGGCCTCATGATACCACTGACAGGTATAAGAAACATTTTCAGCAGAAATGTATGTGGTAGCAATGTAATAGTGCCCATCTGACTCTTGGCTGATTTTCATGCCCAAAGGCAAGATGAAAAGTAATAACTAATTCTACAGTAGATGAAGATTTAAGATTTCTCATCGTTTCTTTCTTTTTTTCAATACTTAGATAAAATGCATTTTATAGCTGCCAAAAAATTATAGTATATACCACAATTTGCAGTTCCTTTACCCAAGATAAATTAATACCATATGACAAACTGATTCAACAGACTTACTCTGTTATTATTACCTGTTTCAGAATTCTCAAATAAAATCAGTCAGCTGCAATGTATGCTCTGTCTCCCAGAGCTCCACTAGTTCTCTTGGTACCCTAAACACAAATGACTGTTGGAAAGAGAAGGGTTATATTAATATAACCCTTAAAGGTTATATTTAATATATAGGTATATAGGTATATAGGTATAAGCCTCTAAATATCATACCAGATAATTAAGTTGTCTAAAACAGAGGTTAGAAACTTATTTTAGGACCTTTCCTATATTGGAACATTGGTAATATTCATAGTTAATAAGACACATATCCTCAAGGGCTGCTAAATTACTTTACAAATAAGTGTCCAGGAAATAACATTATTTGCATTTTACTAAGGAAACTGAGGAATAGAGATGCTATTAAACCAAACATAAATAGTGAATCTAGTAAGAGACCAAAACCAACAGATGATGGCACAGATTCATTTAACAGCACTTCACGGGATCAAGTTAGGAGTACAGTCAAACCACATTCCCAGATAGAGAGCAGCCCAATCAATATGATTTTGTCTTTATTGCCAGTCTATGGCAAACAGTCAGAGACTTTTCACTGTCCTTAAGGATCTTAAGGGTCTGAGGACCTGCCAGGGTTTTTATTGGTATGAGGTGATTTTTTTTCTGGCTTAGCTATAACAACTGTTCTCTATGAGTAATGTAGCTATTGTCTAAATTTATTTTAGCTTATCTTTAGTTTATAATAACAGCATGTAGTTATTCTGTGGAGATTATGCAATTTAGGACACCAGTACAAAAAGTGATGTGGAAGAGTGATCAGAGGTTCCAGACCAATAGGATGATATTTATACCGATGAAAATGGGCAACCAGCAGTAACTATATTAAAAAAAAAAAAAAAAAAAAAAAAAAAGTAATCTGGAACCAATTAAAATAAGAAACATATAATAAGACTGTGTGAAGAAAATGTATAAAAATGAATACAAGCAGATGCAAGACTGAAGAAGAAAACCATGTTAAACATCAACCCTTCATTTGACAAATACCTCAGGAGTCTGATGACTTGACCACCACCAAAAACACCACCACCATTTTCCTTCAGGAGTACCAGAGCGTCAGCCTTGACAATAGAGGGACATTGAAAGGATGAACAAAACACCAGTCAACAGGGAGAGATAATAGGATTTTTTTTTTAATAAAAAACTTTAATGTTATTGATGAAGATCCTTCATGTTAGTATGGACTATTAGGCTGTTAAAACATTAATTGGGCTAGCAATAAAAATTTAACTATTATAAATACCTATTTTAAATATATAAATATTACCTATTAGAAAAATTTTACATATACATGATGTTGCCTTTTGCTGATAACTGAATTTTGAGTGCAGTGATACCGACAATCCTGGTCAGATCTGAAGAAACATGGACTGCCATACACTACATGGTCTTCTTCAGTTCCATTCCCAGAGTGAAACAGGGTATGTACTCCCAGAGCTCATAAACTCTCTGCCAGCAATAATACCTCGATTTCCAGACTCAATTAGGAATTCTTACTTCACATTTGGAGGAAATTGCACTGCTTTCAACATATAATAATTATAGTACATTTGAATGCAAAACTCATTTTCTAATATGAAGTATCAATAAGTAGCATATCCATTTTCAGAAGGAGGAGCTGAACTCCTGGTCAGTTTGTTTCAAATACAATAATCTGTGAACTCCAATTCCACAAAGGGATTTCATCCTTCTTGATAATGGCTCTATTGTTTCATTTTCACTGTTAAAATATATGGTATTGTTGCATTCTGCCCACTCTGGAATGGTTGCATTTCAATGAGAGGTGAAATAATATCCTCCCTAATACATACACCAAAAAACCTACCATGTTAATAGAATGTCATTTTTATTATTAGTTTCTTCCAGACCATTCTTCATAAAGCAGAGTTAGCATTTTTCAGCTGTCACATTGCGGAATATCCTTTTTCTCTCTTATGTTCAGTGTCACAAAGTACCTACCATGGCAGATTAATTCTGTTCAGTAGCATGATGCCCCAGCAGGAACACTGGAAAAAAAAACACCCAAGCTTTTTCAAAACCACAGCTCCTGCAACAGCAGCTTTCATTTCTACAGAAACTGTGATTTCTGAGAAAGCAAAAATTAGAGTAGAAAATTAAAAATTATTGGTAATAATAATAAAAAAAAAAAAAAAAAAAAAAAAAAAAAAAAAAAGCAGATTTAAATAAACTCAGTATTTGGTAAGTAAAGTCCTGGGCAAGGGAATAATGGAGAAAATGATAGTTGGGAAGGCAACACATATAAAACCAACAAGTTAATACAGTTCCAAAATGGAAGTGCAGTAAAAATGATATGAAATCACAGAGCACTCTCTAAGTACTTCAGAAACAAAAATGGGTTCTCCAAAAAATATGACCAGAGAAAAGTTGCTTAAGGTGATTAAGAAAATAGTACAGAAGTATGTACAGACAAAAAACGGGAATGGATAAGTGCAAATGTGTAAAATTAAGTAATAGATAATAATCTAACAAAAGATAGATAAGAATAAAACAAACAAACAAAGAAAAAGACTTTATAAAAACATTAGAGAACATGGCAAGGCAAAATTTCCTGAGCTTTATGGGGAAGGTGACCTATTGACAGAAGACATGGTGAAGGCAGATATGTCTCAGGCTTTTTTGCTTCCTTTTTTACAAAAAGGTTAATAGTGATCAGATGCTTCACAAGATTGTTATTAACAACATAGGGATGTGAACATAAGCCAGACAAGAAAAAGAACACATCATAGAATATTTAGGTATACAGGAAAGGTATGTATGTATTCAAGTCATAAGGCCTGAGGAAATTTATCCTACAGCAAAGCAATCTTTGCTTCACTCTAGTGATTATTTTCTGGACTTCATGGAAAATAGATGACATCTGAAAGGGATGGAGAAGGATAGGTATTGATCTTACCTTTAAGAAAAAATAAAATAAACACTTGGGACATTAAAGATCAGTAAATATAACTTTGTTATGCAGAATTATACCAAAACAAATGATTAAGCAATCAATTTGTAACTACCTAAAAACAAGTAACATTAAGAATCCACTATCCATTTATTGAGACAGAATCATGACAACATTTGCTTTTTCTGGCTGTTTCTTGCCCAATGAACAGAGAGGAAGAACAAGCCAAGCTGCATGTGAAGCTTGGAAATATTTTTGCAATAGCTCTCTCAGGAGAATAAGCAGCAGAAATAGTCTGCCATGACATTCCCCCAGGCACAGAAAGAGTTAATAAGAATCATCAGTGCCTGACATTTTAGTTTTTGCCTGAACACAGATGCATTGCTGGTCAAAGAGCCATTTTTAAGGCAATTATCTGTAGGCTGCATCCCACTGGAAGATGGTATTGAGTGGAAACCACACTTCTAGAGAGTGTTTTCATGAACAATGTGAATTACGGAAAGGAAAAGCTGCTTATAAAATTTGTGGATAATAAAGCTGAGAGGGACTGCAAGCATTTTGGAGAGTAAACTTAAAATTCAAAATAATCATAATTAATTGGTGAAATGGGTTGAGACTGATGCAATAAAATTGAACAACAACACCTGCAAAACACTACAGGAAGCTCAATACACACATATCATAGAATCATAGAATCATAGAATCATAGAATCATAGAATTGCCTGGGTTGAAAAATACCTCAAATGTCATCAAGAGGATAGTTTCAAATCCCCTGCTCTGGGCAGGGTTGCCAACCTCTAGAGCAGGGCTGCCCAGAGCCACATCCAGCCTGGGATGACATGGGAAAGAAATGACTATGTAACTACACTGCAGAATAGGATCTGGGAGACAGAAGAACCACAAACTAGACACAAGTCAACAGTGTGTTGCCCTTGTAAAGAAGGTAAATATAATTTGGGGATGCATTAATTTGGGGAGTGTGGCATATAAGAAGGCAAGCATTCTGTTCTACAAGTAACCACAGGGGAATCCACTTGAGTTCAGTTTTCAGTAGCACACTTTCAGAAAACACAGATAAACCAGAGAAAATGCAGAAGACGGCAGTAACAATGAAATGGTCTAGAAAAATCAAACTATAAGAGATTGAAAGAACAGAATATTTCTAGGCTGGAAAAGTCAAAAGGGAGAGCAAGATCACCATCATTGTTGTTCCATGGTCTGACACAATCCTCATGGCTCAGCTGTCTCCTCCTGAGTCTCTCTCTTTTTTTTTTTTTTGTCAGTTTAAAAATAATAATAATAATAATCTAGACTACATTCTTCCATATTACCAGCAAACCAGTAGCTGAGAGAATTAAAATTGAAATACCTCCTTTGCTTTGACAAGACAACTCTCCCATATTTAGACTTTTGCACCTAAATCCTAATTTCTTTCAGCTCTTCTTAATAACCTTGTGCCTAGCATGTAAATTAATCTGCCTTTGTAAAAGCAGAACTAAGCATCACCATTGAGATTTAGTTCAGTACATGATTTATTAACTGGGTCTTTTATCAGCAAAACTGCTCTGTAATTTTTAGGATTAGATACTTGATAATACACTTGATCCTTAAAATATGCAAGATAAAAGTGAAAGTACATCCTATTATCAGAAACTATTCTAAATCAGCTCCAAAATCATATCAATTGGAATGACGTTTCTCATCTGATTTCCACTTTGAAGCTACCTTACTCCCACTGTACCATAAACAAATTGTGCATTTTCACAGAAGTAACCTTGCTCATTAGTGATACTTGAGCACAGTAAAGTTCATTACAAGATTTGAGGTACATGGTAATAACCCTCACATCTTATCAACTTTTTCAATAAGTAAGGTATTTCAGCTGGGAGATAGATCATAATCCCACATTTAGGTTGGAAGGTGAAGATGGAGGAATGGCACCACATCATCCTGTATGCAATGACTTAGATGTGGTATTGAACTTTTTTTCAGTAAGGATAAAGTCAAAAGGAACATTTTATTTGTTCAGATACAAATCAGATAAAAGCTGGGAAATTTGTGCTATACATGGACAATCTGCAAAGCTGACTGTTCGGTCAGGTAATGATGTTTCTCTTCAGATATTTTAGGGTAAGCCTGTATTTTCTTTTCTGTTTTGGTTTTACTTTATGGTAAAGAGTGCCTTCAGATTTCACACTATACTTGACATGCAGACAAGTCTTCCTACCCTCTGGAAATTTGACTAGGACAGAGTGAGGACTCACAAAGACACATGAATAAGAACTGGAAAGTTATTTTAGAATTTTGGAAGTAAATTTTGGTTTTCTTGTATTGTTGTTCTTCTCTGAGCTGCTGTCTGGTACAATAGCTCATCTAGCACATCTTCATTATTTGGTAGGGAATCCAAGGTAGACAGGTGTATAAATAAATAGAAAGAAAGAAGCAGTAAGGTAATTGTTTCTAATGGGGAGAGGGGAAGATGAGAGAGAAAGAGAGACAAGAGAATAAAGAAGACGGATATCTTAAGTGCTCCTAAATCAGGTTGTTTCTTTTCTGATAATCAGGGATTCTCCTATTCATAGTTACCAGTGCAGTGAGCTCCACATTTTATGAGAATTTGAAACATATAACCATGTTGAAGGAGTGAAAAAGCTCTTGAAATGAGGCAGTGTTATCAGCTCCCAAGCAGAAAGCCCACAGTGAAAGGAAGAATGTTATGAGGAATCAGGCTGGATCTGGCAGCTGAAGAGTGGTGAGGCTGTTGCATCTCTGTGACCAAGGTCCAGTCAATAGTGAGGCTAAGCATGGATTCCCAGTAGGCACGTGTATGCATTGCATGTCTGGTCACAGAGATAGCACACACGATATTCACACAAACACAGACAGCAGCTGGGCTTAGACACCCAGTCTGCCCAGTAACTGGCCCATGTAATCCTCAGTATCTTCAGCTAATAGCACCTGGGCATATATAAGCCCCAAGCATCCCAACTAGCAAACTATTCAAACATAAATAGCCCTCCCATTATCCCTTTATTTTCCCCAATTCCTCCTCCATACATCCCTTAATAAGTCTTGTGAAATCCTGAAATGATCTTCCCTTGCAGCCCACGTTGTGCCCCATACCCCCAGTCAGCAATCCCACCCTCATCCAAACATTAATACAGCATTGACTCATCTGGATGGAACCTGGGGCTGAGGGCCTCCTCCTCCAACAGCCCTGTCAGGCCTTACTTCCTCTGAGTCCTTAATTTGGGTTCCCCACCAGCCATTGGGCACCTGTACTCCTACCTGAAGATAGGCCTGTGAAGGTCCTGGGAGTAGCACGGACAGGGCATTATTTTGGATCTCCCATCTACTGTTGCCTCTTTGTGCTCCTTTTTGCACAAGCAAATGCTTTTATCACATAACCAAACAGAGGGAAGACAGAGACCATGTTCAGAAATGGGAGGGAGGTAGGCAATTAGGCAGGAGAGAAGAACATTCAGGAGTATAAAGGAGGGAAGGGGAATCTTCAGAAAAGGTGAAGGTTCTTCAACAAAAGCAGAATAAAACAGACAGGGTTTTATGGATTTGGTTTAGTTTTGAAAACAGAGAAAACATCTATCCCCCTGAGAACACTTATGGTTTGAATAGACGCCTGTTTGCTTTCCTAAAACATGCCATCCGCAGAAGCTCAGACTGGTATTTTGTAATGTTACTCATCCTAGTTACTTCTCTAAAAATTTGATTGGAATTGAAGAAAAAAAACATACGTAAAAAATAAAATTCTGAACCATTACTTGAAAAGAAAATGTGGGACTGTGATATTTATAAAACATGGGAGATGCCCTACAGCTCACACCAAAGAAAGCCAGCCAGATGTCTGCCGATTTATACATGCCTCATGCCTCTTTGCAACATTTTATATGTAATGGAGGAGAAGCCTGCACAAGTGAAAGGCAAACAAAAGGAAAGTGTAATAGAAATGGACATTTTGAGCTATTGGAGAGGGAAAAGGTGTCAAGTTCATTTTGTCATAAATTTTTTCTCTATACTAATCTTCTGTGTGTAAAGATACAATCACATCCCTTTTTTCTCATTACACACCCTATGAAAATGCTAATGGAAAGTGTATTTTGTTGTATTTTTTTGTTTGTGTTTTTTTTTTCTTGTTAGTTTTTTGTTCATTTGTTTGCTTGTTTGTTTGTTTGTTTTGTTTTAAGTCTTATGAAGTCTCCATCCCTGGAGATTTTTAAAACTATTCTATGAAGACCTGAGTAACCTGGTCTGACTTCAGACCCTGCTTTGTGTTGGAAGTTGCACTAGAGGATTCTTCCAGCCTGAGTTGTCCTGTGGTTTTGTGATCCTCAAAAAACTTGGTACATCAGAAATTTAATTTAAATACCTGAAAGCAGCCAAGGCAGCAAGCATATTTTGGAAAGTTTGTAAGCATATCATATCCATGGATGTCTCTTTCTGCAGACAGTCAGTTATGACTGTGACATAAGCATTCCACATGGATGCATGACATAGAGGTTTGGGGTGTTTTTACCTCAGGAACTTTTGAATTTGAACAGTCTAGTTGAGCCTGAATCCAAATTATCTTAGAATGTCATTTCTGTGACATCTGTCACAATATAAATGTCATCACAGTATTACACAAGAAGAGGGTGAGTTTGGGGGAGGAGTCATCCACTCAGAGGAGCTATAAACCTCTTTATCATACAGGGATGAGGCAACAGATCCTGGACATGTACCAAAAGCTCCTCTCTTGACAATCCCCTATGAGTAGATTCTTGCTTTTTAAGGCTGCCATAACAGTGTTGTTGCAAAGTTCATATTTGCATTATTTTTTCCAGTTCATTGTGACCTCCTGGATGGGCTCTTCTGTCAGCTAAACCTACTTTCCACTATTCAAGGTTATGACTGACTGCTGGGGAGAACTATGTCTATGCCAAGGAACACTCCATTTGCAGAAATATGGTGATGGTGGAATTGCCACTTCCCATGGCTTCCTATTTAGTGTATTGGATAAGAAGAAAAAGTTCACAGTGATGGTGATGAAACGGTGCTGAAACAGTGCATAAAGTCAGCTGAGAAAGATGTACTCATGAAGTAACTAAATGCTTCTTGGGAACTGTTTTACCAGCAATAGGAAGCACAAATGAAAAGCTGTAAACATCTCCTCACTGCAGCCAAGTAAAGCTCAGATGTAAATAAAACTATGCTCCTGCTGTCCCTATTTAATTTGGTTAGGTTTTTCACAAACAGGCACACTGTTTGTGAATAGCTCATATTTTTATTCCAACTTTCTTTAGTCCTACCTTAAAAGTCTCTCTAAATGTGGAAGAAAATTCAAGAGATATAAAACAATGAAAGGATTAAGAACAATAGGAACGGTTACTAACAAAACGATGTCCTTTCCATAAATATAGTGTTGAGTATTGACAGGAACGATGACAAGACATACTGTGTACAAGATTATGATTTCCACTCAGGCGAGAAATTGATGCCCTTTAAAGGCATCCATTCATGACATGGCGAAAATCTCACTATGCTGAACATTCAGCAGCTGGTAGGATGCTCAAATGTCATGCTTTCTCTGTTAGAACGTGAAAGCCTTGAAGAGTAAATATATTAAAAGTAACAAAGAGTTAAGGAGTGTTTTGTAGTGTGGGAGATTTACACTTCTTAATGTTGTCCTGAGAGCAAGGTTATTCTTTCCATTTAAATTATGGCCACGGTAAGAGCTATGAAACAGCTGAGAAAGCGTTTGGTACTGGTGAATGTATATATGCATCAAGAAAGTCTAAGTACCTTGCCTTAGTTGGAAAAGCATATAATTTTTTTTCTAGAGGCTCTTTCTTCTCTTATTACTTATCATTTCAATTGGATGGTTGCAGTAGTACAGGACTTTCTTACAATGGTATGGAGTACTTTTATGGTTGCCTGTCAATGTGTGTTTTTCATGGCTCTTCTTCAAAGAAAGCATGTTATCTATTAATATATGTAGAAGGATTTTGCAAAGATAATACAGAATAGGGAGTTAAAAATATTAGAAGATAAACATATGGAACAGTAAATACATAGATGTAAATCATAAATCTATTTTATACACTGGTGTTTAGTCTTTATATATTAATTTCCCACTCAGAATCTTATGTGTGTTTTAAATCCTGTCAAATTAGACAGTTTCACAGCTTTCTGGAGGCCAATCTTTTTCTCTAGCAAATCTGAAATTTATATTAAATGTGAGTGGATCAAATAATGGTACATATTTCATTGGTCAGTTGTGATAATTATTAATATATTAACATACGTTAAAGTATATCAGTTCACATCTCATGGACTGAGGATATTAAACATTGCTGGGGTAAATGAACATTAATTGGATTTTGAGTCTCATTTCTAATGTTTTTATGAAAGAAAACAGGACACTGTAGGGATGATGTAACAACAGACAAAATCCCCATTTACTTGTTAAACATTTTAAGAGATTCAATAGTTTTCTTGCTCTTAATATTTAAGGAAATAATAAAATAAATTTGCCTTAATGCTTTTGGTTACCCAGCTGATTATTAATGGTCATGAGATTTAAAAATGTCTGCCAATCTACTAAAGTGCTAAGCGACTTTTAGTGCATGCAGATAGTGTCCACAGATCACGCTGTTCGCTTCTGTCAAACAGTAAAGGGTCATCTCAGGAGTGAAAACTGAAAAATTCATGTTTGTTCTACCCTTTGGGACAAATCTGCCAGCAAAGTATGTTAATGATGACTGCTTTGAAATACAAACATCCATACAATAGAAATTTGCAAGATACATTGCAAAAATATATATACATGAGTTGGAAAACACTTTCTGATTCACAGTCAGACCACAAGGAATTTGTTCAGTTTGTAATTAACTTGTAATTAGCTTATTAACTCTACGCTAAATTTTACTCTAGCCCTGGAAAGGCTTACTAAAACCATATCCAGCACATAGACAATGAGCAAAATACCTCCAATACATCCTCAAGAAATGTGTAAGAAAATACATAGTACTGAGTACCCACATTCAAATACTCCTGCTGATTCTCATATCTAACACAAGATTGCTGTGAGGACCATCCCCAGTTTACCGGTAAAATACAGCACTGTACAAAGAATGCATATGATGAGAAGGGCTCTTAGTGTGATAGGACTTTTTGTTAGCTAAACACACTCATTTATTCTACTATCTGTCTCTTCTATGAAGTCAAAAGCATGATCTTCTGGAAGAGCTTTCTGCAAGTATACTCCAAAGTTAATCACAGAGAGCCTCCTTTCAGAGCAGTTGCACCAACTTTCAGGCACCAAAGAATCTCCTGCATCACTAAGGGCAGAAATTTTTCTTGTGGAATCCGCTCCACGTACTGCAGTGCACTCCCCAGAGATATCCACCACCTAGAAACCACCCTAGAAGCAGCACAGTCCCAGGGTGAATGCAGACACGTGAACTCTGACACTAAGATGTATGCCTGGATCCATATAGTGCACACAGTGATCTAGATCAGTCATTGACTGTAAATGCATATTTTTAATGGAAATACTTTAAAACTGCTGGATATGTTTTTAGGGGACTGTGTTTATTTTATTTTAATTTTTGTGGTGGAAGGACGGCATTTGGCATATTGCATCTGATAAATTTTACAGATTAGATTAGGTAAGGGTTGATTTCATTGTCACAGAAAATCTCAATTTAAGCGCAAACCTCTATGCTTTCTACTTCAGGGACATAGAGTGCTATTTAATTGGTTTGTGTATTGCTTGCTGATTTTTGATACTTTAATAAAACCCTTTGGCATTACTGTGGTTTCCCATTTCCTTACAATTAAGCAGACTACAAGTCTTTAATACAAATGCAGAGCTTTATTAAACTGGTGAATACATGTATATGCAAGAAGAAACTCTGCATCACTGCAGTCCAACCTGCTGATTGTTAACAAGATGTAGAATGACTTTTAAAATTATCAAACAATGAAACAATGTTTAATCTAAAAATAATAAAAAAGTGTTAATTAAAACTAAAGCACAGCTTGTAAATAAAAATTTTAAATTTGCTGTAGGCAAACTCAATGGCAGTGATCTATTTTCTTCCATGCTCCTACCTTTTCTCTTATGTACAATGTGAAGTCATCTCAGAGATGAATAAGTGAGGAGTATTTTCTCTGTTCCTCTTGTAGTTACTTGAGCTCTACATACCCTAAAATATGTGAATGTAGCCAGTAAATCCAATATCTGTCTACTTGCTTGTACCCTACCTAGTGGATTTACCAATACTGTAGAGCAGTAACCTTCCTGATTCTCTTTGCTCGTATTTTGGAAATTTGTGAGGAATCCAGAGCCAGGGGAAATTCAATTCATCTGCAAAAGCTGACATTCCAAGGTGTTGTATGGATAGAACAACCAGAGAAAGATCTCAACCTGAGATGGAGATTAATCATATTTTGTTGTGCCTTTCAGCTGCAGCAGTCTGCATGGGTGCCTTTAGGTCATTTGGATTAAGCCTTTTTTTTTTTAGTCTGCCTAAATTAAGCTGAGAGGCTTGACTTGCACTGGTAAAATGAAGGACCACCAATCCTGCATAAGTCAGATGGGACAGTCACATACCTGCTCGATAGCTTATGAAGACTTAAGTCTTCCTGAGCCTGTTCCAGGAAACAATATGAGGCTGATCCTAAAGATAAACTATCAATAGAGTTGAGATTATCTCTGAAGGGAGCAAAACCCATGTGCTTGCACAAGGATGTGTTGAATCAATGGCTGTGATGAAAGCATCCTGAGCACCTGCTCTGCTTTATAGACCTCTGCTCCACAAACCTGTTCAGGTTTCCATGCTCTCATTACTTTCAGGTCATGAAGAGAATTTGTTCTGCATCTCTTTTTAATACCTCTTTGAAGATTTGAATGTCAGCTTCATACTCAGGCTTCAGGGCAGCATGTCTGGTCCATCTGATCTCAGAGGACCTGGAAAGGAAAGGAAAAATCCAACCTTTTTATTTTAAAGGAAAGAAGTATTCTCCCTACTTTTTTTGTACTGTACATACCACACTGAGGAGGTGAGACTTTCCACAGGGAGGACAAAGTGAGGGTGCACAAAGGAATTCAGGTCAGCAGCCACTCTCTAAACTAAATAAACCTAGCTGTAAGGACGTGGCTAAAATTTAAGAATATCTGATTTGTAAGGATATCTGATTAACAGCTATTCAGCAGAATAAAATAAATAAATAAATAGATAAAAAATAAAAGAGAGAGAGAGAGAAAGAGACAGAGAGAGAGAGAGATGGGAAAAGCAGTGGATTAAACATATACATATATCAAGTTTAAAGAACAGTACATAATTGAGGTCACACTAAAAGCCAGAACTCTTACATCTGATTGATGGGCCACTGAAGGAGCTGCTCAGACATGACCTTGGTCAGGTTCAACCAAAACTGTGTAACTGATAAGCAAGTGGGGAAAAAGATAATTATGTGAAAGTGCAAACTCCAGTATATTTCAGAGGGAGTATGGAACCAAGCTAAGCTTATTAAAATATATTTCAAGGGGATTGCAAGAGCCTATGATACTTAAGGGATTTCTGGGGAAAAAATAATAATAATAAATAAAATAAAAAAAAAAGTAGATAAAAAAAAAAAAAAAGAGGGAAAAAAATGAAAAGGGAAAAAAAAGGAAAAGGGAGAGATCATGGAGGAACAGACATTGGAAAATCGGAGAGGGGTGAGAATACAAGGGTATGTGCAAGCTGATTTCTGGTCAATACACTTGCCTATCCAAGTCTGATCACCACTGCTTGGAAAGCACCAGGGTCATAGACTGTAACTGGGCAGGGGATCAGTGTCCAAGCAAGGATATTAGACTGACTTAAAGTCCACACTATCAACCAAAGGAGTATCAGATGTGTTAGTGACTGGAAACTGGGAGACTGAGGGTGTGTGTAGGCCCCACTAGCAAATTTCAGTCCTGATCAGAGAAGAAGGAGGGATTTGGCGATCTGTGTTGTGCGTGGTTATGTGCATGCTTTATCAGTTTCTAAGTAGGTCTTCAAAGGCACCAGTCTCCAGTCTGCATTAAGCTCTGTGTCTGGCCATGTTTTTATTGTGTGTACATTTGTATCTTCAATTTGTGTCTTCATTTTGTAGCCTTACTACAGGCTGATCCTGGAATTGGGACCAGCAGCAGACATGTATGACTGGGAGGAGAAATCCCATATGTTTAAAGACTCAGGATCTAGCTTCCCTTAACACTAACAGAAGATCAGCTTCAAAATGCAAATTCTTCTGGAGGCCAGTTTTGCACATATACGCCAATGCAACTTTATGATAAGGAGAAACCTGTCACTGCTGGGGATCTACCAGCATTAAGCTGAGCCAGAAGAGTTCCCAGTCCACAGCCAAGCTATACAGGCTACTCTGTGTGTGTCCACAGACATTCTCTGCAGATGATCAGGCAGGTCATTGCTGTCTGTAGTGATTGGGTTAATAAGGAACCTGGATTTGAATAGAAATCCTTCCAGTTGTGCTGAAAATATCAGGACTCTTTCCCTACCCCACAGAAGAAAAAGGTAGTGCAGTTTAGTTTCATTAAAACTGAAAAACATACATACTCAATGAAAGGGTTATTGACAAAAATAAATAAATAAATAAATAAATAAATAAATAAGATTCCTCTATTACTCCTACAATATTAAATAAGAAATAAAAAATAAAGGATGGAAAAAAGAAAGAAAGAAAGAAAGAAAGAAAGAAAGAAAGAAAGAAAGAAAGAAAGAAAGAAAGAAAGAAAGAAAGAAAGAAAGAAAGAAAGAAAGAAAAGAGAGAGAGAGCTCAGTTTATACACATGTAAGGGTAGATTTCAAAAAAACAGGTTTGCTTATTACCATGTTATTGATGGGAATACAGTGTAGTATGACAGAGCAACTCCCCCATCACTTGGTCTGGACCACATATCCCAGTACACCTACCCCTGATCAGATCTCTGAGGAGTAAATCAGCTCATGCTGCTTAGCAGATTACTGCTTCTGCTCACACTAGCTCACTGAGAGCTGGCTCAGGCATCTCTACAGTCTGCTGTGTAGATGTTCCAAAGTGCATGCAGATCAGCGCACACTGCAGTATTTAACTCCTCAGTTCACACTGAGGTATTCCCACCACATTTTTTTGTTGGAAATGTGAATGTAGCATGTTGACATTCTGAGTCTACAAACACCAATATTTCAAACAAACTCATTTATGCACTTAGTGGTTGATCCACAGCCCACTAGAGACAATGGGAAGACTGCCATTAACTTCACATCAGGCTCATAAAAAATGAGGCAGATAAGTCCCATTAATGTTAATGAGAGTCGTGCATATAAATCACCTAACCACTGATGAAAAAATAAACCTTTTTCTGTTCTGCTTTTTACGCAGCTTCCACAGTCTGTGATGTTCACACTCCTCCAACAGCATTTTGAAGACAAAAGTGTTTCCAACAGCCACATCTTTCCAGAGATTTTGCTTTATGTCAACATGAGTCAAGATTCATGTAGACAGAATACATTTAACTATGCAGTCATAAAAAAATTCTGGTTTTACATGGTTATGAATGGGCTTAAAATTCAGTGAAATCATTTCATATAAGTCAAATAATTATTTCCCATTTTTGTTTAGAAATCACATTAACAATACCTGTTTTTCTTTTAAATTCACAAACAAAAACAAACATTAATTTTCCTAAATTTGCATTTTAACTTTTTTTAAAAAGAGTTATTTTCCTTTTTTTATCCTGTCCTCCAAGATGATGTGTTTTTCACTCCCATCTATGATTGCTTCTCACATTACCTTATCATCATAGAAAATCTCTTGCCCTACAAAGAAGACATACACAGACATCCAGGGGCAGAATTACAGTGGTGTAAAATTGGTCCTATTTGTTTTAGCTCACTTTTCCTCTTTACACATTGGGTCAGTCCTGAGTAGGCCAGATAATATTAGACCACACAGTATATCATTAATTCTGTCCTAATATATTAGTATGTAGCGGGCTTTTTTGTGGCTTCTAAAGCTTAAAGCTTTTTTTTTTTCACTCGTTACTTATTCACACATACACACACACACACAAGTATTTTATGAATTTTTATTTCTATAACTATATATGGACATTTTAAAATAAACTTTTTTTTTGTATATAGAAGGAAAAATATATTTTGTGCTGTAACTTCACTAACATTTAAATTTGAGAGGAATTTTAATAGCATTCCAGAGTCTCCATTTTCCTGTTCATTTCAATAATGATGGATGGTCAACACAAAGTGCAGGAAAAAGGAGCTATCATTAACAATTTGTCACCAGTAGGAGATATTAGGATTCTAGAAAGCACTGCAAATGGATTTTTAGTTTTCAAGACTCGAATTCAACTGCTTTGCTCCACCAAGTTAGTCTTGCTTTGGCTTCTTATCCTTAACTTGTTAATGTGGCACATTAATTATAGCCTCTCTTATGTTCATTCTTTCAGGTCCCTGTGTCTGGAAATGTTGCCACTCAAATAGCAAAGTGCAAGCTTTCCATCATTCTAATAGTTAAATAATGGCAAGGCTATGCAATTGAAACAGCATGAAAGGTCACCTTGACAATACCCTGACTTGTAAAAAGTAGCTTAAGGCATCACAGCTCTTTATTATGAACGAGTCGACTGAGTTTATGACTATTCAGGATATTTTAATAACTTTCAAGTTTGACACAAAGCAAGAAATGCCATTTTGGAATTCCTGCAGACAAGCAAAAACATCAAATATAAACACGGTATTTACAAAGTATGCTTTTGACCATATTGAGCAACAACAAAGTGGGGCCTGGAGGGTGTCTGAACCAATGAGAAAGCTTTTCAAATGGCTGGCACAGGTAGACAGCATGAAATTTAAACCTGAACAAAAGTCCATAAGAAGCTTTAGTCACCAGTAAGGTTCTCAGAAAGCTCTGTTTTCAGGATTTAAGGAGCAAAGACATTGAACAGAGACCTTGTACTGAGAGGTACATTGCCTTTCTTAAATTGCCTAAGGTATGTTTTATGGTAGGACAAGGGAAGGAATGGTATTCATGTGTTGCTTTGTTGGAGGCAGGACCAAGACTACATACTTCCCAGACTCAACTCAGCAATATGACATCTGGTAAAACTGTAAACCAGATTCAAGTTTTTTTTCACCTGCATTTTTTTTTCTTACCTGAACCTTTGATTTTCAATATGCTTTTTCATCTACACGTTCTAATGAACTGCAGCTTATTTTTCTAAATTATAGAGCTAGAATGCTTATAAATGGATATGCTCAGTGAGTACGTTTAGTAAAGAGACACAGACACAAACTGCCTTGTCGTTCCTTATTGTGTTTCCTCTCAGAACTATAATTGCAGTATAAGGTCCTTATGTTAGATGCTTTAACAACATGTGAGGGAAGAGTCGAGTTATATGGATTTGGCTAATAAACACATTATTAACTGAAGTCCAGTTAAGTCAGCATTTTAGCTTCCAGTCGTCTGGTATATTTGTGTATCTTTACAAAGACATAAAAAAGGGGAAAATAATTAGTACTATGCTGATCTAGTCATCAGGAACATTAAGTAAAACCCTGAATTTGGAAGTCCTGGATACTTCACTGCATGCATCGATACTTAAGGGTCCATCTTTCAAGTAGCTATTAATCTTTTACATTAATATTACTACCACACAAATTTCTGTATAATCAAAGTTCAATCAAAGCACAGGGCTGGATATTAAGACTGACAGAACACGATCATACACATAGGAGCTGTAACTTCCTTCACTGAGCAAGGTCTAGCTGCTTGCCTGAGAGTAAACAAATCAGTACATCTTCAAGGTTCTTTTACTATTTCATCATCTAGTTTCTAATGCTGCTACTGAGGGAACAGAAAACCACAACATGTTAATGAAAGACTTACAACACAACTTAAACAGCATTTTCCTGCTGTCTAAACAGTCCCTAAATTATGACAGTATTTTACTAGGTATCATCAGTAAAAGAAAGGCTAATACATATATAAACTGTAAAAACAGAAAACAATCAGGGTTGTTAGTGTAAGACAAGAGCATGTAAAGGTTTGCTTCCTGACGAGGTTCATCAGAACAACTATTCTCCTCTGAAAGGTGAAGGCCAAGTGGTGCAGCTTGCCAGCAGCATACCATGCAGCTCTGATTTAGAACAGTATAGAAATGCAGTCTAATTTTAGCAGTAATTGAGAAGGGTTAGATCTGCATTTCCAGAGGCCATCTCTCAAGACATGACACAAAATCTTGTGTTTTGATAGGGATATATGCCAGCACACATGCCTCCATTGCAAATTCTACTTCAACAGCCATTTTGTCTTTCCTTTCAGAAAGGCAACAACCTATATAGAAACATCCTGTGGATGTATCTGACATTTTTAAGGCATGGAGTCACATTGTAAGAGATGTCCACACTCTTCCTCTCTGTCCTTCCAAAATTCATTTAGGTATGACATGTGATTCATCTGCATGCTCTAAGACATTTGTCACAATAGTTTCTTTAAGAACTGGGTAACAACGTTTGCAGAATTATTTCTGTAGGTGATAGCTATATTTTACCAACCACAGCACTAAAGTCACAGTGTTCCCAGACATGTGTCTATCCAACTCCAACCTGTCCACTGGACAAGTTTTGCTAGTGCCCACTTCGACTTCTGGGACCTTTTACAATACCCCAAATATTTCTTATTGAAATCAGCTTCATGGTCAGCAGTGAGTCAAAAATCAGAAAAATAAAATGCCAAAACAAAACAAGAAGGACTCAAGTATAATTTAAAAAAAAAAAAAAAAAAAAAAACATCACAAAATTCTGCATATAATAATTGAATTCAAGTATTATTAGCTTATTTTTCTTTAATTTAAAAATAAATATAAATAATTAATTATTAATATTCATTAGTCATTATCTCCACACTGGATATGGATCCCCATTCATCAATGAGCTGAGCTGGATGAAGGGAACTTTTTTCTTTTTTCTTTTTCATTGTCTTTGTCTTTGTCTTTTTCTCTTTCCTTTTCCTTTTCCTTTTCCTCTTTATTCTTTTTTTTTTCTTTTTCTTTTTGTGAAAAAAATAGCTCTTAAAGTCGTTGTTTTGACATCCAATTCACAAACCCACAGTAAAAGACCTGATCTTGCCAAAAGATTTGTGTATGATGTTTGACTACTGGTCATTTCTATTAGTCAAAATAAATGACACATCTATGGTTTAAATAAATATTTGGAAATTCCCACTAGTATCAGGCTTTAACCCATCATGCATTTCAGTGTTCTTAGATAAATAAATGTTGACTTGCTCCATAAATGTTGACTTGCTGATGAAGTTGGACGAATGAGTTTGGACTTTCTCCACTAAGTTTGCCTGTGCACAGAGGTCTTTTATAACATAAATTTAAATACACAATCTGTTTTACAATGTTTTCCATCATCTCTTCTCTCCATATGTTCTCCCACTAGGTATCTAATGAGTTCTACATATGAGGGATGACAAGGGAATATGCCTGAGAAATAATTTGAGCAATTATGGCATATGGAGGCATTGTTTTTGAGTCGCTTTTGCCATGAACATTAGGCAGAGCATCTGGGACCAGATTCTGTCTACCTGCCCATGGACATTAGCAAAATCATCATCTTCCATTTGTAAATTCTGCTGAGGTAATCTGCCATACAGATAGGACCATTTCATCAGCTTTATGATCAGAGAGCATATTGAAACACAGACAATTTATAGTTGGAAAAAAATATATAGATATGTATGTTCCTATTCAGACAGAACAGTTTCAGCTGGAAGCCATTTTAAAAGCTAATGATAGATACACATCATCTCTTCTCTCTTCTCCAAGAAGAACTACACAAGTGGCCTGTGTTCATTTCCAGGCCACTATTTATAAAAGAAATTTTTATCTTAAATATTTTGAATGGATCCCAACAAAGGAGAAAAAGTCTGAAGAAAAATAAAAAGAACAAAACAAAAGAGGCTCAAACTCTAAATCAGTAAGAGGAAAAGTCATATTATGTACACCCAAATATTGGCAAGGCATTCACGATTAATTATAAAGAGAGAAGAAGAGAAAAGAAAAACTCCTTTATATAGAAACATAGTGACTAGAGCAACCAGTATACATTTTGTAAGTTCTTGATATGAAATTGAAATACTAAGACAAAAGGCAGGAGAATTTAAAATTAGTTTTCATCATGTTTGTTCTAACAGTAAGGAGAAAAGACATCAAGAGAATCAAACAATATGCTGATATGGGATAAACTTGAAACTCCACCTACTCTTCATTTCCAAGATAAAACTTGTATTGTCTCAGCAATACAGGTAGTATCAGAATTTTTACATGTGTTTTTTCCCATGGTGCAGTTGCAGTAATTTAAGCCAAGCCATAAATCTCAAACTACAGTGTCTTTAGGGTATAGGGGGGAGAGAATAGCCCTGTTGTTGTAGAAAATCTAAATACAATTTTATAGTTATTAATATAAATGTAATTTAAAGATTTTAATATGGAACTTTAACAGTGAGGGTTATATATGGGCAATAATACTTCTATTACAGAAGCTATTTCTTGAACTTGGTTAGGCAATAACTGTTTTCAGAGCTAAAAACCAGCTATATTTCATGTCTATATGTTCAGCCATAGCTAATATTGTTTTGATTAGTGATATTTAGTCAAGAAAATATATGAGCAAAGAATAAATGGATTTCTCTTCCCATTGCCATATAACATTACCTGTGTGGTAGCAAGGAGGAACCGGAAATAGAGGGAAGGCTGTTTAATCATTAATCTCAATAGGCATATGAACTTTAATAAACTTGCTCATTCAGAATTTTCTAAGCAAAATGATGAACACTCTTAACTTCAGCTGAAGGCCTTATCCACACCTGGCTGGAATCACCAAGGCACCATGCCATTTATTTAGTCTGGTTTTGGAGCAAACCCTGAAGACAGAAGACAGACCTTTCTACCATTCTGGAGAACAGACCAAAGGACCTTCTGCCACCACCACACAAAGCCCCAGCCCAGACTTCTACATGATGCTAACAGTATGAAGAATCCACAGCCCATAACCCACTTCTCTGGTGATGAAAATATACTACAATGGTTTTGCCTGGCCTGACATCCCACTGACAGAAGTCTGACAAAGAAGAACAGAATCATTGCCTTATAAAATAGTTCACAGCTGTCACTAGCAATGGTCCTCTTGCCAGACAGTCTCAAGTTAGTTTTGGATTAACAGATATTGGCAACACTTGCCATCACCTGTCAAAAAAAAGTTGTGGATAATTAAGCCTTTTTATATACTACCTCTTGTAATCACCACATAACAAGTGCATGAATACAGAAGATTCAAAACAGCCAGCCATGGAAGACATTTTTTCTAAAATATTTGCAATGAATGACTGTAAAGTGGTAGCTGAAAATTATGTAACATCTTATGGAAAGAAGTTCAAAGATGTAATGTGGAAATAGTTTATCATGCTAAAAAAGTATAAACAAAAGATTTTCAGGACACAAACTGTATTATGAAGACTAACCAAGTGATTAGGTAATTCTCATTATTCCATTTAATACCACTGAAACCATGAGAAATCATTTAGTGACATTGGATTGTTCAGGTGTGACATGTTTTGCTATAGAGCTACCTATCTATTGGCAGAAAGAAACTAGAGATTAAGGCAACTTTGCTGTTATAGACCAAAACTATGTTCCCTTATCTTGGTTAACAACAGATTTGTAAAATTCAGGGCATGAAGGAGGAGGCAGTAAATCAACAGAAAAGGATGCCAATCACCTTTTGTTGTTGTTGTTGTTACAGACATCCATGCATTATCTGGACAGCTATAAAAGCCAGCCATACAATCATCATGTGGAAAAAAGCAATATCAACAACAAAACTGCTTATATTTTTATGAAACCTAACCAAATATCAAGCTTTATAATACAATTTTAGTTTCAGAACAGACCTACCTAATGCATTTTTTTTTAATGTTTTTTTTAAGCCCTATTTTATATTTACTAGATTTGGTTTGGAAGTTTTTTCATTAAGACTTGTATCAAGATTTTCTTTTTGTTTAGTTGAACTAATCCAATGCATTTCATTTCAAAAAGCTTGAACAAAGCAGTAAATTTTCTTTCCCTGATGGTGCATTGCCATATGGAACTGCAGACTGAGACCACATAATCTCCTATGATTCAGAGCTCTTGATGATTACTAAATTCGAAAGGTAACATGGATTTTCCTCTGATTATTATGCCCGATCATCTTTGCCATCAGATGAAGCTGGGTACATCAAATAATCTAGAAAGTAGAATATAAGGAATAAAACACAAAATAAATTGAAGCAGAATTTATCTCCAGATTCCTATGATATGAATACCCATAACTGATCTAGTCACACATACTCTGTCCAAAGACAGGCACTGTCTACTAAAACAGACACTATGGATATCCCAACTTTCCAGTTTGCTCTGAGACAGACCACCAGAGACCAGTGTTGGACTGGTTTGATTGTTTTTTAACAGTTCAACAAATTAAACTGAAACATTACCATTTTAAGAATATCTACCATGTTACATTGATACTGAAAAGGTGTAAATTTAAGTTTTTCAGGAATTTTGTAGGTGGAAAAAAAAAAAAAAAAGTTTTATTTAATATTGTCCGAAAACAACAATATGCTCACTTGAATTCCCCATGATAATGCTAAAACAGTTGCATTTGATCAATTTCTTTTGGAGAAGGACCTTTCAAAGTGGTGGGAGATATTCCCCGCCCTACTGAAGAAATACAAAATTAATTAACCCTTGAGATTCCTACTCCCTGAACAAAGTTATTTGTTACATGGGCAAACAGAATAGATCTTCAAAGCGAACATCCATGTAGGTTACTCTATTTTATATCACAATTTTATTTACTTGTCATGAATATTCACAACAGTAATCTACTGCAGATAATCTATTCAGTATATTTGAAAATCCATTTATTTTCACTTATTGATATGCATTTGTTACACTTGTATATAATACAGTATTTTCAATGTTGGTTTAAGAACAAAGAACCAAATAAAACAAATTTTGAGAAGCATGATGCAGATTTTTGACCAAAGACAGGCCATATCCAGATTTTACAAAATAGCACATTTATACTTGGTACCGTCTCAATCTTTTTAAGATGCTACCTTCTGTCCTGCACCTGCTAGCACAAATCCATACAATATTAATCCATCCTAACATACTGAGATACCTAGTTGTTGCTACAGTTTATCCCAATTAAAACTTAATCAGAAAAGAATATCTTTATCTGACAACATTTCTGATTATTTTTCAGCAGAATGATAGAATATACTTCTCAATTTTATTCTGAACAATCATTTATTTTATTTAACTCTCCTGTGCAGTAATACAACAGAGGTAATGAAATGGTTTGGGAACAGCAGGGGATACTGTGAGAGGCAGAGCACTCCAGGGTGTTCATCCATCATGGAACTTAATATAAAACTACCTAGCCATGTCAATGGCTTGTAATGATAAAATTGTTTCTCTCTTCTTCTGAGAGTCTGGTAATCACACAGGACTTTTAAATAAGCTTGACGCCATATATATATTTTGACTACCACTAAGTGTGTGTGGTTTTTATTTAATGCACCAAAGCATACAGTCAGAACTCCCTTACTCTGTAAGCCAGCATGCTTATGTAGTGTCACTAAAAGAAATTGCCAAATTTCAGTTCTATCAATATTACAGATGGTACAATATACATTAAATGGAGTATAAAATTATACATTCTGTAATAACTTAGAAAAAAAGCTCATAGATGTTTAAGGCCTTTAAATATTGAGGATTTTTTAAAATGTAACAGCACATCACAAAGTTCAAAAAAAATGCTACTGAAATAGAAAATTAAAGAAAAAGCAAATGTGAATTTGGCATGGATCAGGTATGAATTGAATGACAGTAAACAAGCAAAATACTGATGAACTGTGAATCTGGGGGGGCACTAGGACTTTTTTCCTTTATACCAAAGAGAGTGAGCAGACATCTACTTAAGCATCCAACAGTACTTAGTTTCAAGCAAGAGATTTTATTTTTTAACAAAAAGAGAAAAATTCTGAATGATTACCATCTAATTTCATAATTGCAAACCTCATTTATAACCCTGCCTACCTTTAGAAAAAGGGATGAAATACTGTCTTTGACTGCTTACCATGAATTTCAATGAATTAAAGGTTAGGAAAGTAAAGTACAGGAACACTCATCTCCTTCAAACTAAATTAAAATGTATATCTTAACGGTATAAAATGCCTTATAATGGAAGTGGTAATTGAGTTTTGACCACTACTTTTTTAACTGCCAAAGAGCTGCAGTAGTTGGTTAGCCTTAGGGAAACATGTCAACCTGACTATACATTATAATATGACTGGTGTATTCAGATAACTATTACTTGTCAACAATAATTATTAACAATGGATATATATTTTCATTCCTATAACAAAAGCAACTTCAAGATGTTGAAATATGTACCCTTCAGAGCTCCAAGATTAGAATACAAATAAAAACGTCTAAAACTGCTCCATGCCAGAGGACAAATTCTGCAACGGAAATTAATTAAAGCAGTGTGCAGTCCCACCAGCAATCTGAATGGTGGACCAGGTGGACCATTTTAAACAGAAGGAACCAATACATTTTGGAGGTTGGTTTCTTCAGGATGAAAAGTCACCAGTCTGGAATGGAGAATCCAAATGATTGCTGCTTTTCTGCACATTTTGAATATCACCTCTTGAGGTTACAGCTGCAAATTCCTCAGCAAGTGCAATTTTGCAAGTGAATACAGTTCAATCCATTGAAATCTTTGTGACAAAGAAGTTCAAAATAACTTTCCTGTAGTTTTGATCTCAAGGCTGTTGCTGATTGCAAACCAGGTTCTCATTGAAACAATTGATTCTGAAGGATACACCCCAGCAGTATAAAATTTCACTTCAGCGATTGCCTGGAGGAATTAATGTTATCAGCCTTGAGACTTGATTTGTCTTTAGCTATCGGGTTACCTGTAAAGACAAAAAAAAAAAAAAAAAAAAAAAAAAAAAAAAAAAAATCAGAAGATCAAAATGTACATAGAGAATCTACTTCTGAAGTACTGGAAACTGAGACTGAAAAATAAGATCTCTATCCAGCAAAGGACTTTCAATTGTTTTTAAATAAGTGAAAAATTCCCAATTATATTAGACAGGGATGCTCCCCAAGTTAAAATGTGTGTTTAAGTGCTTTGTTGGAGTTGGACCTGACAAGGAGAAACCAAAATGTGACCATACATAAAAATATAATTGAAAATAAAATCTGAAGGTCCCAAATCATCAACCCACAAATGTTAAAAGCATTGGTTTTAAGGAAACTTTCCATATCTTGTGCATCTTTTTCAGGGTTAGAACTGCATAGTAACAAAAATGCTTTTAAAATGTTAGCCATTCGGTATAACAGTGACTGATATTGGAGATGTATTCTTCCATTCCTTGCATGCTACTTGACAATGCAGTGTTCTGTTAACTGCTAAATATATTTTAACAAGCAATAACCACTTAGTGGTGAAACAGAACAAAAATCATGCATACATAAACAAAAGATAGATAAATCTTGATATATGCAAGGTAGAAAATAGCTATCAAGGATTTCACTTAGAGTGGTTTCACCCAGCCTAGCATGAAACAAGAGTGGAACAGAAGGATCACAGAAAAAGAGAGGAAAGCAAAGCATTTCACAGTAATTGGACTTTTCCTGTTAGGATTTTAAACACTGGGAAAAGAAGAAAGAAAGAAAGAAAGAAAGAAAGAAAGAAAGAAAGAAAGAAAGAAAGAAAGAAAGAAAGAAAGAAAGAAAGAAAGAAAGAAAGAAAGAAAGAAAGAAAGAAAGAAAGAAAGAAAGAAAGAAAGAAAGAAAGAAAGAAAGAAAGAAAGAAAGAAAGAAAGAAAGAAAGAAAGAAAGAAAGAAAAAGAAAAAGAAAGGAAATATATTAAAAATCCATCATATAAAAGAAACATAACATTGAGGAATATTTCTGCTGTGTCAGTGGGTACAATTAATGATCACGTAGCATTTTAATATCTAGTAGTGTCAGGGGGCAACATTCCAACTTGTGATGAACAACCCAATAGAATCGGTCACAATAACACTTTAGGACATCAAAGGGCATATGCTCTTCATTTTGATCTCAGAGAGAAGGGTCATGCTCCTTAATGATGAAACATTCTTTTGCCCTCAGCAAAACTGTTTGCATACAGCTCTCATCAGCTCTGCAGAGAACATGGAGCAGAATATTAAATGGATTGTTTAAGGAGTTCATTACTTCAGTTTGCCTTCACTATATTTTTGCTTAGGAACTGCATTTAGGGAGGCCATAATAAAATTGTGCTATGTGGGTTTTATGATACAGGAGTTAGTTTATTTCATTGCTCTTCTTTTTGTTCTTACTGTTGGAAACTGCCTCATGTGATCCTTTCTATAGTGGAAGATTGCCTGAATAAATAATAAAGAATTAATTTAAAAGTCAAGCAACATATTTCTATGCTCTGTAACAAAGCTCAAAAGGCTGACACATCATCTTATTGTGTTTTTGTTGTTGTTGTTGTTGGTTGGTTGGTTAGTTGGGGGTTTTTGTTTGTTTGCTTGCTTGCTTGCTTTGGTAGTTGTTTTGTGCTTTGCTTTGTTTTGTTTGGGGTTTTGCCTGTGTGTGTTACTGGAATTCTACTCATGGGTTAGGATCAGCAGGAAGGTTAGGATCGGCGGGAAGGTTAGGACTGGCGGGGAGGCCAACAAGGCTAGCGTCCTGGTCAGGTCTGTTATAGACCGCTGAACCAGGATGAGGAGACAGATGAGGAGTTCTACAGGCAGCTGACAGAAGTTGCGAAATCATCGGCGCTTGTTCTCATGGGGAACTTCAACTTCCCTGACATATCCTGGAAGCACAACACAGCCCAGAGAAAGCAGTCTAGGAGGTTTCTGGAGAGCGTGGAAGATAGCTTCCTGGCGCAGCTGGTTAGTGAGCCTACCAGGGGTGGTGCCCCGCTAGACCTTCTCTTCACAAACAGAGAAGGACTGGTGGGAGATGTGGTGGTTGGGATCTGTCTTGGGCAGAGTGACCACGAAATTGTGGAGTTCTCTATTCTTGGCAAGGCCAGGAAGGGGACCAGTAAAACCGCTGTATTGGACTTCTGGAGGGCTGACTCTGTGCTGCTCAGGACACTGGTTGATAGAGTCACTTGGGAGGCAGTTCTGAAGGGCAGAGGAGTCCAGGAAGGCTGGGCACTCTTCAAGAGGGAAATCTTAATGGCGCAGGAGCGGTCTGTCCCCACGTGCCCAAAGACGAGCCGTCGGGGAAGAAGACCAGCCTGGCTCAACAGAGAGTTGCAGCTTGAGCTTAGTAGAAAAAAGAGGGTTTATAATCTTTGAAAAAAAGGGCGGGCCACTGAGGAGAACTACAAGGATGTTGCGAGGCTGTGCAGGGACAAAATTAGAAAGGCCAAAGCTCATCTGGAGCTCAATCTGGCTACTGCTGTTAAAGATAACAAAAAATCTTTTTACAAATACATCAACGCAAAACGAAGGACTAAGGAGAATCTCCATCCTTTACTGGATGCGGAAGGAAACCTTTTTACAAAAGATGAGGAAAAGGCGGAGGTGCTTAATGCCTTCTTTGCCTAAGTCTTTAGTGGCAATACCGGTTGTTCTCTGGATACTCAGTACCCTGAGCTGGCAGAAGGGGATGGGGAGCAGAATGTGGCCCTCACTATCCACGAAGAAATGGTTGGCGACCTGGTACGGCGCTTGGATGTGCACAAGTCGATGGGGCCGGATGGGATCCACCCAAGGGTACTGAGAGAAGTGGCAGAGGAGCTGGCCAAGCCACTATCCATCATTTATCAGCAGTCCTGGCTATCGGGGGAGGTCCCAGCAGACTGGCTGCTAGCAAACGTGACGCCCATCTACAAGAAGGGCCAGAGGGCAGACCCGGGGAACAATAGGCCTATCAGTTTGACCTCAGTGCCAGGGAAGCTCATGGAGCAGATCCTCTTGAGAGTCACCACGCAGCACTTGCAAGGCAAGCACGTGATCAGGCCCAGTCAGCATGGGTTTATGAAAGGCAGGTCCTGCTTGACGAACCTGATCTCCTTCTATGACAAAGTGACGTGCTTGGTGGATGAGGGAAAGGCTGTGGATGTGGTCTACCTTGACTTCAGCAAGGCTTTTGACACTGTCTCCCACAGCATTCTCCTCAAGAAACTGGCTGCTCTTGGCTTGGACTGGCGCACGCTTCGTTGGCTTAGAAATTGGCTGGATAGCCGGGCCCAAAGAGTCGTGGTGAATGGGGTCAAATCCAGTTGGAGGCCGGTTACTAGTGACGTTCCCCAGGGCTCGGTGCTGGGGCCAGTCCTCTTTAATATCTTCATCGATGATCTGGATGAGGGCATTGAGTGCACGCTCAGTAAGTTTGCAGATGACAGCAAGTTAGGTGCGTGTGTCGATCTGCTCGAGGGTAGGAAGGTTCTGCAGGAGGATCTGGACAGGCTGCACCGATGGGCTGAGGTCAACTGCATGAAGTTCAACAAGGCCAAGTGCCGGGTCCTGCACCTAGGGCGCAATAACCCCGAGCAGAGCTACAGGCTGGGAGATGAGTGGTTAGAGAGCTGCCAGGCAGAGAAGGACCTGGGAGTGATGGTTGATAGTCAGCTGAATATGAGCCAGCAGTGTGCTCAGGTGGCCAAGAAGGCCAACAGCATCCTGGCTTGCATAAGAAGCAGTGTGACCAGCAGGGCTACGGAAGTGATTATCCCCCTGTACTCGGCTCTGGTTAGGCCGCACCTTGAGTACTGTGTTCAGTTTTGGGCCCCTCGCTACAAGAAGGACATCGAGGTGCTCAAACAAGTCCAGAGAAGGGCAACGAAGCTGGTGAGGGGCCTGGAGAACAAGTCCTACGAGGAGCGGCTGAGGGAGCTGGGCTTGTTCAGCCTGAAGAAAAGGAGGCTCAGGGGTGACCTTATTGCTCTCTACAGATACCTTAAAGGAGGCTCTAGTGACGTGGGGGTTGGTCTGTTCTCCCACGTGCCTGGTGACAGGACAAGGGGGAATGGGCTTAAGTTGAGCCAGGGGAGTTTTAGGTTGGATGTTAGGAATAACTTCTTTACCGAAAGGGTTGTTAGACATTGGAACAGGCTGCCCAGGGAAGTGGTGGAATCACCATCCCTGGAAGTCTTTAAAAGATGTTTAGATGTAGAGCTTAGGGATATGGTTTAGTGGGGACTGTTAGCGTTAGGTCAGAGGTTGGACTTGATGATCTTGAGGTCTCTTCCAACCTAGAAATTCTGTGATTCTGTGACTGGATCCAGGTGTCACTGAGATATGTAATGTAAAATATGGAGTTTGATCCTATCTGCAGGTCGAATTTTATTAGCTTTGCTTGATATACAGATATAGGTATATAAAAAACTTTGGTAAATCGGCTGATGCAAAGCACACTGAAGACAGATAAAATGATGTGAGACTCCCAGAAAGGCCATATAGATGCAGGATCAAAGCACGTTTGATCCTGTAGAAACCTGTACTTTCTACACCACATTTCTATACCACATGTTTCTAGACCAGAAACTAAGCAGAACCAGAAGAAGGTTTCCCCAAAGGCATAACTGGACAGGCACAGTCACAGCAACTCAGTCAAATTATCTGTTCTGCCTACATGCATGCAGATAAAAAAATAACAAATAAATATTTGTTATTGAAAAGAGAGGATAACAGTTCTCTTTTGAGACCAAGTTGCTCATGAACCAGCAATGTGCACTGGTAGCAAAGAAGGCTAAAGGTAATCCAAGCTGTATTAAGCAAGGTCAAGGGAGGTGCTCTTTCTCCTTTTTTCAGCACTGTTGAGGCCACACTTGGAGGGCTGTGTCCAGTTCAGGGCCCCCAAGCAGAGAATCATGCACATATAGGACAGAGTCCAATGTAGGGCCATCAAGATGATCAAGGGACAAAAGCACCAGTCCTTTGAGAGGCTGGGAGACTTGGGCCTATTCAGCTTGGAGAAGAGGAAGGTCAGGGGGCAATCTTGTATATATATATATATAAAAATACCTAATGGGAGGGCGAAAAGGGAGGGTGAAGAGAGCCAGGATCTTTTCTGTGGTGCTCCATGCCAGGACAAAAACTGAAACACAGGAGGTTCCCTTTGAACATGAGAAAACATTTCACTCTGAAGGTGACTGAGCACAGGAGCAGGCTGTCCACCAAGGCTGTGGAGACATTTAATAGCTGCCTGAACATTGTCCTGGACAGCCTGCTCTAGGTGCCCCTGCTTGAATATAGGGTTGGACCAGATCCCAACCTCAACCATTATTATTTCTATAACGTCCAGCTCTACCAATGTATGCACTAAGGTATGGGTAGCTAGCAGAAAGTAATTTCAGACATACATGACTGCTCAGTCACATGTCTGTTTGAAAGTCTAAATGTGTCCTCTTCAGTCACTGAAGACAGAGTGAAACACATTAAAATCATAATCTGCAGGCCTATCTGCTCCCTGCATTTAGCTCTACAATGGTGTTGTGAAAATATATACAAGCAACAAACAACAATATATACAAGCAACAAACACTACTGCATAGGATAAACAGCTGAAATAAAGAAAAAAAAATCTGATAACCATTCAAGTCTCTGGTTTACATAAGGTGTCTAACACTATACAAAGGTCATCTTGTTTATACAAACATCATAGGAAGTCAAGCTGTGTATTCCTAGATTTTACAATTACATAATTGGAGTTTTTAACTTAACACCTTAACAGAATTTTTATTATTCCACTTGCCCTCCTTTTTCTTTTTTTTTTTTCTTCCTTAATGTACAGTTCATACATTGCTACTCTGAGTAACACACATAGTGGTCCGCATTGGCCTCTATGTAGTACGGTAATACCTGTAATAAGCAAGTACATATCAGCCATTGCCATTAATGGAACTTATACATCCATACACATTAAGGAGAGAATAGACCTCTCTGATGTTAAGGAAAATTTCATAGTGAAGAAGGGAAATTTTAGCTAATATCTAGTGATGTTATTCCCAGAAATGCTTAATTTTGGACAAAGTAAAAGCTGTTTGGTTTGAGTATCTGGGAAGCAAGGTATTGTGCCAAAGGTCTTTAAAATGAAAGAGGGACTGAGAGTGGTATGTCTGATCTCTAAAATCCTAAGAGAACTGTAATATAGTGAATGGGTGCAAATCAAGTCTAATCACTTTTTCAGTTAATAATTAGTATGTATGAATATTAGCTTTGCTGCTGCTTAACAGCACAAATAAAAAAATAGTAAAAAAAAAATAATAAAAAAAAATACTTATACCTTTAAGCATCCTAGATATTGATTTTAATTAATTTGTTCATTCTTGGAACATAATTACTCCCTTTATGCTAATATTTTTTCCACACTGTTGTTATATCACAAATGTAATGCATTAGACTCTCTTCACTTTCTTGTGCTAAATGTACAATTAAAATATAATTACTTTGCAGTTGCAGGCTTTTAATTTAAATTAGTGAGTGGCCACTGTAAACGGGCTGTAATTGTATGTGAACTCACTTGTTTCATTTTAAAACAAAAATATATAAAATAAACATAGCAGATTTTTTTCATATTTCTTCTTGTCAATAAATGTTCCAAACAGATTCAGTCTTTCAGTAAAACATATTTGTCAGTGTAACCCAGAATGGACCAGAGATGAAGTGATCTCAGAGGCAGCACGTTAGAAAAACTAACAGCTCAAGAGATCTTCTGGACAGCCTCCATTCTAATCAAGATTATAGGATGTAAAGAATGACTGAGTGAATGTTTTTGAAATAGAAAAGTACTTTTCCTAACTGTCATACCCCCAGGCATCAAAGTTACAGGGTCACAATTAGGCATAGCACAAATCATTTATTTCTTATAGAAATAAATCTATCATAAAATATTTTCTAACTATGGAATAGCACTCACATGCAAATGAGGCATGAAATTAATTATTAATTGTTTAATAATTATTAGAAGAAGGGAAGATATGTTAAAGTCAGTGTATGATGGAATATTTCATAACATACTTTTTTACATTACTAATTTTTTGACTGTCAGCTCTATCAACTTTTCTTATATGTTTACCACAGACTATACACAAAGTCTACATGTATATTAAAACAAACTCATGAGTTTGTAAGTTCAGTGCTTAAAAGTTAGGAACTTGACATCTATGGGTGCTTTTGCAACCCTAATATGATTGAGCAGTATAATGGACTGACCCTCTGTTCTGGATTTTAGCCAAAGGACATAAACAAATGTAAGAGACAGGAAGAACTTAATATAGTTTTATTGGGGGGGGGGGGAGGGTTTGTATGTTTGTTTGTTTGTTTCCTTTTTAATCAGAATTGTTCCATCAACTTTATAGCATAGGATTATGTGTATGGTCATATCCTGTGTGTTGTCTGAGTATACTCAGGAATTATCAAGCTATCTTCTTCTTCTTTTTCAGATACGTAAGACAGAGAAACAAAATCACATATTTTTAACAATGACCAGCTCACACTGTGCTATGTGTAATTTCATGAGGCAAAGAAAAGCCATCTTGGCACCCATAGCATTCTTCTGCAAAATTTTAAAAGATCATGGAAAACAAAAATGCTGGGGATATTTCTTAAAAAATAAAAAGGATCTCACAAATATATTTAATGGACAACATGAGACAAGCTAAATATGGGGAATGTCACAAGAACCCCTTAAATAATTTTTTTAAACACATTATGAGAATGCCTAGCTATGGATTGTCCTCCAAGACACGTCTTGGAGATTAGACAGAGATCATGTACCAAGAAAGCCCTTATTTTTATGCAGTTCACTTCGATGTCCTTTGTGCCCTTATTTTTATATTCTTCCTCACAATGAACATCAAGAAGCACCCGAAAAATCAGTAAAACAGAGCCAAAAAAAAAAAATTATTTAGCAAATATTTCCTAAAACAGAATAGACTTTAAGAGCGTTATATCAGTCATATTTTTCCATGACAGAAACAACTTGTTTTGGTACTGAAAGCTTAATATCAATATTAAAATGCCCAGAAGTGCCCATATAACCAGAAACAAGTATCTGTCAATGGATTTTTTTCTTCTTATGCCCTCTGAAAATGAAAGTCCAGGATGGAAATTAATATTTTGAACAGATGGAAGCCTACTAATTCCTGTGACTTCAAAATCCATACAGTGTGTTTGTCATGCACTGTTATTCATATGTGGCTTATGAAGGCAAGTGACAATTTGCTTTGCAACTTGCGCGTGTTTATTTCCTGAGACAGATCAGCATTCTAGACTTGGAAAGTGCTAGCTTGTACCTGTGATACTCAAAAGTACTTAGCAAATGTACAGGATCACAAAAGAACAGGCTCACAATTTCCTCACAGCATGAAAATCCTGTAATTTATTTTCTAATTAATGGTGAAGCTGGACAAAAAGAGATGTAAAAGATATTTTTGCAATAGGGCAAAAATATGCAATTAATAGTAGATAGGTGTGGATCTAGAATGTAGAATCTAGGATCTGGATGTCTATGATAGTTTCTGGAGGCACAAGAAACCATTTCAAAAGTCTGACAATAGTTAAAGTGGTTCAACCATATTTCAGGGGTATGTTTGATAAAGTAACTGCAGCAGAGAACTGAGCATTGTGAAACAGGTCATTCTTTCAATATCACAGACCATTATTTTGCTTGGGTTAGTGAGAAGAGGCAAAAATTAAGTGATTTCTGAGCAGTTTTGAAAAAATATGTAATGACAACTATATGAATTCATTTACCTTCAGTGAGGGTTAAGTATTCATAGACATTTTTTCAAGTCTTCAAATGTTTTATTCCTGCCCCATAATACTTCAGCCATACCTATCTTTTGATATCAAGACTCAAAAGCATTAATTGTTTCTCTCAAGTTTATTTTAGGCACTGCAGTATGAAAAGCATGTCTAAACATATTTGAAAGCCTGTAACAGAACACTTTAGAATTCTAGATCCTCAGGTATGTCTTTTGGCAAACAAATCTAGCTCATTTTATTAATTAAATAGGGCATTTCCCAGTAGAGTTAAATGGCCCCGAAGTTTTTAATGGTTTTGATAAGTACCAGACTCTAAAGTTCTTAATTCTTTCTTGCTTTTATTACACTGTGACTAATCAGAATTGCATTTGTGATAATTCTCATGCTTAGGACTGTCCATTAGAAAGAAACAAAATATTGAAAACTCATTGCACACCATGCTATTTGAAGAATAATTCTGTATTTAGTGATACAGATATTCCATTTCCACTACTCTTAATGATTTCAGCAGGAAATTTTGGGGGTTAAAAAATGTGAACCTAGACAATCACTGTTAAAAATTTAAAAGGGCTTTCATATGTAAATTGAGTTTTCCATCTGCTCCATGTATACTAAGCATGTGCCAAGCGATCTTACAGCTAGGTCTGGAAAAATAGGTAGAAGTAAAGTGGTTTAGAGCATGGCATACATTTCTGAAAACAACCAAGTTCTTCATATTAAGCATGGTTTTAAGATTAAACAGACATCATCTACTGTATCATGGGGATATAGTAGAAATCCCCTTTCCCATCTTTTTCTAAATTGCAAGTAATCCGATATGAAATACTGAACTTTCAACTATGAAGCACCACCGAGCTGAATGTACCAAGTACTTCCTTTTTAAGCACTGTTCTCTTTTCATGCTTTCCTATGAGAGTGAGAAACACACGTTCATCAATTTGAAAGGAGAGGGAGTGAAGAAAGATGTTTAAAGGCTCCCAAAAGCATCTGACTGATGCACTGGAGCTGCTTAACAGCACAACCACCCTCCTGGAGTTCTGCCCAGATAAACAATGATTCCTGGGCATCTGTAGCAAACTCAGTAACTACAATGAAGAGTAAGGTACAACAATTCCTGTTAATACTGTGTAAACCTGTATTTGTACACACCTGCTGCTCTGTGAGTAATAAACCAGGGCTGGAACACATTTTCTGGAGTGGTTTGACTCTTTATTCCTCAACGAACGTTCTGGCCCTTCCTTAGAATCCGACCAAGACTAGTGCAACTAGTGCTCCAACGTGGAGCCAGAATATTTTGTGTGTGTGGAAAAATCAAAAATTGTCATCAGGCACAGCAGAAACCTCCTTTCTCTACTTCTCCATTCGGACTTGAAGAGTTTTACACGTTTGCCTAAGAAACAAACACATGTCAAGTACTACACTATTATGGAATTAGTTATAGAACACAAAATTGGGATAGATGGAATTTTCTTTAACTTATAAGTAAAAGTGCAGAAAGACAGGAAAAAACATTTCATAACCAGAGTAAATTCACTTAGCATGGTCACAAAAAATACCCCAAACAATAACAATAATCTCAAAGGAAAAGTTTTAAACATACTCAAACTCAAACTCACTGATCTGTCACCAAAATCAAATAGAAGCGGACAGGTAGCATTGGTTCTCACTTTTGCAAGCATATCAGCAATTCTTAACTATTATAAAACAGTAATTGAAAAGATATTTGAAAATAAATCCATGAATAGACCTGTGACACAGAAAAGAGGCATGAGGTCAGAATGTGTTTTCTTTCAAATGAAAGATTTGAGTGTGTTCTTTCTATATATATAATAACAAAGCAAACAACAACAAAAAAAGTGTAAAGTTTGAAAAATTTGATCATTCTGAGGACAACTCTACTTATAGTCATTTCTATGGTTATTAAGCTACAGGAAAGGAACAGATGACATTTCACATTTCAAAACACGCTATTCAATTCAGGCAGCTACTTCCCGATGTAGGTATTTGAGATAGTTTTTGGACCTGCTGATAAAGATTTCTTCTGAAAAGGGGTACACAATACCTCAAAAAGTCACCTAAATTTCTTTAAACAATGCTTACAACAGATAGATAATTATTTTCTTCTTCTCTTTTTTCTTCTTTTTCTTTTATGCCTTTAAACTTAAAAGTCCTGCTGTAGATCATTAGAAACCTCTATTACAATCTTAAACTGATAACTTGGATAGCATGTTGATTTAACAAGATATGTACACATTTCAATACTATAAAAAAAGTAAATATGGCTCTGGATTTATATTTCCTTGAACCTGATAGTTTACAAAATCAACGTAATTGATACAGCTCACTGGGACAATTATTATAGTGTATAAGTGATGAAGACATATGAGTTATGTTAAGGATAAATCTAATTCATTACTTTTTCAAATACATTTCATTATTATTTTTTCCAAAAATTAGTGCCACTACAATGCAAATAACTAAACTTTCTCAATGATTCTATAACTCAGCAGAGAAATCAAGTTTATGTTAAAATTCTTATAACTTCACAAAATTTTTCATTTACAGGCAACAGTTTTATATTGAAAGAAGACTTAAACATAAACCTTATTTTACTTTCTGTAACAGATAATAACTGTTGTAATTCAGACAAGGATATATCCTCTTGTGGTTTTTGTGGTGATCACAACTCCATAGTGGGACTGCGGCATAGCGGCATAAAAGACTGCAAGACAATTAATTAAATAAATGTAATTTTCTTCTCTTTTACATCATCTAGTCACCTCAAATGGAAGATAAAAATAAACTCATTCCTTTTAACAGATAGGCAAACTGAAGCATTATAAAGAGTCATACTACCCTACCAACTGTGAGAAAAGTGAAGGGAAAAGCAGAGATGGGAACAGAGTCTTTCACTAATCTTATCTGACTAACCTAAAGAACCTAACTAACCTGACTAACCTACTTTAATGACTGGAAAGGGAAACCTCTAACAAACCAATATTCTAATATTAAAAAAGTAAATAAATAAATAATCAGGTTTTAAATTGCCTACTACGTAAACTGTATTTCCAACTTGTAATGTATTTTTCCAGAAATTGGGTAAGATTCAATTTCAAATTATTCCCAGTAATGTGTTATCCCTAGGTGTGTTATTTTTCCAGGGATTTTGAATGGACAATAAGCCATTTGGATGAGATCAAAAGAGAAACATAAATTATTTCCTTACCTGTAATTTTATCTTCTCTATGAGGGTACCTGCTGCTCTGCTAGTGCAGTACTGATGTGTTTTCTGCCTTTGTCCCAAGCGTCAGAGATTCCTTTGGTGATTTTTCCCCTCTTGATTACCAGCTTCCACTGCTGGCATTTTGAGGTAGTGCACTCAGATTTGGCTCCACGAATACTGCCACAGCTGAGGGAATATAAGACAACTAAAAAACAAGTTAGAAAACAGCAGAGCAATATCCAGGCAGGAAAAAAAAAAATGTTTAAAAACAATGAATCAGTCATCAACTTGAAACACTTCGATCATTTTCCTCTTTTTCTATCCATTTAGAATCTCCAAATGAAAAGACTTTCCCATGATCAGAGAAATTTTAGGCAAAGTAGTGGGTGCTGACAGAGTAGTGGGTACCCATCTAGAGAATATAAAATTATTTTAAGGGAATCTAATTTTACCTTTCTCCAGTCTGAGTACCCATCACACTATCATTCTAATACGGGTAAGAAATAGAAGAAAGGTGGCAGATTTAAAGGATAACAGAAAAATCCCTGTCACCCTTAATAGAAGTCTTAATAGAAGCAGGAAAAGTGAAGATTGAAAGGCTTTTCACCTAAAAGCTCTCATAGATGAACAATTAGTATGATCTCTCACTGCCTAGGGAAAAATATGTAAAGTCTGGTTCAATAGGAAGTAGTCAGAGTTGCTCATTCCCAACTAATTATCGTCGTCATCTTGGTCGTTAGAGAAAAAGAATGAAAAAGAGAAACCACTATTGTTGATTTAAATAAAGTAAATAAATACATAAAGCACAAAACAGAGTGAATGTACCATCCATGCTTGAAGTAGCATGTAGACAACAAATTTCACTGTCATTGTTTTGCACTTCTGACATGTAGAACTCACAAGTTTCTGTGACATTCTTGGAAGCAGATAGCATATCGTGTTGATATTAGTTTCCGAAAATGATGGCTTTGATGGTCTTCCCTGACATTTTTCCCAAACTTAAGATAAACTGATGCAAGTTACTGTCATCACTCATGAACTGTGCAGAAATATTTTCTTGCTTGAGTATTATGGAAATTTCCAAGTGAAAGTTACAACTTTGTATAACTCCTGTGTACTGGGGATCACTTTAATACTATTTTTTTGGACTTCATAGTACACAGAAAAGATGTATCCTGTCTAAGGAAAAGACAAACTATACATTTAACTAAGAACTTGCTTTGGTATTCCATTTAATTTGTGTTTCTTAAAGAACCTGGACATACCCGTGTCTTCTCATTATCCCCTGACTAGTACACAACCCGAGACAAGATAAGCTTGAATGAATCAGAGTAGCTAATCACAATTAATTACCAGAATTCTCAAGTAAAGAAGGAAAAAGTGAAAGGCTCAAAAATTTCTGGAAGGTAAGTAACAATGCTGTGATTTAAGGTCAAGAGAAATAAAAAGGACTCTTGAATAGTAATCTCTTGAATGACTCCAGAATAAATTGGCTTTGCAAGTCATCAGCTTCAAAGATGACGAGTTGCATTCTAGAAAAATGTTTCTTGTTCCTTTTATTGTGTATAATGTTGAACAATAAGTATTGGCAACTGGAATTAGAAAGATGCCTTGAAGATGATAAATATGCTTTTTCTTTTCTTTCCAATATCACTCTAAAAACAAGGCAGGAGAGAGGGATCTCAAAATTCTAGAACAACTTCTGTGATTTTTCAGTGCATTTGCCAAAGTTGATAAAAGAACAAGCAGAGATAAATCTGCTTCTAGCAGGGATATGTTGCTGAGCCACAAAGCTTGAATTCAAGATATAGGAAAAAGCTGTTTTTCTTCTTTCTGGCATTAGTAAAATATTTCCTGGTATTCTTAAACCTGAAGAGGCACAGATGCTTTGGACCTCTTAAAATATGAAGCTCCATGAAAATTCTTGAATCTTCTATTTGTCTTGAGTGTGTAGATACAGGTTGTTGAGACATAACTCATTGTTCACTTGATATCATATCCAACTTCATAAACTGGGAGACATATATTCACTTCTGGTTTTAGAGGTCTTGCCAACATAATGCTACAGGTCATATGGTCACATGATACAAAGAAGTCATGGTGAACTGGGTATTTCATAGCTTTACCCCAAATCTCCACTTTAGAGCTCTGTGACATTTCTCACTGCAGATATGGAAGGTGTTCAATGATAGTTATTAGGACTGTAGTTTCTGAGACACATCTACTTTTAAAACATATGTAGTCCTTTGGAGTCTTTTCTCTATGTACAGCAGTAGTGTCTTTCCTGAGATGAACATGATCTTCATTAAGGTGGAAGAAGGAGTAAATGATAGGCTATGAAAACATAAACAATTTTGAAATTCTTATGGAAATAAATTTGATGTTGTTCCTGTTCTTTTTTTTTTCTTTTTTTTTTTTTCTTTTAATTGAGTCCTAGAGATCAATCTTTCACTTGTTCTTGCCAGAAATACATTTTTTGCTTAAATTTGAATTCTTTTATAGGACAGGACTATCTTCATTACTGTAATAATAATAATCTGATTCCAACTGGTTTGAGAACTTTTCACTACTCCACAAGATGATTGTGTAAAATGCTTTGTATGACACTTTCTCTAATTGGTATTCATTACTATCTATTTCTGTCTGACTATTAGAAGGCAGAAAAGCAGATCTGAAACAGGATAGAACATCTGAGATTTTATAAATAGTCCAAATGAGTAAAGAAATACCTCAAGAAAATTATGAGATTTGGGAGAATTTAAAGTGATACCTTTTGGACAGTTGGGGGCCACCTTTCCACCCCTCAGATCATTTCTATAGATGATCAGTGATGTATAGTTTGCCTCTGCCATACAGAGGCAAGACTTCTGCCTGCAGCTATTTTTGCATGTAATGCCAAGTTTCAGAATACTCTCATCCTTCTGAGCTGAAATGCAATGTTTCTAACTTGCAGAAATGATCCAAAGCCATCACAGACCAAAAAAGAGGATGAGACAAGGAAGGGCACTAGTTTTAGAGCATCCCAGCATGACTCATATCATACTGGCATTTGAAAATCATCTTCCTATATGGTAACTTATGAGGTTCTAGAAGATGATAAAGATTTCCCATGACAATTTAAAAGGACTGCTAGATATTCAAAGAATATCCTCTGCACAGTTCTGAAAGGGCAAGGAAACTGCAAATGAGAGTGGAAACATCTTTGATTTTGGTGTCAGACCTTTTCTACTTTGTAGAGTAGTGGAGAAAACCAGTAATTTTCATACAGCTTTCAGAACTCATTCTTACTTTCCATCATAGAGGCAGAAAATTATTCTTCAGACATGAGGTTAGTTTGCTCAAATGTGCCAGCAAAGGAAAAACTGGGGAGAAAAAAAAAATAAAGAAAAAATAAAAAGAAGAAGAAGAAAAAATTATAAAAAAAAAATCACAGGTAGAATCTTTTGGGACAAAGGCAGAAAACCTCTCAACTGGACTGATGGATTGGAGGATTCCCACGTGGAAGAAAGTAATGCTTGCAAAAATCAGCAATTATTTAATTAGTGACATGCAACTGAATCCATTTGTGTTTTTTCTGTAGCAGTGGCAAAATATTTTCATTTGATTTCACATTAATTCCATTAATTTTCAGGTTCTGGAGAAGTTAAAATACTTATTTACAATGGATGCTAGTCTTACCTTAAGGAAAACTATCCCCTCATAAAAATGCATATTCTATAACATATATTACTAACACTATGAGTGTGATGAAAGGATTGCAAAAGATTTCATTTTTCATGATTTGTACAGCGTACCTGCTCAAAAAAAAAAAAAAAAATAATAATAATAATAATAATAAAAAAAAGAATAGCCCTGTGTAACCCAGAGACAAGACCCAGAGTACTCACAAGGAGTTACAGCTGGGGACAGAAATATATTAAAAAAAAAAAAAAAAAAAAAAAAACCTTTGCAAACCTAGGCAATTAAATTCTGCTACTTTGAAAAAAATAGAAATGCCTTCTGCTCAAAAGAGCTATACCTATAAATGTTGCCCTTAACCCAGTCTCTCTTTTGATGTTCTTCACTTTCAGTCCTTAATATCGGTATCTTTAGGACTCAAATCAAACAAAATTTGAGATAGAAAATTTTCTGGGTTGAATATTTGCATACCTTGATGTGTCCAACAAGCTTCACTGCCTTTTGCAGTCTATGATTTTGCTTAAAACATTTAACACTTTAAATAAAAAGCAATTAAAATTTTCATCATTCCAATTTTTATGAGCCTATTTCATAACTTTCTGGGATGCATTGGACTTGCTTTTTTGTTTGTTTGTTTGTTTTGTCATATTTCAGTGGATTTGGGACAGTTCCTTTTTTACACCTGATAATCAAGTCAAGAAGTCCATATTTATGTTGCAGAAGTGGCAAGTATGAAATGAAAGATAATTAAGGCAAAACTGGAAACTAGGTCCAGCATGTGACATCATACAGCACTGGATTGCTGACTTCTGCATTTCACTATGTTTTGTAATTAATTTAGTAAATGATTTAGATTTCCTGTATTTAGGGTCAAATGTTTTTGAGAAAATTCAGTACTGAACTATTACTTCCACCTCAAAGCATTTGCATAGCACATTGTACTATCTCTGTTATCTGGTCTTGTGGCAAACTCTCTATGCATGTTCTTTCACTAAAAGTGGCCTCTTTCACTACCTTAATCCCCTTTTAATACCTCCTCTAACCCTTTTCATTATAACTTGTTTTATATTTTATTATTTTGCTTTTTTTTTTTTAGTATGCTTTTTTTTGGGGAGGGGGGTGGAATATGGCTTGCCTAGATTTCTGTGGGCCAAATGCACTGAAAAAGGAACCTATTCAGACTTGAAACAGAACCAGACTTGAACCAGACTTGAAACAGGAACCTTTTCATAGGGTAGAACTACGCCTGCCAACTCCATGTTAAAGTAAATTTGGCATACAGTAGCTATTTTTAAGGGATTCAGTGATTTGCATAGCCCTGAAAACTGGTAATTCACTCAAACTTTCTTGAAAGCTATACTTAGCTTACTACATGTGTGATCCAGGGATGCTATTTCCATCAAAATGTCCAAGTGTCCAAAAAATTAGTGTTTCAACATCCTAAAAAAATACAGTTCTTCAATAGGAAAGAATCGTGATGGTATATCAAAACAATCATCACTGACAAATACAAAAAGCTAGCTTGACTTCAGAAAATGTTATCTTTTCTATTCCCAGTTCATTTGCTCCCTGAGACTTGTGTGCATTTTTTAAGAAAATGTATACATAGCATTTATGACTATTTTAATGATAGATTAGATACAGCAGGTCTCTGAGTTAGCAATGAGAAACATGCTGAGACAGCTGCAAATTTCTGCTAGTGACATATTAGCCAAAGGCATGGAAAGAGATACCATAGCAACAAAGAGGCTGTCACAAGTGCAATCACTCCTTTCCATGCCTAATATTTTGCTATGGTCTGTACACTTACGTGTATTGCAATTGCATGCTTTTTATGAACCACAAAGTATAGTTAGTCACTATTTGTGAGTTATTCCTGTAGATCTTCACCCAAACTTAAGGTAGAAGGTGAGGTATAGACTTATAGATTGAGACTGAAGTAAGGCAGGGGGACATAGCAGTTTTAAAGCAAGGTAGTCTCTAAATTTATTAATACAGTTCCTTAAACACATTAGAAGAAACACTTCCTGTAATTATTTACTACAGACACATTATTGATTTATCTTGTAAGTACTTCAGGTTTCACAGTGGTCAAAGCAAAAGGCAAAGTGTTCCATGTGATGGAGGTTAACAGTAGTTTTACACTGAAATAAATGTCACACAAGAAATGCACTGCCTTATTAGAACAGACTGACCACAATTACCATACATCCAGCCTATCGGAAACATCCTAAAATACCCTATACACAATGCTTATAATTTCTGATTTTTTTAGTTACTTCATCACCAGTGCTGTTTTTGAAAAGCTTGGAGGAAGAAGAATAACGATAAAAGGGAAGAAGCTACCACAATAGCAATATTTCTATTCAACTTTGACAGAAGAAAACAGTAATACTTTTTTTTTTTTTCTTTTTTTTTTTTTCTGCTGCCTCTTAAAGACACAATGCATCTTTTGCTGATAGGGAGGAGCAAAGATCAACAACAGGTGCATTACTAACATAGATATCAAGCTCAGTTTCAAGAAAAAATAATGTCCTTTCCTTCTTGAATCCCAGGACATATTTTCTCTCTATATTATTGTGTTGTCTTATTCATGTGTTGGTTATGACAGCACTGGTAATAGTTGAGTCACCATTAATGCTGCCTTCTGATACTGGGAATCTCAGGAATCTGTCTCAGGCCTTCAGCCCTCCTCCTTTAGCCCACTACAAAGCATTACTACGTAAAGGTATCTGAAGGAAGCTCTTTCATTCTTTGTTCTGAAACAGTTATGAACAACATATTTTATAAATTGAAACAAAAACACAATTACTGCCTCTCCTATCAGCAACTGTAATCAGTTTAGAAACATTCCAGCATCGGCAAGTGAGAAAGAGTAAAAATGTAAGCTGAATTTATAGGTAACAGGAGAACTGCAGAGTAGTGGAATTCACATGCTGAACACCATTTGGCTTCACACACAGCCAGTTGGTATGTTTGGATAGTATACTTTCTCCTTTTTCCAAGAACGTTATTCAATTTTTAGTTTGCTTTAAATTCTGGACGCCATAATGCAAAATTAGATTAAATGGAATATTACAAATATCTGACTTCAGGCTCTCTCCAATATTGTTTGGAATGTAGATAAACACTCTCAGTATGGATTTCTCTACATCCTGGCAATATTTTTATTCTTCTCTCACTAGTCATCTATCTCTGGTATTGATTTGGAAAGCAGATTTGGATTTGGAATGCAGATAAATGGATTCAATATGGATTTATTTTTGGCCTTGTAATATTTCTCTTTTATTTCTCTCTGTCCCTGGAATATTTATTTTATTTTATTTTATTTTATTTTATTTTATTTTATTTTATTTTATTTTATTTTACTTTATTTTACTTTATTTTATTTTTTACAGCACTCTATTTCTAATATTGGTTTGTCATATAGTAATATATTAGCTATTGATTTCTTTCTGTTCTGGACTATATTTTTTCCCCTCACATTAAAAATAATACCTAGTTTTCTGAGTGACAATTGCAGTTTCTTCTGCTTCTCAAAAAAAGTGTGAGTATCCAGCTATTCCAGAAGTTACATGTACATTTCCAAAAGATGGCCTTATACAACCTGTGTGAAAATACTGTTAGTATTTGTTAATAGGAAAACACTACTTTGTTCACTTTCACCTTCTAGACATTTTCAGAAGTTAATTATTAACACCTGCAATGAAATACACCTGATCATTTTGGTTCATTTATACTGTTATTGTTACACCAACTAGACTGTCCCAAAAGGATAGGCACTGGTTACCAATTTCTGCTGAATAACAGATACTGGTGATGTTGCTCACCAGAGTATGATTCACTTTTTTAGCATATCACTGTATATCTTCAGAGCATGAAGAGTTCTGAAGCTTCTTTTACATTATATTGCATTTGATAGTGGTCAAAGCCCAAAAATTCCCAAACAGACAGAGAATTAAGGAAGTTTTTGATCAGCTTCCTACTGAAGACTACATCAGTGAAAGTGTCCTAGACAGCATCTTTCTTTTCAAAGAAAAGCATCTAAATTTTAGACCCTAGGCTAATCATCATAGCTTTCCTTCAGAGTTATAGGGCGACATAAGCATATCCAAATTCATCTGACTTATCATAGAACAAAACAAATTGACCTCTGGAAGCAGACAGTTCTCTCCAATACTAGTAAGAAAGCCTACAATTTAAGCTAGACAGTCCTATCCTAAGCAAAGCCAGGTGAATTCCACTTTGAGTAATTTAACCAGAACTTAGCATTAAATTATTCCCCTTATTCCCCCTGCAGTTCTAACAAATCAAGTTAAAAGTTTAAGGACAAGGTAGTACTTCATATGCAAAACATTAATACACATTTCTCTACATTTTTGTAGAATACCAGCCCACCTTCTCTGAAACAGAATCTCAGACTGTCCCTGAACTGAAGTCCAGGGACATTTCCCGACTCCCAGGTGTGAATGGGGGAGAATTTTCCCACTTCCTCAGTCAAAGCTCCTGGATTTGAATGTAAGATTTATAGTGCACCATTTCACATTTTCCTGCATCCCAGTTTCTGCAGAAAAGACACCTGGATTTACAGGCTGTCCAGAAGCTATGACCAATCTACTCCTAAGGTGGATGACTGGAGAACCAGGACCCCAGGAAGCATTTAAGCTTGCACGTTCACACAAGGCACGTATAGCTTCTGCTCTTATCTGAGGTAAGCCTGCATTATAAAGATAGTGGACAACACTATCTTTATTTTTTATATCTTTATATCTTTTTATATCGTTACTTTTATTCTTAAAAATAAAAGTAAAGCCTGGCGTTTGGATTTCCCTTTAAAAAGTCCCTACGAGAGGCCTCAGATGTGGAAGAGGTACGCCATGTACTGGAGAGAAATAAGAAATAGGATTTTTTCTCTTCAGACGTTATGTGAATGCTTTCCAGTCTTTGTAAAGGGCTCCTTTGTTTAATAAAAGTTCATATTTCCTTTCTGTTTTGTTTTTTTTTTTTCTTTTTTTTGTAAAATGCTCAGGAACATGCATTTTTCTATATGAAAATAGTATTATTTTTTTTTAATAGTGTTTTGGTTAATTTGTTACTCCCTTTTATATCCTTCCCCACTTGCATGTTACCCAGGTCCAAAATTATCAATTCTAAACTAGCATAAGTTTATTTGGTATTCAGTTTGCTCACGCACGCTTTCCCCACCTCATTTTCATTATTTTTCTATGGTTAAACCCGAACATCTGAATCTCCCATTAATACGTAGACAAATTAGGAAATAAAATTTAATTTTTCAATACTATATTATTTTGCATTTCTAAGGTAAATAATTGCCACATTACTTTTCTTATGTGAATTCTGAGTACCATAAAGTTCATTCTATTTCCAATTTATTATTAATATATAACCTTATTAGGTCCCCATTTCTGAACAAGATGCAAAACCTGAAGTAAACCACATTTTTAAAAATCAATTTTTTTTTCTTATCATTCATTTGGCCTTTTTGCTTAGTGACTGATAAATATCAAGAAGTTGGTGCCACCAGGCTTTAAAGCACTGTGACTAAATATGCTAACAGATGTGGACAAGATAAATACATTCTTTTCTATTACTGCTTTTATCTATAGTATAATGCTTAACTATTAACAGGTTGAGATGTGAAAATGTAGGTGCTGCTTTTGAATCCGGTGTCCTGTAGCTTCATCAGTTAATTGGGTTACCTTTTCTGCACACGAAGGAGGCAAACTTACATAAACATTTGGAGGTGAATATAGACCTACTTAGACATTTCAGGAAGGCTTTCACAAGGCTCCTCTGGAGTACACTTAACTCACCCAGGCTGTTCAGTTCCCTTTGTTTCTTTATGCTTTTACATTATACATGATAATCACATATGGGTTATTTCATTTGACAATCAGAAGGTTATTATTCATGACTTCTTAATACTGACTCCCTGTACAGTTCTTTTACATTTTTCTCAAAAAAAAAGAGGTTTTGAAACCACCAAGCACTTTAGAATTTTTCCTTTTATTTATAGACTTGGGAGAGCAGAAAGAGGAGCTACAAAAATAATTGTAGTCACTACGTATTAGGGAAAAGTACTTGCTTTTGAAAGCAAGCTCAACACAATCATTGGCATTCCTAATAGCAATGTATATTTTCCTGGGCATCAGAATGGCATGTCTTAAAATCTCACTCTCCTGAGATTTTTTAACCAGAAAGATAGAAACCTTCATTCCCCTACTACCTGGTGTCAATGACTGAGACCAACTCTCAGCCAGAAATATTAATTCAAACTTGGAATGTCTGAAAACAGCACAGGAAATGAAGCGAGAAGGAAGAAACGCATAGTATCTGGACAAACTAGAAGGTAAAATGAATGGTGGGGAATTTAAGGGGATTTGTATTTTCCTTTTGCTGTTGATAGTTTGGCAAGCAGGTTATGGTGGCCATTGTATTGAATCAGTGTCCCAGATGGCCTTTTTTTTTCATAGCATCTCTTCTGAAAAGCCTTAAAATGAGTCCTAAGGATTGCCACCAACCATCAAGGGCAAGAAGAGACTAACTCCTGCAAAGAGCCAAACCTACAAGTCTGTAGCAGAGGCATTAGCCCTTGAGGACAAGAGTCATGTTTCTTTGTATTCCTAAGGGTGGAACTTCATAGCCTTGACCAATACAAAATAAATAAATAAATAAATAAATAAATAATAATAATAATCTTTTGACAAAATGGGAGGAAGAGAGAAAGAAATATCCTCAGAGAGATTCTTATTGATGTCTCCCCTTTTTGTGACTTTTTTTTTTCCTACAGGAGGGTAATCCAGACCCACACTTTTATTTACTGCTTGTTAAAGAGTCATATTAAATATGAAGTGTAATGTATTCTTTAACACTAATAGTGCCATATATAATGTAGTAGCAACTGCAACAAATTTCAAAACACACACACATGCATGCCACACAGACACACACTTCTTTTCCTATTTCTATTGTTATTATTGATGGTTATGAAGTTTTTTCAGCTGTATTACATGCACACATCTTACGTGCATAAATTCAGGTTTGTGTTGGCATGTACAAGGTTATGCGTGGGCAGAATTCAAGCAAGGTTAGCTTCAGAAGAAATACATTTGAAAGAGGATACAGGAGTGCAATTGTATATCAAATATCTAGGAAGCATCCTTCCTTTGAAGAATGTCAAAATGACAAAAGTCTTATGCATACAGAAACTGAGACATGCAGATCTCTCTGATGAACAAAAGGAATATAATTCAGCCAGTACACACTACATCACTACAACTGAGGTGTACCAGAAATTTAGTGCCCACATAAGGCACATATCATTCAAATGACATAGACACTCAGGCACATCTACATAAAGAATACGCCACACTAGCAAGTTATAGCCTGACTCTACAAACAATTACTAAATACCTATAAGCAAAACAATCATCCAGTGCAGGTGGAGGAGTGGACGGGTGAATGTGTTTATGCTTACACACATGCATGCGTATCTTCAGAGCACATCTTTAATGTTTTATGTGGATGGAGAACTACTGACCATGTAGAGATACAATTCTGGAGTTTTAGGAAGTTTGAGTGCTTACTGCTTATTTGAAGAATCTGTTAATCTTGTGTTTCTATTAGGTACTAAAAAGCTTAGGTGACAGCAGGTTTACTTTGTTTTATGACTTTGTATTTGATGAATGTTATTCTTCTGTTAATCTAATTTTGAACCAATGAAACAAAAAATGTCAAATGGAGAAAAAAAATTTACTGAAATTCTGACAAAATTCTGTAGTAAATCAGTCATTCCAGACAGAAAGAACCAGCTCGTATTATATTACACATCTAATGCTTACCATACTCAGCCGTTTCAACGTTGAAACATGGCAATTCCATGTTACTGATAAAATGTTCTTTTGCTATCCTGTAAATAAACAGCTTAGCAGGGTCTATAGATTTTGTGCAACCGGTTTCAGAGAGAAATAGATATCAGATTATAATGCATGTGATCTTTACCAGAAGGTGAAAAAGAGCTCAACTCCACTGCTCACCTGAGAAGGTCTGGCATACTGCTTACCATGATCAAGCAATTGCAAAGTATGCTGAGACAAGTGTGCAGGACCAGGAAGTCCAATCCCAGTAAGCTTCTTGTCACACTTTTCTATTCTTCTCAACTGCTGTCTTCCATGTGAACCCAATTTCCTGTGCACTTTTTTTTTTTTTTTTTTTTTTTTTTACCTGTTGGTAGCATGTAAATTTGGTATCATACCTACCCTAGTTGTTTTCACTTTATTCCCAGAGGAACAGCTCCATCCCTTACGATCTGGAAGAACCTTACATTCCTCCCCTTCAAGACATGGTTGCATGTGGCACCACCATTTCTGCTCCACTATTGAAGCTACAACAGAAGAAAATAACCATATCTGCATGTTCTCAGAATGGACATATTAATATGTCATTATATTGCAACATTTCTTTTGTTTTCCAGGAAAATGTTGGAAATATATTAAGTGACAGCTATTCTGCAATTTGCAGCCAGCTCAGAATCTCCATAAGAAATGAAGCCGCAATTTGCACAAGGTTCAAAGTTGATTTCTGTAGTGTGGTGGTGTTTTTTGCTGTTGTTGTTTTCTAATTTACTGCAGTTCAGAAAGTAATTTCAGAGAATTCCTTTCCAACTCTCATTTTTTCTTGCTCAGACAGATTTCAAAGTTTTAAGCCAGCTCTCTTCTTCTTTTGAGTTAGTATATTTTGCCTGATCTACACTATAGTCTAGCACAGGCTGATTAAATTTATTCCCCAAAGATGACATATTTACTGCTTCTCTGACAGCCAACAACATATCAACAGTAAAGAGATCATGTAAAGGGTGAATCCATCCTGCTCCTCTTTCAGAGAAATAGATGTGGAAAATGAGCTGGTATTTTCCCAATTAAAACATAAAATACAATGCCAGATTTGTTAAGTAAAACATTAATACTGTACTCTGAACAGAAATATATATATATATTCACCTACAAAGATTAAAAAAAAAAAACAACACTCTGTTCTGTTTGTTTGTTTGTATACTGCTTTATGATAAAGATAGATATATAAATAAAATGTAAGACTGCAGCATATGAAAATGATATGCTCATGTAGATTTTGTGTAAACACTTTTAATTAAGTAAATTTCATACAACTCTGAGGGCATTCTGTTAGTTAGATCAAATTTAGCCTCTCAAGAGGTCTCTTTCATTGGCATCTAATAATTTCACTTAGCATTTCCACAGAGTAATAGCAAATAATTCATTTTTCCCATCTTCCTCTCGTTCACCTTGGGCATGCCCTTCAAAATGCAGAAGCCTTCTTCCTCTTATTTTAAATAGCTAACTATAATAAACTTTTTTTTATTGATGTCTCTAAGCTAACAAAACCCCCTAGGAACATGCAACCAAAGGAAGCAATAAAAATAGTCGCACCATCAACACAAGAAGGAGCTGCCCGGGTGGTACCTGCTACCTGCCCAGGGAAGCAGGAGCACTTCACTGTCTGTGATCTTTCTTCTATCTTGTTCTTATTGCAACATCTATGGAGTGCCACCACTTCACAGGTCCCGGTTTTAACATGGTGAGCTGTGAAAATAAGATGAGCAATTTGATAACATTGCAAGGTAGGCTCATACTGTTTGTTTTTCTGTTTTGTTGTTGTTTGTTTGTTTGTTTGTTTTTAATCAGAAATGCATTAAACTAGGCTCTGTAAGGCCAAGCATGAAAATAGAATTACAATGATACTAACAGTAGAATGTGAAGATGATTTCTTTTCCAAATGTAGTATGACTATCTCAGGCAGAAAATGTTGGCTAAAGAAAAATTGGAGAATGTTGCATACAGGACTGTTCCAGTGAAGTGGGGAGACATTATAAAACTAACCTAGACACTATATTAATTTCTGGACTCCCATAAACACTTGTGTATTTTCTATAGCCACATCCCAATAAATAAAATTAAATTAAATTAAATTAAAATAAAATAAAATAAAATAAAATAAAATAAAATAAAATAAAATAAAATAAAATAAAATAAAATAAAATAAAATAAAATAAAATAAAATAAATAAACAAACAAACTAGGGAATCACATTTTAAGTCTCTCTGCCTGGCACTGCAAAGGTAATCTGGAAACATGAGGAATCAAAGCTTTTCAAAGCCCTGCAACAGGACAATCTTCATTATCCAGTATCCACTTGGTGATCTAACCAATTACTAGAGTCATATTACTGGAGTCCTATAAGAGGACCAGTTTGGTAAGACTGGTAAGAAAACTACCTTTCTGGTTCAGCAGTCAGTTATGAGAGGATCCAGAAATCAGAAAAATAATTTTAACAGAACTTGCAGTGGTCACTGGTAAAGAAAATAAGAAACAGACAAGGTATTTCCGGGGATAGTTCATTTCCATCAGAAGAAATAGAGAAAGAATCTGAAATTTTAACTGGTATTGACCTACTACTTTGTACAGCAAGGACTACGAATTATGCAAAACAATATGTATTTTGGCAGCCCCTCTATTTCATCTGCTGGTTAACTTTTTGTATGCTTTATGCAAAGCCTGTGTACTGAGCAGTACATCTACCTTTCACACCCTAATGGCAAAATTGAGAGTTTTTACAAGGTAAAGGCCCTACCAATCAGCTTTCAGGAACCCAACATCTATGACTGGATCTGCTCAGCTGTTATTGCACAGTATCAGCTCTCAAAAGGGCTGAGGAAAGAGAGTATACTTGATGTAAGATATGGCCCCCAAGAATGTGCCTAGAGACAAAAGCCACAGGCAGCAATTAGACTCTGGGTCTTCATTAACAAAACATAAACTACTAAACATTTCATTCAGGCAATTATGCATTTTTCAGTAGAACAAAGTCCGTGGAACATCCTGTGATCTTTGTAGTCACTCACTACATCGTGCTACATCAGGTTAGATTATACTCTCTCATATCATGCTGTACTACAGATGAAACTATGTAACACAGTGAAACACAATTAACCCATGATCCATCATATTGTGAGATATTGAAATATAGCACATAAATCAGAAATCTAGGGAAAAAAATATCATTTTTAATTCAATTGCAAGGAAAGCACTTTGCATATTTTTATATGATGATATGAACTCTGATATTTTGATTCTTTTGATGCTGAGTGAATATTTTTATATTTTAAGTACTTTAATTATTTTCCAAACCATTTCACAGGTTGCTCTGCCAATAAGAAAATCCAAATAAATTCATTTTTCTTAATACAATTACTATAAGGGTTGGTTTTTGTTTTTGTTTTTGTGAATATAATAAAAAATAATCTAGGATATCTTTCATATGCATAATATATAAGAGAGCAAGCACATACTGCTTCTGTAAATTCACATTCATCTTTATTTTGATAGGCAATTGCATATTTTCTACACACACATGCTAACAAAAATTCAATGATTTTTGTGTTATGAAAGGTACATTAAAAAAAAAAAAGACACTGAGTCTAAAAAGAAAACGTAGTGAATTTCTTCCCGCGTAATTTTTCACTATATTAGATTTCAGTTCTTTTCTGTATTCTGATGTGTCTCAGTGATCTTGAAATTTTGTCCTTTCAGTGTCTCATTTCATAGTTTTACACAGCTCTACCATGTCTCTAGAAATGAATGGTAGCATATTAGGGAGAATAGTGATACGATAAGGAATATCTTTAAAATAAAAGAGGGTAAATTTAAATAAGATATTAGGAAAAAATTTTTACTCTGAGGGTGGTGAGGCACTGGAACAGGTTGCCCAGAGAAATTGTGGATGCCCCATCCCTGGAGGCGTTCAAGGCCAGGCTGGGTGGGGCTTTGGGCAACCTGGTCTGGTGGGAGGTGTCCCTGCCTGTAGCAGGTGGGGTGAAACTGGGTGGTTTTTAAGGTTGATTCCAACTTAAATCTTTCCATGATACTGTGAAATGTCATAATATACCTGCTAAGCATATTGGTATTATGTACACCAATAGCCATCTGGAATGGAAGCCAGTTAAAAGAGTTGTTTTTAAAAGCTTTGAGAGAAATGTTCATTCTAAAACAAAACTTTTGAAAGAAACTCACTTTGTCCTAAACAGGAAATCAGGCATTTAAAGGCTCTTATCTGAAAAAAGACTATAATTAGAAGAAATGGTCACTTATATCCATGTACATTACAGAAAAGCACTTCAAGGGATGAAAAGATATGTGAAAATGGGATAGAATAAAAGATAACCATATACTACTGATAGTGTCTTGTCATTAATAAAACTGCTTTGAAATTTTCTAGATATAAAAACAAAACAACCTACTAAAGCATATATATATTTCAATCACTGAATATCTAGGCTAGCCATCCACTAGTTTCTGTTTACCATCTAGAGTATGCTATGAATATTCCTTGAAAGGAAATGCAGGGATTTCAGGTCTTTATGCTATCAAATAATTAAGTTCCTGTGCAGTAAGTACAGTATCTGTCACATTCATGCAAAATGAAAGCCTCTATGCTGCAGATAAAGGATTTCCCCACAACCTAATACAAATTAACCTCATTAAGGCACTGAACCATTCCACAAAAAGGAGATAGAACTTTTGAAGATTCGCAGTTCGGTTTTGTTTCTTCTTCTCCAAGCACAGACTTCAAAGTGTGCTGTTTGCTTTGCAGAAAATGTTTACAGAACTGTCATTTCTGGAATCCTTCGGAAATTCATTATTCAGAACCACTGCAAACCCTCAGTCCTGCATCCTCAGTCCTGCTAATGCAAGTAATCCTGCCTGAAATCAATGTGAAGAAGGACTGAAGAAAGAGACTGAGATATATCTATGTGTACAGACTGTGAAGTTTTCCCAATTATTATGTATAACGTAATATATGTATACATTACGTTACAGAAGATGAAACACTGTAATATGAGCATGTAACTTGGAAAACAGATATAATCATATCTTACTCATTAACAGTATATCCTGTAATTAGCCTGCCACTTTTACAGCATTTTCTCATGTAGTGAAATTGTGAATAGCTATCTCATTAATCAGTGTGTTATTGCTACAAAAACTTGAGTGCTCACAATTATGATCCTAGGAAATATAAAGCTGAGTAATTATTATTCCTCACTGTATGCAACAGCACAAAACATTGAATGTGCTTAAAGAGTATGTTTAAACAAACACAGTAAATAACTTTAAATATATATAATTTCTACCTATTCTTGTTCTTTCACATTTCTTTACATTTCTTTTGTTTAGATGAGTGAATTTTTTAGTCATATTTGCACAGCACATATGACACTAAATTGTAGCTCTGACTCCTTTACTTCTGAGAAATTTGTTCCAGACCAGAAGACAAGATATTGTTCCAGATTATTATTTTGTAACTCACAAATATATATATATATATATATATATATATTTATCATAAATGTAGCATCATAGATAAATCTAGCATTAAATCAAGTAAAGGTTTCTGAATTCCACTCTTCATTATGATCACTATTTCTCAGCCTTGTCACCTGATCATTCATGACCAAATCTGACAACTCTCTGCTAGGCAGTTTGAATCTTTTCTTTGCTGAAAGTTGCATAGGTAATGCATATACATATACATGGACCGTTAAAAAAAAAAAAAAAAAAAAAAAAAACGAACATGTTGCCATGGCCTAGATAAAATAAAACCACAGACCATATCTATATTCAGGTTCTCCATCATTGTAGTAGCCACTGTACAAATAAATTAGTGATGATAATAATAATAATAATAATAATAATAATAATAGTAATAATAGTCTCATTTATATGTTCTCTGCAAAGACAGGTATAATTGGGTAATACAGCAAAGCCAACATAATGACTAACAGTACTAAAAAATAAAATACATTGCCTCTTTTCCTACACTGATCCTTTGCTTGCCTGAACAGTGCCATTTAACAATGATAATAGTAAGCCAAGTATTTAGATGAACAGAAAAATAACCTCTCTTCTGTAGGGTTAGTTCTCTACCACTTTAGCTCTTACTCCTGAGTGCAGAGACCAGTGAGAAGCAGTTTCAGCCAAAGAGAAACAGCAGGAGCAAGCAACCACTGACGCGTGATCACCTCCTCCTGTAGAAACCTGTTCTGTATCGGCTTACAAGCTCTGTACCCTTATATGAGATAAGTGCATCTTCTTTTATTACATTCCAGGTAATTCCTGTGAGATCAGTGAGCCTATGTAAAATGTACAAAGCTTTATTTACATGCATCTGTGCGTTTTCTAAAGCTCTTCACAAAAACAAATCTTTAGTTTAAACAAGAAGCAACGGATCACCAATGAGGAGAGAAACAGGATTGACTTTTAGCCATGAGTTTCAGTCCAAATTACATCTAATGTTAATCAGACTTTGGCCAATTTGAGGATTTTTTGCCTATCTTGAGGATAATCAGGAATATATCCCATATGAAATACTATAGGGAGCCAGTCTTTCAAACTATGCACATAAGTAGTCTTTATTTACGTGAACCATATTCAAATTTGTACTCACATTAAGGACTATAATACAACTACTATTTTTTTTTGTTGTTGATGATGTTTTTTTTTGTTTTTAATAACCATCTACAAGGGAAAACAAACAATATTTCAGCAGATTACCAATGTGTCCTTTCCTACTAAGTCATCTGTCATTGTAACCACCAAAATATTTAAACTGAGGGGTGGTGGAGTGTACCGACATAAAAAAATAAAAATAAAATTAGTGGTTATGATGTAGTATTTTCCACAATAGGCTCTAAATCACTGTCCTACTCTAGAGTAACCACAAAAAAGTAGGTTTTCTTGTTCACATAGTCTATTTGCTTTCTTTATTCTGATTGATGTAGAAAACAAATGTAGGTTATATTTCTGCTACACTTCAGCAATTTCAGTATGTCACATCAGTCTCACTGTGTCATTGTAGATAGGAAGGATTACAAATAAACTTGCAAAATCTCTCTCACACACAAGCACACAGACATGGTATTGTTGCATATTGTTGGTAGTTTTAGAAGTGTTAGTAGCTGCTACAGCTAAGCAATTAAAATACTGTGCAACAGTTAAGCCAATATTTACACTGACAGTTTTTCTATTAAAAGATAGATGGATATCTTTGAAAAGAAACAAATTGTCCAGTTCCTTCATTTCATTAATTTCATTATCCTTCTGTTATACCTAAAAGCAGGTAAAGAAGAAACTGAATTTGGTTTAATCATACTCTGTTGGTACTAGGGGTGATATTGTTGCAGTTGTGGTGATCTAAGAACATAAGCAACACAAAGCTCTTTGTCAGAGGTAAGATCTTTTCCTTGATTAGCCATCAGTACATTTGGGGAAAAAAAAAAAAAAAAAAAAAAAAAAAAAAAAAAAACAGACAAACTTTCAGGGACACAAGCTTCAGTTTCATTATGTGAATATAAAACATTTGCTCCATAGGCCAGATGGAGAGCGGGCAGCACAGAAGGCAAAAAAGCAGAGGTTTCTCCTATACCAGTCATCATCTCATTACCTCTGGCATGCAGCAAGCCACCGATTCCCAAAGAAGCACTTGAAGAGCATTGACAGGAACTTCACTAAGGATGACCTTTGGAGATGAGATTCAAAGCCCTTTGAACTCAATGATTCCGGCTTGATCAGTGGTTTTGAGTAAGAATTTCAGAGATAGAATTAAAAATGTGTATTGTCAATGAAAGTGGCATTTAGATTTGCAACTTAAGATACTTATTCTGTTGATTGCTTATTTAGCATCTATTATAGTGATTGAACAAATGATGATATATATTATATATATATGATATATATATATGTGACTGAAAAATATGATAAATAATAATTATTAAATCTTGTTTTAAACCATCACTAAAGGTGTCATGTTTTTCATTGAAGAGTTCATTTGCTAAAACTACAGTATCCAACCAATATAACTATTTCTGAAATCTAGTTAAATTTGGGTACACATTGAATCTAAAAGTAAATACCCTCAGAAAGGGAAAAAAAAAAAAAATTGTTTCCACATGACTTTTTACAATTTGTAAATTTATTTTTTAAAATGCTAATGCAAACTTAAGGTATTTTTACAGCTGTATTTTTTTTTCAAAGCAAAGCAAAATATTTAATTTTACCTGGAAAAAAAAAAAAAAAAGCACTTTTTCTTTTTTTTTTTTTCCCCAATGTTTGGCCAGTGAACTAAAAAATCAATTACAGACACAGCAGTAATTCCTGTGTCCTCAGTGTTGACAATGAGGCATGAGGCATGCTACGGTTGTAGTGCATCTTAGGAAAGGCATTCATGCTGCTTTATTTTCCAGATGACACATGGGGTAGCACTATAGAATCAGCAGGAAAAAATGATAATTTTATGTTATCTTATTATACTTTATCTTTACATTTCACTTGACTAATTAAAATTATTTAGTTATCTATTCCACTGATGCCATGTGCATTTAAAACATTCAGGTAATTCAAAACTACTGTAAAGCTGAAAACAAACACCAAATTTTCCTTTGAAAAGACAACATCTGGAGAGAGAAGATGCTCTTTAAGTGTCTTGATCATCCATTTTCCAAATAACTAAAACCAAAGATACTTCACAACCATGCTACAGGAGAATATATAACTGGGAAAGAGCTGTGGGCAGATCTCAAAGGAATGGATTTTGGCTGCAATAAATAATGTAACTGCCCCGTGATGAGATCAGGCTGGAGTTGAGAGGGTAGAGATAAAGGCATTCAGAAACACCAAAACTTGTTTGAAGACTGTGTTTGTGCACCAGATGGCCAATGATACCTTTAGCCAGCATGACCAAAAGCTAAACACAAGGCCCCAGGGGACCAGAGGAGCCCAACAAGCCAGTGTCTACCAACAGGGCACCTTCACTCAGTGCTCCCAGAGCCATCCATGGGGAGTGATCAGCTCCTGGGCCTGGTGGGAAAGCCACTGAGATGGGTCAACCCAATAAACTGCCTCCCCAGAAATCTTGCAGACTAAAGGGCGTTACAACCTGCAGGAGTACTGGACCTGTTATTGGATGAAGGGGGAACAGAACCTAAGGATCATAAATTTTTCCATCAGATATTTTGTGGAAACATGTGAGGCTCACTATGAGATGTTTAGCAGAAGGACCAAAAGAAGGGAAAGGGAGGGATGTCAGGGTGGACTGGAGAGGAATGAGCATGAATAAATAAAGGGGTAAGGATAAAATGGGCCAGTGAATTATAAACAGGGGCCAGTCTAGCTGAGCCCTGTGCTCAAACACTGCGAGTTCTGCTACATTCTTATTAAATCTTATTTCTATCTTTTTGTGTGTGTGTGTGCGTACTCTCTTCTCTGAGTGGATATGCATTAATACTAGGGAAATTCAAGCCAGATTAGTTGGTGATAAATTAAGAGATCTGATTACAAGCAACTGGAGTGAGATCACAAACATTGTAAATCCAAGTGAAAGCAACTAGTGACATGAAGGCACCTCGGATCAGCTACCAGTCAGGCTGACTGTCTTAGACCATCTTCCGAGTGACCCATTTTACATGTGTATGTGCATATATATGCATGTACATGTAGCTCTCTCTGCCAGCAGATTTCAGTTCTGATAGATGGGGATGAGGAAGAGGATTGGCCCATCCACGGAGTGATTACTGTGTGTATGGACATGGCTGCCAGGAAAGGTGGTTTGCTATGTCTGCACCGATCTGCGCAGCTGGCTGAGTGTGTATGGCATGCATGTCTGTCTGTGTTCAACTACTTTCTAAGGAGCATAGATGTTCAGCCTCTCCATCGACAAAAACTGGGAATAGGGAGCTGCAGCAGCCTCATATCTACCCAGCTACTGGATTCATCAGCCTGTAACAGACATGAGCATTAGAAATCTTTTGGAAAGAAAAATTAAACAAGGAAGACAGAGATGGCATTTGGCAAAATAACATTTAACCTTCAACCTTTCCTTCTAAGAAATGCACACTGACTGTCAAGATAATCCTCTCGTACCTGCTAGATAAGCGGATCAATATCTGTAGAGAGGCACATGCCAAATCATTGCAGTGAGCTCAGCCAAAGAGTCACGCTGTTCGATCAGAGCAGCCCATTCCATGCCAGAGGCCATGCAACCTCTTTTATGCTTGATTTGAGTAATGCTATGATATGAATAACTCCTTCCCGTGCAAATATCTCCTAAGTCCCTACAAGCGCACCTTATTGACAGTGCTTTGAGGTCTTATTTATCTGCTTGCACCTTTCCATGCCTTGCACTCCAGCTATAGCTATTAAAAGCCACTTGGTCACCTTGAGCTCTTGCAAAATCCAGAAAAACAGAATGCATGCTATGCACTACTTACATCACTGGAGAATAAGTTTAGCTTAAAAGTACGGCATTGGTTTTCATTTCTGTTTTGCTGTGATGTCTCTTGGAACTTGGCACAGGTCCTCAGGTGTATTGTTTGAAAACTGAGCTGCCTGTTTGGACAAATTATTTTTGTACTGCCACCTGTTGGCAACACATTCACAAAAGATCCTGCCCTTCCCAGATTCCTTGGATTCAATATGGTGTTTTCTCTCCTGAGAGAACCACTTTAAAATTACAAGAGCAATTCTTGATAAGTGTTTATCCTGCAAATGCTAGCCCAGCTCTTCTTGCAGGTCTGCCTCTACCGCATTTAACCGACTTAGTCCGCTTGGGTGAAAATGGCTAGCAGAGTCCGTATGAAAACACTATGCTGACAGCATCTCTGGTAGCTTTTCAAAACTGAGCTAATGAATGGATTTCCACAGTCACATTGCCAAGCATACTCTGCTGCATGGTGCCAAAGAAAAGTCTCATCCATCAGCTTGTCTGCCAGCCACTGGTTATAGCCATCTGTGTGGGAAGAGTTTTTCCCTTTCGGGGGAAAAGAAAAAATAAAAAATAAAACTACAATCTAATCATTACCCCTGAGAAGAGCTCAGTAATTCACTAATGACCCAGAGATCAAGCCTCAGATATCCCCATGGCACTATCTGCCATGGTCTGAAGGATTGAGTTATCCCCACTGAGAGAAAAAGACTTACTGGAATAGCACAGCAAGCTGGCACGGTCCCAGCTGGACATAAAATCTTTACAAACATAAAATCACAGATGGAGAACTTCATGTAGGATCTCTCGGACCTGAAAAGCTCACAGCCATGTGACTTTATCTTCCTGGCCTTACTCGGGCTAATTATTTAATCAGTCCTTTGGCAGGAGCGAGCCAGTGTTACTCAAATAAGCTTATCTCCACTCTCACAGTAGCCAGGGTCTTTTTATGGTAGTGGCTACAAATGAGAGCTTCAGGGCAAACTTTTCTCCAAAAACACAGGAACTTAAAACACGAGCAGTTTTCAGGTAAACTGAAGGACAACCTCCTCCTTTTCAAATGATCCCGTCAGCCTACAGGGTTGCCCTTCATAGGTTGTAAGGGTTGCCCCCCTTACAACTTTGGAATCAGGTGATTGCCAGGTTTTTGAAACCACAGACAGTTCAGAGTCAAGATCACTTGCAAAGATCATAAGGGTTCTTGCAGATCATTGTGTATTGACCCAGTGTACAGGCTATGGCACAAAATCCTGCGAGGAGTAAGGTAATTGGCCAAGGACTTTTATTGCTTCTCTCTCTCTCTCTTATGTATTTCAAGTAGCCAGCCATATCTTACTAGGCCAAGGGTCAGACCCACACAATGCTCTTGATTACCTATTCTTTATATGAGCTTACCCCTATATTAACTTTCCCAGATGTGGAATCTTATCACACAGGATACCCAATGTAAAAGTGACCCCACTGGTCTACCTGATGTGGCCTCAAGCCCAAAACATGAATATGCACAAACTGTTACTAGAAAAGGGCTGTCCTTTTAGTAGGAGCAAGCCTCAGCCATGGGGCAATGCTCTGCAGTGCCTGATGGCTCCACTCATTGTGGCAGGGCTTCCAGGGTTTCCATTGCAGTTTTCAGGATTGTCCACATCAGAGGTGGAAATAAACAGTGTTGTATCTTTTGGCTACTCTGTGGATTCTTGCCAGCTGCCAACCCTAGACCTTTGGTGCAGCACAACCCACTGGAAGGGGAAGAGAATAAAAGGCTTTTGCACATTTGCTGAGACTTCAAGAAAAGCTCAGCTCCCCTGCTGGAGCCAGCATGTGAGGTAGCTCACCACTTACCACCAAGGCTGCACCTTCACCGTCTCATTTGTTGGGCGGGAGAAGATGCTGATGGCAGCAAAGGCTGTGTGTTTCCTTATGGGCCAGAAATGGAAACTTTGCTTTTTGCAGGCAAAACACTTCCTGCCTTTCCTCCTAGCTGCTTCAGGCTGACACCAACCACAAGAGAAGCCTGTGCAGAACTGGCAGAGAAACACCCAGGGAGAGATGCAGTTTATAAATACTACAAGAAGTCAAAAGCCCCAGTATCTCCAAGGTTGTTATCAAACATGTTAAGCAAACGATATATTAAAGTGTGCAGACATTTTGTAAATTAACAGGCTGAGGTTTGAGATTACTAATTATATGATTTCTCAGAGAAAAAAGACCAGTCGAGCTCTCAGGCACTCAAAAGAACATTTGGCACAAAGACTTTTTATTCTCTCTTACTCTCTCTGTGGGCCTTCTGCCAAATATTTCAACTCAGCAAGAAGCAGTAGCACATGTCTCAGAGCAGTCTTCAGCATCTGACTGAATACTAAAAAAAATAAAATAAATAAATAAATAAATAAATAAATAAATAAAAATCCTCATTCTCAGGGCTTCAGAAACCTGTAGTTTACACAGTTTATGGGAAATATGTTTCCCCTGCTTCCTTAGATGACTCTCATTATTAATCTTCTTTTTTTTCCAGCTGACCCAAATGGTCTCGGGGTACATTGTACTCTATGACAAATTAACATGATCTCAGGCATGCATCAGAGGAAAAAAGAAAGGTTTTCTCTACCCTCACATATTTGAATGACCCTCTGGCACATAGCCCTCGCCTGAAGTAACATCTTAAGAAAAGTGCTGTGAATGGGAGTCTTTATAAAATAGGATTAGTGTAACAAGGTGGAGAGGTAAATTCAATAGTTCTTTTGAACTGCCTGTTTCCAGGCTACTCACACTTATTAGAAAATAGCTCAAGCACCTCAGTAGGCTTTAGGTGTCTCTGTGGAAAGAGCAGTGAAGCTTAGGGAAGGACAAACATGGTTTCATCAAAGAAAAATGTGTCTAAGTCCCTGTGCTCTATTTCCATCTCAACAAACATCTAGCTGCTTGCAGGTGATGTTTACACAGATAAGGTTTTTATTTATTTAGTGAGGTGCAGAAGTCTATTTAGGTAATAGATATCTTTGATAAGCTTGATTCATACTTAAGCACACGAATGTTACCATGAATTCTGTTATCAAAATCTTTACATTTTTTTCCACTTTTCTTAAAAAAAAAAAAAAAAAAAAAAAAAAAAAAGGTGCTTAACACCCCTTTTATTCACCCCACACTAGGATTCTTCAAGTGCGTGGGGGGGGCGACACAACAGAGGACATAGTATCCCTTTGGTTAGTTTGGGCCAGCTGTCCTGGCTGTGTCCCCTCCCTCCCAACTCCCTGTGCACCCCCAGCCTCCCCACTGGTAGGGGATGATGAGGAGCTGAAACCTCTTTGACTCTGTGAAAGCCCTGCTCTTCAACAACTGAAATCATCTATGTGTTATCAACATTATTTTCCACCTAAATACAAAGAACTGCACCATACCTGCCACTATGAAAAAAATTAACTCTACCCCATATGAAACCATATGCAACATTGCTTATTTAACAGGTAATATCTGTACTGAAGGATCATTAAGCTGATTAAACCTAGAATACACATTGCATTAGAAGCACTCTAGCAATGACCTGATACAAACCACGCAGTGAAGTCAAGGTGAACTTCCAAAAATTCTCCCAACTTCAAGATTCACATTTTCTTGCAGAATTTTTCCTGACACAATATGCATAATACAGTCACAGAAAGGTATTTGCATAACACTTGTGCACCCATTTATCTATTAATAAATAAATAAATAAATAAAAATACATTGAAACATTGAAAGAATCTGAAAATATTTTTGGATTCATGTGTGTAAAATGAGCACATACATATGTGATGAAATTTAACAAAACTTGACTAGAAAAAACATTTGATTTTTTATATTCATATTTCCACACTTCTAAAATTCTCCAAGATTTTTGGTTGGTTTGTTGTCTTTTACAGATAGCTTTAGTTGGTATGTCAAACTTTTTCTTTTGGGGTGTGTTTTGACTTTGCTTTGCTTTAACTATTTTCATGTCTGGATAGAATGGTGTATCTATATTAATTTAAAGTTTTTTTTTGAATTCTATAACATATTTTTAAACTACTTCACATACTATTTTGCAGCTCTATAACACATTTTCCCTTAGTCTGTCCATTTAACCTAAATATCAAATATCTATCTTGAAATATTCTTCCCATTAACTGCAAGCACATATATGCACGCTTGCCTTCTGAATGTTACAGAGGTGATTTTTTGTGTGTTTGTTTGTCTGTTTCCTTATTCTTTTCTACCCCTGCCTTGTAAGACTTACTACTGTACTTCAGACTCCCCCACATGTATTAAGAGAAGCTCTGTAGGATGTCCCAGTACACAGTTCACCATCTGAAAGAAAGATCTTAATTTTAAGTTTCAGCTTGCTTCTGTAGAGCCCCAGGCAAGCTCTTTGAAGCACAGAGTCAGGGGAGGAACTTAACTCAGGCCTTTAGAAAAAAAAAATGCTAACAAGGCACATGTCTAGTCCTGTGAAATCCCCTCTTTTAGAGTGATCTCCCTGGCTACAACCTTCTCTCTACATTATTGATTCCATATAAATAGCAAGTCTGTAAGCATGATGAATCAATAAGTATCTAGACAGAGGCTGTGCGTTGAAACTGGATGGCCTGGGAAGAAGCTGGCATCCTTCAAGATGGAGAAAAAGTAAGTATATTTCAACAAGCAAAATAAAAGGGGAGAAAGTGCCAGGAGAACCATTCAGAGCTGCACAATCAAGAATATTTTTGCTCAAGGATTCCCAGTAGATAGTATTTTCGGTTATCTCTTCCTGCTGAACAGGTATCTTTTAAGATGCTCCGAGCAGACTCCCTGGCACTTGTTTCTGAAGGAATCCTGGTTGATAGGAAACATAAATACCGCTCTCATTGCTATCCAAAGCCAGAAGCTGCAGAAGCATCACCATTCCCAGAACACCATAAGCATGCTTTGCAACAATGGTTAGATAATGAAAGCATCTGAAGTAATTCACACCTTCAAGAGAAAACTTAAAAAAAAAAAAAAAAAAAAAAAAAAAACACATAAAAAATATAATTATTCAGGGACCTTTTCAGGGAATGAGAGCATGGTTCTGGGCTTGATATTTTACCATGTATCTCTACAGAAGGTATCTGTATCTTCTCATCCATTGCATATTGGGATGTGAGAGGCCAGGTCAGGCCAACTGGTGATCCGTTCTGGTTACTGCCCTTCCATGAAATAAGCCAGGCACCGTGTGTGCCTAGGCCACTGCTGAAATACAAGCACAGAGCACAGCAGAGCTCACCTTGTATCCTTCAGGCATAAGCTTTCCAGGAACAGAAAAAACACACCTGCAGCACTATGTAAGTAAATTACTAGTAAACTAATTGCCTCTGTTCAAGACAAGCTTCCCACACCTCCCGAGGTCCAGTTCCCACAGCATCTCCTCTCCATGTCATCCGCTGCCAAGATGCATCCTCCTCCCACAAGGGCCAAAGCAATGCTCATCAGATGCAGGGAATGAGGAACCCTCCAAGATGTCCACACCAAAGACACTTCTTTTGCCAAAGAGAGAGTCTGAAGAGGGAATCCATAATTCTCACATCTTTCTCACCACTGTGAGAGGGCAAAAAGAGATGGATGGGCCCTCAGAGAGCAATGAAAAGGTTATGAAAAATAAATGTAATGATCGAATTTTAATTCAAATATTGCTAATAAGAGTTTGCAACGAATCAGACTTAATGTATAGGTAACTGAAAATCTGCACAGAATATACAGTGTCCATATTCTAGCTGTACACATTTTAAGGACTGAAAATTCTTTGATCTTTTTGATACTTCAACGTATTTTATTTTAACAGATTTTTCTCACAGAGGTCAATATTAGAACCTCAAAACTTTACCCTTCAGATTGCTTTGAACTGTTTGAAGTTTAGTTAAATAACTGAAAGATCAGTAGATGGAGATTATCTGTGGAATAGTTTACATGTACACTTTCAAAGTCCCACAGATGAAGTTGAATGCCATGCACAACACATAATACAATGTATTTTTCTTCAAAAAAAAAAAAAAATGACAGATGAGTGGCCATTTATAAATATCTACAGGGCCATGCATATTTTTAAGATTAAATGAAATTATTATGGGTAAATAACCATTACCCGTAGTTCCTTAGGAATACCTACATTGACTCATAACAAATATTATACCATTTTAATTCTAAAATACAAGCCAGAAAAAAATAAATGATCATTAAATAACTGTTCAGGTCCATGGCACTGATATGTTGAGAGCCAAAAGTAATCTTTAATGTGTAGAAGACTGTTGCAAAACAAGAATTGTCTTCCCCTTCAATTCACCACTTTAAAAAGCCGAACAGCAAGGGATACACTGTAGGATTTGACAAAAAGCTATTCATGAGGTACTTTGTCACATACACAAATCGCATACACAAATCTAGCAGGAGTTTCATCTTCACAGGATTCACAACTCAGGTAACTTTTGAGAATAATCTTAGCACACATCCCTCAGGTGTAGGCATAGTCAGTAGAGCATTTTAACACAAAATAAAAAGAAAGTGAAATCAGAAATAGAAGATGCAGGTGGAGTGAGCCAGCCTTTCCTGACTTCAGTGGCACAGCTTTGCTTTAATAGCTGATTCTTTATGTGAAACTACTGCAATGCCTAGGAGTTATGCATGGACACCTATAATTTCTAAGAAACAAAAACCACAACAGAGTAAACATGGACACTCTGTTCTTCATCTGGATTTTCACTTTGGCAAATATGTTCCACAAAATGGATGCTAGATGATTATTTCTGATAATTTGTCTCACCTCTTCAAGGGAATGGCATGTTCATGCATATTTCCTTTCCCCCACCATCATTTGTGGAGCCTATCAATACATGTATTGCATAAAGGTCTTGCCAACTGAATGAACAGAAACCATATTTCAGTAGTGCATGCAAGGTTCAGAGCTCTGAAAGCAATACACAGCAACATCTGAAGTCTGCAAACCTAAGAGACTGCCAGAGTTCTTTCCCTCATTATTTTTATCAAGTATTACATATATGCATACAGTTACAGTCATTGCCATATAAGGATCTCTAAGTAGAAGGATACAAAACATTAACACGGCAACATACCACAGCATTGTCATGGTTTTGACAAGGTTAATTTTCTTCACAGAAGCTCACACAATCCTGTGTTTTGTATTTTTGGTGAAAATAATGTTGTTAACACACCAGCGTTTCAGTTGTTGCAGAGCAGAGCTTACACAGAGCCAAGGACACTTCAGCTTCTTGTGCTGCCCTGCCAGTGAGAGGGTTGGGGGTGCACAGGGAGCTGTGAGGGGACACAGCCAGGACACCTGGCCCAGGCTGACCAAAGGGATGTGCCATACCACATGGTGTCATGCTCAGCAGTAACAGCTGGAGGAAAGGAGGAGGGGGAGAATGTTCAAATTGATGGCATTTGTCATCCCAAAAAACTGTTATACATGATGAGCCCTGCTCTCCTGGAAGTGGCTGAACACCTGCCTGCTGCTGAGAAGTAGCAAACAAATTCCTTGTTTTGCTTTGCTTGCATATACAGCTTTTGCTTTACCTAGTAAATCATCTTTATCCCAACCCATGAGTTCTCATACTTTTACCTTTCAGATTCTCTCCCCCATCTCACCTGGGGAGAGTGAGCAAGCAGCTGTGCGGTATTTAGCTGCTTGTTGGGTTAAACAACAGGCATTTTTATTCACTTTCTGAGTGTTTAGACCATCATTTAGTATATTATTATAACAACCAAGTGAGATTTCCATGGTTTTCTACAAAAGCAAAGATACACATCTCCATATCTTGGATATCTATGACTTTGGTATTTAATCTAAGTTGGATATGTTCATATAATCAATGCAGAGGTATAGACAGAAGCACCCCCAGGAGGTAATACATAATTTTTAACTGCGCAAGATTGCATCCCTCCCTGAGGGATGTGGTTTTGATCCATTATAAGGAAAAACTCTAAGGGAAAGATATACATCAGCAGAGACAGGAATTTGCTATTGAGGTGGTCTTTGGTTAGTAATTTTTTTCAAGAGGTCGCCCCCATAAGAATCTGTTATTACCATTACACTGAAACAGACTTAACAGAAGGTCACTGCTGTACAACCACATCAGCTTTATCACTGATAGTATAGGTGTATAACTAAAAAAAAGCTAAAATATATCCACTGATTCAGCCCCCACTGTAAAGTTGACCTCTAAGATCTCAGACATTTGCCAAGACTCAGCAGAGGGATGACTTTCAGGTCCAAATATAACACTACAATCAGAGGAAGAAGCAAAAGGACATTTGAGGAATATACTCTCCTAGCTATTATTTCAGGGGCTTTTAAAATGTTACTAGTTATGGGAGCAGCTTATCTAGACAAATTTTCAAAGCTCTCTTTATATGATGAACCTCCTCCTTCAAAGAAAAAAAAAAATATACGGAGAGGATTCAATATCTCAAATTTCCTGGATGTAAAATACATCATTCGTTTACTTACTCACTGTAAACTGATTTTATTAAGGGGACACGGACTCAGTCTGAAGCTTTCAAATCCCACTCTACAACTGTCAAATAATATTTCCACATTTTTCTGCAGGTTGTCTGTAAGAAAAAAAATCTCATGCATCTCATCTGCCTCCTCTTTAATTATTCATTTTTGCTATGAAACCTACGAGATTTTTCCATATGATAAATAAAGAACAAAATAAATGGCAAACAAAAACTTCATTTACAGCTATTGAAACTGTTACCTCCCAGTGATCATTGTTGTGAAAAATTGAGTGATATTTTATAGTTTAATACTCGTCTCCTACAATGAGTCCATTAGGATGAGCCATAATATAGCATTTTCTCATATTTTTAATGTTACAGTGTCATCATGCTGTTTAAGTATAAACTGTTGTATTCCTAGCACCAAGCAAAACAGCAAATTAGTTTATAATCACTCCTACAAACCTGTTCAGACAATAGAACAGATTTTGGGAGAGCTTTTCCAACATCTAGAATCTTGCCTTGCACTGCTGTTTAGCTCATGAGCAAAAGTCTTGTAATGGTTTTAAGTGTGAGTGTTTCACAATAATTATTACATATACAGTTTAAAAAATCCTCAGTAGACTAAGAAATGTTTGCTAATAGAAGCAAGAACTAGACTCGAGGAAGTCATTTGCCTCAATTCTTTATTTTTAGAAGTACTTTCAGTATTTACATTCAGTAGTAACCAACAGACTAGCATTGTTTATTTCAAAAAGTTAACAAAAAAAAAATTATGATGAAAAAATGTCACTCGTGATGAAATAAACCACATGAGCTGGAAAAAATAGGAATATTACTTCCGTGTGCTATTCAGACTACTCACTGAATTTTTCTTTGGCTTTTGTATATAAGCTGAAGTTGAAAATGCCTATAACATGAACATAAAATTTAATAATCTATTAATATCTAAAAATACTTCAAGATTTTTTTTATTTTGCTATTTCCAAAAATAGCTGACTGATTCTGAACATTTTGTATAACTAAATAACAGCTGTTCTAGAATATGGCATTGTTATAGGCAGTAATATGCAGTGGTCCTTCTGGTATTAAACAAAATAATGAAAATAAAAATTATATGGCTCCATTTTAAAAATCTTTTCTTTTTCTCTAAAGTTCAGGTTTTATTTCATATCTGTGAAGCACAATATCTTAAGTCTCCTGTGGTAGCTAAGCTCATTTTTTTCAGCCTCTACAAAAGATGTTTTTCAGAATAAACCCAGAAAAAAATGTGATGAAGCTAATGTCATTACAAAAGGAGAATGGGAAATATATATTGTCCTTAAATTGCATAGCAGAAAAGCACATCTAATGATGTAAAGCAAAAACTGGAAAGTCAAAACTGGGATGAGATGAGCACTGTCCATAATGGTCCACTGGCATAATGGTCATCCTCCATATTTCTCACATTTTAGCCGTTTACATCTCATCATAGACTTGTCATAGAATGATAGAATGGCTTGGGTTGGAAGTGACCTTAAAAATCATCTGACTCCAACCCTCCTGACATTGGCAAGGACACCACCCACTAGATAAGGTTGCCCTGAGCTCCCTCTGGCCTGGCCTGGAACATCTCCAGGAACGGGGCATCCACAACTTCTCCGGGAACCTGTGCCAGTGCCTCATTACCCTTACAGTGAAGAATTTATTCCTTTCCTCTATTCTAAATCTATCCTTTTAATTTAAGACCATTCACCCTTCTCTTGTCATTATTTACTCAAATAAAGGATCCTTCTCCATCCTTTTTATAAAACCCCTTCAAGTACTGAAAGGCCACAATGAGGTCTCCTTGGAGCCTTCTCTTCTCCAGGCTGAACATCCCCAACTCCCTCAGCCTTTCCTCATGGGAGAGGTGCTCTGATCATCTTCATAGCCCTCCTCTGGACTAGCTCTAAAAGGTCTATATTTTTCTTTTTCTGGGGGCCCCAAACCTGGACACAGGTGAGGCCTCACAAGGGCAGAATAGAAGTTGACAGTGACCTCCTTTGACCTGATCACCACTCCTCTGCTGATGCAGCCCAAGAGGCAGTTGGCCTGCTGGGCTGTAAGCACACACTGCTGGCTCGTGTCAAGCCTTTCATCCACCAGAACCCTCCAAGTCCTTCTCTGCAGGGCTGCTCTCAATGAGTTCTTCTCCCAGTCTGTATTCCTGTCTGGGATTACCCTGGCTCAGATTCAGTGCCTTGCACCCGGAAGCAAGTGCAAGAACCATCACACCTTCTTCTCCAACATTAGGCAAGGGTCCTGACTGCCCTGCCTTCCTGCAGTCCCCACAGGTCAGTTCCATGGGCTACTGTGAGAGTGAAGGGTAAAGGCTCATCTAAAGGCATCTAAAGTTAAAGGCTCATCTGTGCTCATCTAACCTATTAATGAACAGGAGTGGCATAGATAGAATGAAAGGTTAATTCTTTTCTCAGCTGTTTCCAGGGTATGCAGGATGCCTTTTGTCTTCTGCAATCTAACCTTTCAGTATATTGTGTACTGTAATAGTGCGGGACAAAATATGCAAGAAATTGGATTATTTACTCATTACAGATGAGCTTTTCTGGATTTTCCAGTGTTCTGGAAAGGTAAACCTATTCATGGAAACTGTACTTTTATTTTCCTAACGTGTTTTTGAACCAAAATGAAAAGGAGAGGAGAGATTAACACAGCCTTCATATGCACAGTGTGCAGCAGTGTAACAAGATGACACAATATTACTCTTCCTCTTTCCTTATTTAAACTTATAACTTCTCTCAGATACAGTTATATATGCTCTTGGTATCTCTGGCAGATGTTCTGGTGTGAATGATGCAATTAAGAATCCAAAATTCCCATTGCTTCCAGATGCTTATTTTCTAAATATTCAGTCAGTGGAAATATATTTACTTTCCACTCTGTGGTGTCTAGCAGTTAGCACACCTTCTGGGTTCCATTTTACAAAATTTCCACAGTTAATCTGACACATGCCAATGCATTTTAGATGAATGTTAAGCATCAGTAATCTTTTTTTTTTTTTTTTTTCAACTGGTAGTAAATTTACATAACATAACAAAACCACACAAAGCTTTGAATATGGATTTTATTTTCCTTTCAAAATGAAAATCCTTTCATTTTGTTGTTCATAGATACAATGTTTTCTGTTGTCATTTTTTAAAAACTCAACTTTGGCTTTGCATAACCTTTCAGCTTACTGAAGGGTTTAATGCTGTTTCTAATCTTTTCTATGATTCATGCTACAATTCACTGAAACTAAACTGTAGTCTTACCTGCTTTAACCCTGTTCCCCTCTCACTGGACACATACATAGACCTGGATTCAAATACTGGGTTCAGAACAATTCTGGCCTTCCAAGTAACTCAGACAGCCTCCTTTGAGCCCTAACTCTCCTCTCACACATAGTCCTGGAGCACAGACTCAGCCAAAGCAATTCTTACAACTTGCACCTGAAAATCCAATGGTATAATGAACCCAAGATTTGTGTTGGACTTAACAGAATGCTTTTCTCTGGCATATCTTTTCCACAGCTCCTCAGAATAACCTATGCATTCAGCTTTATACTTCAGTCATTCAAGGACACTTGATATTGAAGCCACAAGTATTTTGCAAAAAGAATTCTAAGTCTATTGCATTTACTTGAGAACAATTTTAGTACAAGAGTTATACAAATCTATGGGGAAAAAAAAGAACAAGACAGACTTGGCAGCTCCTGCCTCAGCCTCCTCATCACTACAGACAGAAATCTTGCTCAGCCTAGCAAAAGAAAGCTGCATAAAGCAGACTGCTCTTTTATGATTTTCCTGCTTTCTGTCATCTAAACCCCAAGCCAGCCTCCATTCTCCAGTCAGTATGCTGTAGCTTTGTTCCCACCTATGTGGAGAAGTAAGTTTTTCTCAGTCGAAGTCACCTCTGTGTCAAGAGGTGACCTTCCAATTGAGCTGTGAAGGTAACATTTCATTATTATCTCTCTGAAAATTTCAATATTTCTTCCTGTATTTCTGTGTATTTTAGCTCAGCAAGGAGATATGAAGCATATGACAAATCTAGGTTTTACAACAAACGCTTTCCCACCTTATCTTATGCAGATATAAGCAGACCCATCACAGACCAAATTTCATTGGCTTCTGACCTGTAACACATGACTCCATTTGAACGGTGGAAATAAAATAAGATCTTTACAATTTTATTTGGACATTATGACTGTAACAGAAGGAAACTTTTTAGGCAGATAAAAGAAGAGCATCCAAACAGACCTCCTGCTAAGAGACATTCCAAAATTTCCAGACTGTTTACAATAGTTTGTAGGCTCATTGATTTCTGGGAAGTATTCACACCTAGACTAAAGGTTTAAACTCCTTCTTTGTGAAAGAGATGAGCTCTGAAAGGTGTTTCAGAGAACCTAAGTGAGACATTTAAAACCAGATATGAATAATTCTCCAAGTCTTCAGTTATGTTTGAAAAGCACATAATTTTTTGCAAAGCTATCATAAACAGATGAAAAGCATTTTTAAAACACTGAAATTGTCTACATCAGCTATTTCTTCAGTGAAGACCTTGCATTTTTCTCTATCATCCAAGTCTCCTATCTTTGCATTCATATGCTTGCACATATGAATGCATACAGACACAGGCTTTGCTGCTTTGGAGCTGTTCATTTGTGCAGCTTTGGCTCAGATCAATCCCCTGATCTTTTACAAATCTCAGCTACAGTGAAGACTGCCGCAGTGAGCATTAAAATGGTAAATCCCTCCCAATCCCCCAAAGAACAAAACTAAAGAAATTGTAGCCGGAGGAAACTTTATAAATTGCAACCCAGAAACACATAAAGGATTTTTCTCCTGTTATTCCCCAGAATAGCTGACTGATTCTGAACATTTTCTTGGCACTTGCATGACTAAAGAACAGCTGTTCTAAAATATGACATTGTACAAGCAATCACTTAATGCTGCTATAGTGTAAATTCAGTGAAGAGTGTCAGGAGAGAAGGGCATAATCTTTAGATATCATCAGCAGAAAATTAATGCAGATGAAAGTTAGATTAACATACCCCCAGATGCTATAGAAGTAATCTCCATGTGGGACAAAACTTTCCAAGCACAAACCTCCTAACCTCAGTATGTGAAATCCTCCGAGTAGGATAACAGGTGTGTGCAATAGATATGTATGGGGTAGTCATCACTGCGTGTACGGAATGCAAGTTGAAAATCTGAGGAGTAGTGCAGGAGACCATAAGACTAGACTTGAAGTCAAAGGTAGAATATATAGCTATATACAGGACATATATATATATATATATATATATATATATATATATACACAGCTGTCCTGGTATATAGCTATATATATAGATAGATAGATATAGATATAGATATATAGCTATATACTAGGACAGCTGTAGCTGTCACAGAATCACAGAATTGTCTAGGTTGGAAGGGAACTCAAGATCGAGTCCAACCTCTGACCTAACACTAACAAGTCCTCCACTAAACCATATCACTAAGTTCAACATCTAAATGTCTTTTAAAGACCTCCAGGGATGGTGACTCCACCACTTCCCTGGGCAGCCCATTCCATTGCCTCACAACCCTCTCAGTAAAGAAGTTCTTCCTAATATCTAGCCTAAAACACCCATGGTTCAACTTTAGCCCATTTCTCTTCATCTTGTCACCAGGCACGTGGGAGAATAGACCAACCCCCACTTCGCTACAGCCTCCTTTAATGTACTTATAAAGAGCAATAAGGTTGCCCCTGAGCCTCCTTTTCTCCAAGCTGAACAAACCCAGCTCCCCTAGCTGCTCCTCATAGGACTTGTTCTCCAGACCCCTCACCAGCTTCGTCGCCCTTCTCTGGACTCTTTCAAGCACCTCAATGTCCTTCTTGTAGTGAGAGACCCAAAACTGAACACAGTACTCGAGGTGCGGCCTCACCAGAGCTGAGTACATGGGGACAATCACTTCCCTAGCCCTGCTGGCCACACTGCTTCTTATCCAAGCCAAGATGCTGTTGGCCTTCTTGGCCACCTGAGCACACCACTGGATCATATTCAGCCAACTATGCACCCATACTCCCAGTGTTTACTGTCCTAGTAAAACAAGATAAATTTAATAAAGACTACTATCTAGGGGCCTAAAAATGTCTTTCATACTATTTTTGTGGTCAAAACTCTGGCAAAACACAGTCCATCAAAACTGTGGCATGCAAATGTAAGCATGATGTTTTCTTAAGTAAAAGATAAATTTAGCAGAATGCTTAGTATACATAACAAATCAGCAGGATTAGTTTGAAACCAAGAATATGAAACTGGAAAAGTAGATCATATTCCAGTATTAGGAAAAGAGTAATATTTACCCATGATAGGACAAGTAATAGACAGGTACCTATCAGTGTTTTTCCAGTTCTGACATTCTCCAGTATTTTCCTAACACACACACACACACAAAAAAAAAAAAAAAAAAAAAAAAAAAAAAAAAAAAAAAGCAAGGGAAAGACTTGTCTCCCAAAATCAGGTAAAAAATTATATGACTGGTGGACTAGATACCCAAGGGAAGATAACATTAGAATTAAATGAAAGGGCTGAAAAATGTTAAAAAGTCTGGTATTTCTAACTGTAAAATCAATGAAGTATGTAACTTTTACAAGATTATAATCTTTTGTGCAATCCTCTCCTTCCCACTGTAACATAAAATCTGAATGTATTTATGGAAAAGATTCTGGGTACTCACTCATGGATATCCAATAAAAAAATTGACACTGGGATTACAAAATCAGGCCCAAAATAAAGAACCCCAATGCACTTCCTTTTCACTTGTCTCAGAAAAGCATCAAGAATCCATGACACTAACTAAATATAAACAGGAGAAAAAAAAAATGTTCAGTATAAAAGCAAATGCATGATATCTCTTTGAAACTCTCCAACTTCTCTATCCATGGCTACCTCAAGGACAGTCAACTATATTTCTAAAGATGGTAGTGGAAAAGGAGACAAAAATAAAGGCAGCCATTTATTGTGATGGAACTGGTAACATAGAGAATAAATAGGTATAATTTTGCTATTGCCATGACTTCTGTACATACGTCCCCATGAACCATCAAAACTATTGGTATCTTGGTGATCAGAGAAAATTATTTTTTTTTATACCATGGCAGAAGGCCGAGGAGTACTATCTATGGAATTCTAACAGATACTATATTAACATTTTAGATTGTAATGACGGATACTGATACAAAAGTGTTTGACTGACAGTGTTTTATTTTATCTTCAAGCAAATGGCAATTTTGGGATCAGGTTCTGATCCTGATATAACTGAAAGTTTCAATTAATGCTGAAGCCAGATAAGAACATCTAATAGCCTTCTTCCCCATGTCTGCTAAAATGACTATCATATTCCTTTGTTTCTATATTTAAACATTAATTACACTCAGAATTAAGTTAGTGAAAGATGCGGACAAAGCATTCTCATTTAAGAGAATCTATCTCTGGGACAAACTTCCACAAGAGATAAGATTATCTATGTTTGAGCACATTTAGCAAATATGACAAAAGATTTTCATAAAGCGGGACTGACAGGTCAACAATAGAGGAATGGATGCCTCCATCTAATATTTTGACAGACCCCACTGACATTTTTCAGCCTCACCTGATAGCTCCTAATGCATCCACACACATCTCCGCATACTTGCAACTTCCCTCATCTAAAAATTCTGTTTTCTCTCACCTAATTCCAGTCAAGAACCTGGAGAACAACTTTTACATCCTTTGATAGGCCCACACATCAAGACACATGTTGGATACATACAATTTACCCATGGGATCAGATCCCTCACAAAATGCTATAGTACAGACACTTCCAAAAAGTGTAAACTGAGAGACATGGTACTGCTGCTGCCAATCCTTTCTATTAGAGCCCATAACATGGAACTGGGAGATCTGCATTCAGTGCACCCCTTAGCTCAAAAATGTTCAAACTGCACTTCTTATGTCCCCAGAGAATGCCATTACATTCAATAGGGCTCCTTCAGGAAGGAACATGTGGCTATCTTGTTCTTACTTAGCTGGAAGGAGGGATATCTGTGACCTGGATATGTCCTCCACAGTAGATATTGCTTTTAAAATTCAATGCAAACACACTATTTCTGCATTATCAATACTGCCTTCTACACAGTGTAAAATCCTCAACAGAAAGGATATAGGTACATTAATACTAAATCAGTATAGCCTCATGATTAAGATACTTCTATAAAAAGATAAAAATTTGAATACTTCAGAGGACTCCCACATTTCAATTAGGGCTATTCTTATCTAGACATTGAGACTCTAAATACTAGGAATATAGATCTTAAACACCAGAAAGACAGGCAACCCCCTATTTTGTCTAATTAAAGCAAGATAGACAGCATTATATAGCTGCAATGTGCTGCAGGTATTCACCCAAGATTCTGAACATCACTGCCAAAAACCTGCACTGTCTGAACTCAATAACAAGACACCAGAGTAAAGGACTGATAAAGGACAAAGTCTGCTTTTCTGAATTACTGTTACCTCCTCTGTGATTATCAACAGTAGAAACAGTTATACATATTCTGCAGTATTGCAGTTTACATAATATTCAAGAACTTTTGATATGATTTTGCATACAAAATGTAACCAGATCAAAGTCACAGGTCTATGGTGGGTCTTTTTTCATAGAATACTCTAAAACTTCAGCAGAACTTTGATTTCAAAGTCATTAGTAATAAATAAATAAATAAATAAATAAATACTTTAAAGCAGAGAATACTCAGTGGTGCTGATTAAAGCTCAACAGATTAAAAAAAAAAAAAAAAAAATCTTATAAACAAATTTGCCCTTAGTCTGACAGATTATTTTCTCCAAGTCTGCCCTCAGAGCAGAAACCTTTAATACAGTCACATGTGGCTCCTTAAGTACCTTTATTTCCATCACCTCAAAAGTCTAGCTATTTGTCTGTTCTTTGATTTCAGCCATCCTCAAGTCTTTGTTCCTTCTGTAGACATTCTGCACACTGGTCTCTTTTCTTTCCTACCTGACCACCCATGTCTTCTGGAGCCTTCCTCCCAGCCCACTCAAGGAAGTTTCATTTGGCCTGTAGCAAGTAGTCAGCAAAAGGCAGTGTCTTCTGCTCTGCTGCTTCAGATTTAAACATACAGCGAACAGCAAAGCAGGAAGAAAAATAAGCAGAACTAATCATCTGTGTTCAGAATCATCTCCACTTATGCATCATCTTTAGTGAACTACAAATGCACATTTACATGTGTCTATAATATAGAGTACATAGAGTATATAAAGGTACATTTACTTATGTCTATAATATATGATACTTCTGATGGTTAGGTGTTGTCCAGGGAGCCCAGTGTGTGCAAGCCAATACTAGACTTCAAACACTGACATTTGTGCTAAACGTGTATTAGTGTTAGTTACACAAGAGCGATGAGATGAATGTCAGTCAATGGATAACTGTAAAGAGAAAGTTTAGCTAGAAGAAAATGTACTGCAAGGATCAGATGGTCAATTGTATCTTTAAGGTGCAATTCACAACACTAAGAGTTTGCAAAGCATTGCACAAGATTCACCATCATGCCTCAAGTCCCTCACACTTTTTTGTGATACAAGGAAACAATAAATATGACATAAATCACCGATTAAGCCACCTAGAAAGCTGTCCTAAATCACCAATGAATTTTAACCTTTGTGCAGGATCAAATACGAGGGCACCAAGGCAATGCACACAGACCATTACTGTACTTTTTAACAAAGTGCTATATTATCTCTCCTCAGAACAGATCAATTCCACAGTCCAGGGGTCAGGCAGAGTCAGGAGACTGTCACATGCTGATTCAGCGCAGTGTTAGCATTATTGCACTCCCTAAGAGAACCCCACTGAGTGCTAGAAGCCAAAAGAACAAACCTGCCTCGCCCTATTTACCTTCAGGGGCCACAAGTCCTTCCAGTGGCTCTCCAGAACCAGTCATAGTTCTGCCCACACTGTTTGTTCTAAGGTATCACATTTGATCATTTTTTCATTCCTATGAGGCTTTGTTCCCTAAAAAAAAAAAACATTTACATTCACAATGCAAAATACATGTGGTATTTCTGTTAGCCTGTATGGAGCCTTATTCAGGGCTTGCAACACTGTGGTTCATTTTCCTAATAGAAAACATGACAAATCTAGATACAAGACTTAAAAGCTCTTCCAGAGCAAACAGTAATGATGAATTATCCTAAGAATATGAAACACTTGAGGCCAATAATTACAATTAATCTTCATTTCTAACTCAGTTCCATAAAAATTCAGAATTTTCATCCAGTTCCTTGGGATTTCCCAGACTGTCCTGCACTTTTTATTTGTATTCTTTTCACAACCTAATGGAAAGGGAACTGGTGATCAGACAAAAGGATGACAGCTAATGGAAGTCCAGCCATGTCAAAAAACACATCTTGAAAGTACGCCGCTGCTACCATTTTATATAGTCATTACTGTCCCCAAACCCCAGGCACATCCATAGCACAGGCTATATCTTACATCACAACATTGGTGTCAGTAGTACTTCTGCCCCAGCAAGACAACCGAGAAAGGCAGACTCTCACAGGAAAGGTAATCTAACTTAGAACAAAAATCTTCTGACTGAACTATCCTGCTATTATTTCAATATGGGTGGAGAGAATGCCAGACCATGGCCTCAAAGAAGGTCCAAAATGGCCTTATTCACTTCGATGGGGCAGTGTTTTAAACAGAATGCTGTCTTTTAAACAGAAGCTTCTATTGACCAGCTTACTGGTGTTGAAGGCAGCAATTTGAGTACAATGTCACAGTTTTGCATCTTACTCATGTCCAAAGCTTGTTCTTGCCATTATTTTTAGCAGCATCAGTGGCTCACTAGCTCCTTTCACCAGTACAGAAATTTGGGGCTTCAGAAAAGCTACACCACTTAAGAGAGAAAACGAGACTCATTTTCTCCAAGACATTCCCGCAAACTTCTACCTAATTTAATGCAAATCCACAGACAAGTAGGAGCAACAATTCTGCATCACAAACTATAAGGAGTTTAGTTTGTTTTAACTACATGACAAACATCAGATAAATAATTTCAGCTTCTAATTGAAACATTTTAAATGAAAATAAATTATCTTGCAGTTTCATTTAGTAAGTTCAAAAATACTCAGTTACATTATTTATCCACCTGGAGTGGTTTCTGGTTACTTTTTTTTTTCCCTATGCAGGTAGGCATTCATGATTAGCTATATTTTTGAATAAATGTTAGTTTTGTCCAGGGATGTAAAACTTAATATTAAGTTTATTGTTTGCTATTTTGACAATTATTTAACTATGGTCAGATATAAAACATGCTTAATTTATTTTATTATTTTGTGGTATTATCAAACTAGAAGACTTAGTAATCACAAAAAGCTCAAAGAAATTCCAATTCCGAGAGAGCTTTTATTTTTAAGTTAGAAACTGTGTCTCACAGCAGCTTCTTGTCTACAAAGGAGTGCATACAAAGAGTATACTTCTTTCTCCAAAGGACCGCTCCTACACCTGAAACCTTAAAGCAGGTTGTGATACAACCATCACCAAATCATTTCATGTTCCCCATGATAGAAAGAGCAAGCAGGCAGTGAAGCTGAACGGATGCCTGCCTGCCATATCTGTCAGTGAACATGATATGTTTGCACAGGTTTATTTGTTTTCCAAGGGCTAGCAATGAGTAGGAGGATCAGGATCACTCTTATAATATAATACCCTTATGGATTTCTTGAGGTAAAAATCTTTCAGCCACCCTCAAGGTATATCAGTTTTCAGGCTCATAACCTTGACAACATCCTTTTGTATACTGATATTCCACGCTTTACTTGTCTTCTGCACAGCTACTGCATCACAAATGTATCTGGTACTGCAAGCTGATTCATAGACACACTTGTTCAGGTAAGGCACACATCTCCATACTGTCAAAGACCCTAGTACAATGAAAAGAAAAAAGTAGAATTCCTGCCTCTTTACAGAATACAGGATTAAAAAAAAAAAAAAAAAAAAAAAAAAAAGGCTTTGTGTTTTGTTTTGAACATCATGAGTGCTTATTTCTTTTAGCTCTTAGTCTTTCTGTCCAGGCTGAAGGACCTTTAACAATCAGCAAAGACAACATGGGAACAGGACTGTCTGTAAGACAGTCTTCTCAAAAGAAAAAAGGGTGTACTTGCTACCCACTCACCTGACACTAAAAAGCTGTAATCTGAAATCCCAGACTGCAGTTTTGGTGGTTGCAGCCTCAACCTCCTAGCCTGGTTCCCTATCCCCTTCTTGAGCCTCTGTTTTTCTTGCTACTGGCCTGGAACTACTTGTTTGTACCACATCCTTGAAATAAGCCCAACAAGCCTGTCAGAGTCAGCTGAAGTCTGTCTGGAGAGCAGAATGCTCATTAAACATTTTTTCACACACTGATGATCTTTTTTTTTCCTCTCTTTTCTCTAGTCTTCAGAAAAAGAGATGGGTTTAAGAGTTGGTGCAACTGATGCATAATATGACTAAGTCAATAGGAAAGTAAAGATTTTTTTAAATGTAGATTATTGATCTGTAAAATTGTAAGGGCTCCTTCAAAGCCATTAGGGTTTGTCATGTCAATATATTAGTAAGGACTTCTATAAATAAAGATTAATGATGCTAGGGATAATTATTTCTGAAGAAACTCACACATTTCTCAGTATGTGGACACTGGGCAAAGGAGAATAGTGCCAAGTTCTCCTTGACTGCACCTTAGCTACTTTTCTGTTTCTAGAGCAGGAGGAAGATTTCCTTTGGCCCAAAGGAAGTTAAACTCCCAGTATTGTTGACAATCAGTGATAGTTGAGTTGCCTATCTCTGATTTGTGCTTTAAAAGAATAATACACTCAAATACCTTGACTGTAGCTGCTTTGATTATCTTTCTTTAGAAATCAAAAAGCCTATACCCATATCAAAGACAAAATAAATTCGAATCCATGCTAAGATATCTTGGCTTTTTTCCAATTGAAAACCAAACTGGCAAGCTAGAGCACAAATCCACATTCTAGTTCAGAGAGAGAACAAAGGCTGAGAAAAGGTGTCAGCATCGTTCCTCTTTGGCATGATGCCTATCTCTGGTGGCCTGCAGGACTGCATCAGAAATCTGTTTTGACTGTAGCCAAATCATAACTCACAAAACACTTTGCAGAAAGTTCCTCTGCATCCTGAAGTCTTTAAACAGTGAGGTATTTTTAAGAAAAATATCTTCACATAGCAGAAAAATATCTAACAGCTAGACATATGAAATACCTTCTCCCAAAAATTCTCTCATCAAAGGGAGCATTATAAAATGAAGTCAGATAAAATGTTTTGCTTCATTAGAATCATTCTGTAATATTTAACTCCTGAGCTCTTAGTAAAAAGTATGTCCCTCTCTCCCTTTTCTTAAGTAGTTAGAGTTTATTCTGGTCTTGAATAAGATGATGAACAGTAAACAGTCACTATATGAACATGAGAAGTAGACTGCAAAATCACATTATACTGCAGATCACATTTCTAGCTCTATTGGCATACAAGTTGTTCATGAATCCAGAGACCCTGTTTCTTGCATTAGGGGTTCACAGCCACACCAACAAAAATAAATAAATAAATATATTACAATTATTTTTAAACAGGTACTTGTCCTGCCCTTGTGTGTATACATTGTAAGGGCTGGAACAACCAGGAGGAAACAAACTTCACATTGTCAAAGTTTAGTTCTAGTTTTTGTTACAGTGTTAGGAATGAAGCACAGGAGATAGACAACACTGGAAAACGATGATCTGTTATTCATGATGAAAAAAGCACATTTAACACACAGTGTCCATGGAGTTAACCTTGGCAGATAACTACATACAGTATCAGTATACATGTTTCTAAGGTTCTTTCCAGGAATTCCTCAGGGGCATATATAGGTATTATCTAACATATCTATTTTTATGATAGAAGCATATTTTATCATTTGATTTCTTGACTTTACTGTCTTCTTTTACTATCTTTTCAACTGTACCATCATTAGAAAGTGACCAAGAAGATGCTGAAGATGATGAAGCAAGAGAATGCTGAAAATGGTTCTGAAATACTTAAATTAAAAAAAAAAAAAAAAAAAAAGTGATCAAAGTCTATCAATTGAAAACATCCTCCCTTAGATACTGATTTGTGAACCAATGCCAGGACATACAAATATACACTAGGAAAAAAAAAGTGGCCCACAAACCAAACACCTCTGAATTTGTTGACAGAAACTTCAGATACAACAGTATAGTTTAAAAAAATCTCTTACCTTTATGATGATTTGCCCCAGATGCTAATTTCCCCCACAGAGTTACAACAAATATTATAATTAGCAGCTTTCCTTTTGTTGCTTTCTGTAAGTATCTCTTATTCATCCTGCAAACAAAAATACACAAAAATAAGTATTTCTCTTAAGAATTCTTTTCTTTTTTCCTTAAATTAAGGAGAATTCAATAATTTTTTAGAATTTTCTGGCTGATATCCTCTAAGTCTTATATTCTGCTTAGCTCTAAATAAGCTATGTCATATACAACATCAGTACAACCTCTCTCCCTGGTTCATCAGCATTTCTCTACCCTGGTCAGTACCAGGAGGATTCAAGGCCTCCACGCATCAGATTTATACCCATACAGAAGCAGTTGTAGCTATGCAATAGATTTCCCTGAAAAGTGCAGTTCCACTGGTGCATTTGGGCCAGTCATAGCCAATCAGGTGCCCATGTGCAGTGGAATCTTTAGCTTTTGGCATTGCAGCTCTCTTTGGATTCTGCCCATGTGTCACAAGGAGAAAACGGATTTGAATAAACCTCCAACATTTATACCAATGGGTCCACAGGAGAAATCCTGTTAGGAAGATGTTAGTAGTTTGGAAATACAAATAGGCAGATTTGGAAATACCGGGCAGATTCTCTAGTCTCTCTCCTATCTGTCCAGGGGTAATGAAAGAATTTGAGTTACTGCACCCACAGAAATTGCACACAGCTACCTTCAGTAATGTTTTCACTGTGCCAGCAGGCTACTGTAGTGGTTCAAGTACATGGTAACATGGCTTATTTCTCAGTAACCTCCTTCAAAGACAAAATACCTCTCCACCTGCCAAGAAGACAAGTTCAAGAACACAGGCTCTGGTGCTTAAGGATTACAGCTCTGCAGAGAGTGGCAAGAGGTATAATAATGAAACCTTCTCTCACTTTTCATTCTTTGCAGGAGAGCCCTAGGGAGCTGGCTAAGAAACAGCTCTGCACGATGGTCAGGTTTCTGCCGATAAGTCAATAGAACAATGATGCCTATTCCACATCACTTATACTAGCAAAGGTGCAAACTTGATCACTTGAACAAAATTATTTCTGTTCTATAATGCCTGGAGCTAGGCTGACTTCTCTTTCTGAGGAAAAAAAAAAAAAAAAAAAAAACTTCATTGCTTCACCATGATTGCACATGTCTCCCATTCGTAAGAAGTCTGGAAGAATTTGAAAGTATCTCTTTTTGTTCATGTACAACAATATCTTGGGCAATGACAAGCTTTGTGAAAGGCAGACTGCTGTAGTGTAGAAATAACCAGTAGCCCGTTCAAAGTCCCAAAATTCTTTTTAATCCTTCAAAGCAATTCCTTTCCTCTGAGCAAAGTGCTTTCTAACAAAACACTATATGCTGTTGAGGCAAGCCACAACACCCCCACAGCTCATAGTTCCCAGACTCATAACCAGACCACTTCTCCCAAAACTGTCTACCTTGCTCTCCAGGAGATTGATACAATCTTGTTAAACATTGATGAGATTCTACACCAGGCTATGTGCAACAATACATTATGACTCAAATTAACAACCCACTGAGGAGCATTCCAAACCCCTTTAAACCTGAAATCAGAGCAAATACAACTCAGCATCCTTTGACAGAAGTCACACTTTGACAGAAATCACACTACTATAGCGTGTTTCCCAGATCAGATACCACATTTATCAAGGAAAAAGAGAGAGGAATAAGCAAGTGTTGTATCTAGGATTGTGAATGTGCTCATGAAAGCCTGACTGATTAATAATCACAGTGGAGGTCACAGTGGGCTGTGAACCACACCAAGTTCTGCCTCCTTGCACTGATTCCAGTGCCTTCATAGTGTAAACTACATATTCATCATCACCTCCAGGTTTACGAAGCACCCAAAGCTAAAGGGAAATATATTATTTGTCACTGTAAATAAGAACAAAAAAAGATTAAACTGGAATGCACATTCAGCATATGTTCTTCCACAGCTATTGCTGTGAACAGAATATGAATTAACTCTTTCACTCCCTTCATTCTCTTACTGCACCTGTTACAATGCTGGTGCCAAGTCATCTCTCATTAAAATCAAATTTTTCTTCCTCACCTACTCATCCCTACCCAAAGCCCTGTAGGATTTGCACCATTAAGCAAAGCTGACTCTAATGTAGTCACTTCCTGTACTCTCTGCTGATGCAGGATTCACTTGCTGTGCTGCAAGGCTAGCAGAAAATGTACAGCAGCAAATGTAAATACACAATGAAAAACAGTAGCAGTAGGAGCAAAAAGAGAAAACAAACATATCTGCCTGTGAACAACAGCCCCTCAGGACAAGTGGAAGAGTGAGGATACAAACCTCTCCCCACTGCCCAGCACACCAACAGGGAATAAACCAGCAATGAATCTAGCAGAGACTGTTCTGCAAAGCAGAAGAAGGTTTTAGCTTTGATGCAGCAACCCTGGGCTGATTGCTATTGCCAGGTTTCCCAGTTCTGAGAAAAAGCAGGCAAACAGATAACAAGGAGAGACTACTGAGCATACCTATGCTCAGTATCTCAGTGTATGCCTTACCACATGAACTCAGAAACTGTGATTTTGGTTATTTTTTGCAGATTTGCAAAGAAGCCTAAGATGTACCACTGAGAAGACAGTGCAACAAGGCAGCATTTGGCCTCATCTTTGAAACATAACTATTAGCCCCTTGCAACCCTGCTCCATGTCAAGTTAAGTGGATCCAGGAAATAAAATTCAGTCTATTACTGTACCATTATTACACTAACATAACAGGCTGTGTTAAATGGAACAAATGAGGTCTGAAATGAGGTCTATTTTTCCTAGAGGTGATTCAGAGATGCACAAACTATAGCTGTTAACCTGAATGGTTTTCTCTGTGAGACATTTTTCTCTTCTATTTTCCTTTCTTTCTGCAGAACCTCTCTCACCGTGATCCTTACAACCCTCAGTAATGCCATATAACATAGAGGTGAACAAAACTGAGAACAGCCATGTTATAGAAGATGTTTACATTTGAAAATCAGTTTTACACACACACAAAAAAAAAATACAATCTTTATGTGTAACAAAAATTTCCTTCAATCTTTAGCCCTAAAGTATTAGAAATAAGCCCAATGAATTCTCAGATCGTTCACTCAGACAAGAAAATAAAAGGCTTATTTTTTTAATTTTTTTTGAGTTCATTTTCAATGTGCTGAGAGGCAAGGAAAAAGAAAGGTCCTTTTGTGGTTGGTCCCAGGAATACACTCAAAATAAACAAATAAATGTCACCAGCACAATTCAAACAGGTGGTGACTCAAGAATGAGATGATTGTGCTGTGACCAGCTCTTCACCAATACTATAACAAAATGAATAAATTTGCTAATTTTTGCTCCAGAACATTCCTTTCCCCTGATGTACCCACTAGACCATCATCAGCCTGGTATCAGGGACTTAAGGATAGACTATTTTGGCAATAAATAACATAAATAAATAAATAAATAAATAAATAAATAAACAAAAGGCTTAAAAATTGCAGGATTTTCTCCCGGGGTGAAACCACATCTGATGCTGCAGAGAAGCTTTGTAGATCACCATGTCAGCAGAAACCCTTCTGCCCAGTCTCTGTGATTCATCAGATGCCAACTGTAATTGCGCTAATAGGCTGCACAGGCTGCCCTCATTGGTGCTCCATCTCACTCTCAGCCCCCTCCCAACAGCAGACGTGGATCAACTATTTGGCTATACTAAAACTACCGTGCGCAGATGTATATTTTCAATATCCACTGCAGAATGAAGCTTCCATAACCTTTTGAGCTCCTACATTCCTCCTTCTTTGCATCTGGGCTTGAGATCAGCCACCTTGCCAATGGTTCAGAAATAGAGGAGAATCACATGGGAGTTGCCTTACATTGTATGTTAGCCAATGCTAAATTGCCTTGCATTCCTGTTTTAAGTGAAAATATGAATCATTAGGAAATAATTACATTACCTCATGTAATCTTTATTGTTGAGGAGGGAAAAATGTAAGAAAATAATAGCTCTAATTCTTCCCCTTAGAGCTCATATACAAATAAAACTCTCACAAGAGTAACAGCAATTTTCTGTTTCTCCTTTTGTTTCTCTTCTTTACAAGCATCTGATTCTGTGAAGCTTTTCAGAATTCATTCTTTCTTGTTTCACATATGCAGAAACTTTCAGTGTCAGTGAGATCCATTTGTCTTCTGCAAACACATATACCCTTTGAATGCAAGTGTTCATAAAGAGAAGCGTAAGCCTATTTCTCTACTGAATCCTGATAAAACACGAGACAAAAACTTGATAGAAAATTAGCGCCACATTCTCTCATTTTTCTTTTTACAACAGATATTTTATTTTCTACTTCAGAGAAACCCTAAATTAGTAGAAATCATTTCTGACCCCACATCTCTCCTGCAGAAATAATGCAGCTATTTAAATTATGTTCCATGCTGTGTTGAATCTTACATTATTTATTAGCTGTGTTAGTTTCATCATCCCACGCAATGCAGGTATTTGCAGCTTTATTTAGCCTTTCCTGTGTAAGCTAATGCAGATTTAAAAATGCCCCTCTGGTGGATAAGGTCACTTTGTAAAAGTAACACCGATGTGACCCCTGTGTGTTTGCATATATATAAATTCCCTCTATGACATTCCTGTCATGTTTGCTCAGTGAACAAGTAATTTGCCACTCTCATTACTTCAGGTACCAGGTAGCTTGTGAAAATCAATCTTCTTTCTGCTTCATACATCACAGCCTGTAACAGACACAAAGTGCATTCTGATTCTGAAATGAAGCTGGGGGAAAAATTACAGACCCATTCTCATGAGCTACTGTGTTAGATCTAGGTGGGTAAGAAAAGAAAGAGAAAAGGTGGTTGGATTAGTAATATGTGCAAGTCTTAGATGGGAGTCAGACAGGAATTCTCTGTATACAAAGCAGAAGTGGTAGGTTGTGCTTGTTTGTTTGTTTTTTTTTGTTTGTTTTTTGCTTTTTCTTTTTTGACTTTTTTTTTTTTTTTTTCAAAAAGTTATTTACTAGTGTGAATCCTTTAATGGGATCCACGGGATCCTATCCATAGGATAATTAGCACTAGGGATCTTAGCCCTGCTATTGAGTAATATTCAGAAATAGTTAAAGCATTGCTGGCAGGTCAATACAGGTAACATTTTCAGTTACTTTCAGCTAAAATGTAGTGGAAGCATATTGAAGAATTTTAGGTTAAAGGCATAAGAAGGGTTTTTGAAAGGTAAAACTTAAGACACTGAGGCAAATGAATTCTTTGCAAAAGTAAATAAGCATATGATTGACATACATGCCCATACTTAACTTTTATTTAAATCTCTGTGACTTAAGCACATACTTTCCCAAACAGAGATAGATGTACATGAGTATTTTTGAAGTATTTACAGAGTGAACTTTGTAAGAAGACAGTTTGAACAGTCTGAAGAAAGGAAAATATCTCTAGTATCTGAAAAGTTACAGAATATATGAAAAGTTACAGAATATATGAAAATATGCAATAAATAAATATAGTTTTTTACACACTGCAATTACTTTCCCTTTAGCTGGAACTCTGGAGACAGGCATTACACATACTTATAGTATCTCATAGCACTTGGATGTTAAGTTTACATATATATATTGTTTCCAAAATCTGATATACTTAAGTTGCCAGAGTTATAAAATTCTGTAGCCACCTAAATGTAAACTGCCACAGCTAAAACCCCTATGTGTCTTACAGACAATATAGCGGAAACTTTTACTTCCAAATGGGTATGTATGGTTGTGATGATATTGCCTTGAAAATTCATATGTTACTGATGAATGGTCTTCCCTCTAAAGTGTTATCAATGTTAATCTCACTAGCTTTCAGATTAACACCAGTTCTTTGTAGACACAATTGATTGCAATTTTCACCTTCATTAATTTTCAGATGCAACACCTAACTGAAAGCAATAAAGAAAACAAAGAAAGAACAAACAAGAAATGTACTGTCCTCCTAGCCAGCTTCAATTCAAACAATACAGATATATTTAGCTGCATATATATATATTACATTTCTTTCTTTGTCATTTCATCAGGACAAGCAAAAGATTGTTCATTTGAATGAATAATGATGCTGGCACGTTACTAAATACACAGGAAGAACATGTCATAAATTTCTGTAGGGTTAGATTCTGTACTTCTATGTATTTATGAAAATAAAAGTATAAAATTAACAGTAATAGTCTTGCACTAGACCTGCACTTTCCATTTATTGTGCTTTTATGTGCCTAACATATACAAAATACTTAAACATCCAAAATATTCTACCGTCTTTAATCTGTTTAGGGATGATCTACACCCTTGTGAAATAAGTTCTCACAGTAAAGTGTTCAGTATCAGAAGGTACTTAGGCTCCAATTCACATCATTTTCTCTGATATGATTATGCCACTTTAAGCTCTTTCTCTCCCAGTTTCTGGGCTTAAGGGGCTTTAAGTTGTAGGGGGTATTATCTATTCACTTAATCATCAAGGCAGTAGTATTTGCTTATATCTTACATGTGATCCTTTTGTAGATGGTTATTTAAATTTTCTTTATTCATATCTTACTAACCAATCAAAAGTTTAAATGGAGAGAAAAAAAAAAAAAAAAAGAAAAAAAGAAAAAAAAGTTCAATAGGCTTTGAACAAAATGTCTCACTGAGACATGAATTGTTAAGTATACCATGATTTCATAAAGGCCATTGCAGTGGCAGAGATAAGCCTCCAAAACTATCAAGGCAGAGAAAGCATCAAATATTTGTGGAGAATGGCAACTGAAGTGCCCATATTTAAAAGCAACACGGAAATGATCTGGGCAAGCCTAAGCCTATTAGTATGACCTCTTCAGTTTGCAAGACCTTAGAATAGGCTTTGAAGAAAAAGATAAATTAAAGCCAGAGAAGTAAATAGAACATGGGATAAAATGCAGCAGTGTTAGCAAGGGTAGATTGTGCCAGACAAGCCTGACAGCTTTTTTGATAAGGTAACTGATTTCCTAGACAAAGAAATAAAGTAAGTATAATTTGTCTGGATTTAGATGAAGCTTTTCCTCCAGTGTCACTCTGGAACTTACACATTAAGCTGGAGACTCTGTGAATTACTTTAAGAATTGAAAGGTGGATCTAGTGTGATAACGGCAAGTAATACTGGAAGGGGGTATCAGAGATCAATGACATTTCTGATATACGTTGGGAATTCATCATTGGAAACAACTCATATAAAAAACAACTAGTTTGTTTTAATTGATCACCAACAATACATTAGGATCAAGGTGACATGAGGTGATTGTTGTACTGGGTCTGACTGGGATGGAGTTAAGTTTCCCTGCAGCAGCCCATATAGTGTTGTGCTCTGCACTTGTAACTAGAACAACACTGGTATCACACCAGTGTTTTGTCTATTGCTGAGCCAGAAGACTGGGGGTGAGTAAGAAGTGGGGAGGGGACATAACCAGGGCAGCTAACCTAAATCAATCAAGATATTCCATGCCATCTGATGTCACATTCAGCAATAAAAGGTGAGAAAGGGGATGAAGGTGGGGGAGGGGGGCTCTTGTTATGAAGATGTCTGTCTTCCCAAACAGTCACTACATATATTGAGGCCCTGCTTCCCATCATTCATTGGTGGGAAGTTGAGAATGATTTTACTTTTCTCTCTCTGGGCTTTTGTACAGATTTTGTTTGTTTGTTTGTTTGTTTGTTTTCCCTCTTCCTTTTCCCTTTAATTAAATTATCCTTATCTCAAATCACAACCCATGAGCCTTTTTTTTTCTTTCCAGAATACTTTCCGCTCCTCTTCTTCAGAGGAAAAAGAGGAGCAATAGAGCAGCTGTGGTGGAGTCCAGCAGGGTAAAACCACTGCAAGGCAAAAAGACAAATCTTACAAATTACTAAATTTTATAGTTCTAATAACGATATTGATGGGTTAACATGCAATTTCTTAAACTATCACCCAAGATTTATCTATATAATTCTAGCCAACTATCTTGTTGAAAGAAAAACTGAACCTGCAAAACATATGAGGACAGTCTTCTAAGATGATCAAAGAAATGAAGACTAACCCAGCAGGAGATTAAAAGAGCCTGGTTTGTGCAGCAAAGCAAAGGAGCAAAGCAAAGGCTGAAGGAAAACAGAGAGATTGAGTAAAGAAAATAAACACAGTGAGAGAAAAAAAATATATATCCATAAGAAATGGATTAAATAGGAACTTGCCAGCAGGAAGGATCAGAACGCTCAGCTCAGTGATTCAGGAAGCCACTTTCAGTCTTATTTCTACATCAATACCATGATCCCTTTTTTGTATGTTAGTACGGGAAGTCAAGTGCTAGTGTTCTTTCATGAAGAAAGCAATAAGCCAGTTCTTTCTAAGTGCTTTAGTGCAGTGTTTTTTTTTTCCAAATCATTTCACTCTCCTCAAAGAAACATCACAGCATTTCTGTCTATGATATCTTATGTAAGAACAAACATGAGACTCCTCCCTAATACCTTTACTCATGTTGACTTCCATAAAAAATATACATATATTAAAATGTCAAATACAGATCTTAAGCTCCACTTTCAAAACTTCTTCGACTTTTTTTGATGAGCTTTTTTTGATGGACTTTTTAAAAATTGTTCTGCATCTCTATTTTCCTCTGGAATTATTATTTTTAATACTTGCTTTGTATCTGCAACCATACCAGCTTTGTAACTGAATTCACTGAAGTAAGGCCATGCTGATGAATATCTGATTAAGATGAATATCCCTCCTTTTATTTTTCAACATTATCAAAGTGCACTTGCAGTCTGTTTCATAAGATTTAAGTCGACCCATTTATAGTAATTTTATTGGAAGACTATTCAGTACTAAAATTATTTTTTGACTAAGTTCAGTAAATTAATGTAATACTGTTGAACATGGGTGATCATTCCATGATTAACACTCCCTCACTTTGTTTAGAACTCATCTTCTTTTCCATCACTCTTGCTTTAAATTGAAAATCATATTATCCTCATGTTTTTAAGTCTGACATCATCAAAACATAAAACTGGCAAGCAGCACAATTATGAAGGTATGAAGGTGTCTTATTTTCTTCAAGAGCCCAAATGTAGAAAACAAAAACTACATGATTTCAAGAATTAATTAAGCATTTTAAGGTTTTTTTTTAAAAAAAAAAAAAAAAAAAAAAAGTAACATTTTAGTCCAAAATTAAAAGCGTTTTAAAATTGTGAATACATTTTAAATTTCTGTTATTATTAAATCTATTTAAAGAGAATACCACCCTAAACTTAATGCCTCTTAAGCAATATTGGATGCTTGTTTCTGGGATTCTTACATGTATTCAAGAGTATGGATGAAGTACTATGACTACATGTATGTTACACAGTCTTGACAGGCTGAAGTTTAGTGTGTCCACAGGCCCATTCAGTTTCTACTGCACGACTTCCCTGCTGAAGATTAAATTTTGTTGTTAGTTGTTGTTGTTGTTTCCCAAATATTCTTCTGGGAAATAATATTGCGACAGATCTCTGCACATGAACAGGGAAGCAAGAGTCAGACTAAGTTCTCTCCTGCTATGTTCACGACAATTACATCTGTCAGTAGACACAGTAGCACTTCTGACAAACAGTAGGCATGTCTGAACCCCATCTATGTTTTATTTCTGCCTTCTGTCTCATTTTGGGTCACACTTTAAGGTAAGGGTTGAAGGGTAAGTAAAAAAAGGAGGGTTGCTCAAATCACAGAAATATAAGCCTCTTGTACGATGACCAAATAGCTCTAAGAGATCACATAATACACTAGGAAGACAGAAAAACTGCTGACTAGGTAGTTGAAACATAGTTAGAACACATTCCCCTACTCTTTTAATATCAAGTCCTAACTCATGCTCATTCATCTGGAACTAGATGATCTTTACATTCCCTTCCAACCCAGGCCATTTTGTGATATGATTCTATGATATGACCAGGCCAGCGGAGGCACCACTTCCATGGAAAATAGAGCATGCCAAAGTTAGGCCAGGTTCTTCCCAGATATCCCATGGTTCTGGTTCTCAAAGCAAGTCTCTATGACTTGAAGTGAATGCATAGGCAAACATGAGAGATGATAAAGAAAAGAAGCTAGGATGCACAAACATTCAGCTGACAGCTGAGAAGTGGAACATAAAGTCCAGCAACTAATCCAGAAACAGTACCTTGTATTCAGCAAAGGTATGCCCACATACACACACAAGGACAACCTCTATTCTTAAATTACTGATAGAGAATATGGCAGCTTTTCTGTCTGTGCACAGGGTTTTATCAAATATTAGGTATTTTGGCCCTGGCATGCTATCTAATGTCACATACACTATAATTACTGATGCTGTCTTGAGAATCAAGCTATACAACGCACAATTTTACAGTCTCCTTTCAGTATCTATTTCCTCATCAGTGTTCTGAAACAGTGGAGAAAATATTAATAACCAGCTCATGCTGAAAATAAAATCAGAGTATTCCTGTTATGGCTTGCTAGGAATAGATTCAAGTCAGGTCAGGATTTGCATAATGATGGCTAAAGTATATAAATGGCACCCAGTCTTCCTTGAAAAATCCTATTCATTTACCAGCCCCTTTTCAAACACCCTCTCTTGAAGGGTACTGACAGCTATATAAGAAACATATTGACTGTACAATACTGAGTTTCATGTGGGGAAGCGTACCCCCAGAAACAAAGCTCACTTCGTCATGTATTATGTTAGCCTTGCAGTGGTATTTTAATATGGTCAGGAACTCATTAAAAACCAGACAAAAACCATGCTTCCTAAATGGAGTGGAGTGGAGTGGAGTGGAGTGGAGTGGAGTGGAGTGGAGTGGAGTGGAGTGGAGTGGAATGGAATGGAATGGAATGGAATGGAATGGAATGGAATGGAATAGTTCAGTTGGAAAGAATCTTCAAAAATCATCTAGTCCAACTGCCCGACCACTTCAGGATTAATCAAAGTTAAAGTAGATTGTTAAGTGTATTATCCAAATGTCTCTTGAATATTTGCAAACATTAGGCATCATTCACCTCTCTAAGAAGCCACTTCCAATGCTTGATCACAGTAAAGATCACAATAAAGAATTTATTCCTAATATCCAGCCTGAACCTTCCTTTGCACAACTTTGTGCCATTCCTGCATGTCCTGTCATTGGTTACAAAGGAAAAGAGATCGGCACATCCCTCTCTATTTCCTCCTCTCTCCCCCTATCCCCCCCGCCCCCCCCCAAGCTGTAGAAAACAATGAGGTCACCTCTCAGCTTCCTTTTCTCCAAGCTAGACAACCAAGCATCTTTAGCCTCTCCTCATGGCACCTACCTTCCAGCCCTTTTACCAGCTTTCTTGCTCTCCTCCAGATGCATTCAAGTATCTTAATCTTTTTATATTGTAGAGACCAGAACTGTACACAATATTCAAGGTGAGGTCACACCAACACTAAGTGAATCACCTCTTTTTACTGGCTGGCTATGCTGTGTTTAATGCATCCCAAATCATAGTTTGCTCTCCTAGCTGCCAGGAGCTGCTCATGCTGAGCCTGCTGTTGACCAGCATCCCCCCACCCCTTTCTCCAGCCATTTGTCTCCTGGTCTGTACCTGTGTCTGGCATTACTCCACCCCAGGTGCAGCACCTGCCATTTTGAACTTTGTTGAACTTTGTGCTGTTGATGACTGCCCAATGTTCCACTGTATCAAGATCCCTCTGCAAGGCCTCTCATCCCTCCAGGGAATCAATAGCACCTCCTGGTTTAGTGTCATCAGCAAACTTGCTAAGGATGCCCTCCAGCCCTGGAATTGACCCTTGGAGTATACCTCTGGTGACTGGCTGCCAGTCAGATGTAGTCTCACTCACTAAAACCCTTTGAGCTCTACCATTGAGCCAGTTCATCATCCAGCATAGCATAAGTCTGTTCATCTCACAGTTGGACAATTTGTCCAGAATTATGTTGTCAGTGACGGTGTCAAGTACCTTACTAAAATCCTGAAAGATTACATCCACTGCCTCCCTTCCCACTTCCTTCCAATATGCAGGTGAACTTATAGTAGAAGGATATCAAATTACTATGTAGTTTTCTGGGTGTCTCATGCCTTTCTTGCAGATTAATAAAACATCAGCTAGCTTCCAGTCAGCAAGGACCTCCTCAGATTCCTAAGACCTTTTGTAAACTGCTGAGAGGGGTCCAGGTATAACATCCGCTAACTCCTTCAGTACTCTGGGGTGAATGCCATCTAGATGGACTTAAAAATGTTCAGCTTGCATAACTGGTCACTTTCAATTTTGGTGACCACAAATGGAAAGCTGCTGCTCCTCCAGTCATGATCCTCCAACTCGTAGGATCAGGCAGTCCGAGACCTATTATTAAAGGTAAAAACTAAGTCAAAAAAGGCATTAAATGCCTCTCTGCCTTTTCCTTATCCCTACTTGTTAAGCGACCATCTACATTAAGCATCCATCAAATGTTTTCCTTAGACCTTCTGTTATATTTAATAAAGCTTTTTCTGTTTTAGTCAGACACCATACTGGCCAACATCAACTCAAGTCGAGCTTTGACTTTTCTTGTTGCCTCCCTTCAAATGCTAATTTTATGTCTATTACAGATGTCTATACTCAGCTTCTTGCTCTGTGATGTATAGCTTGGGTTTTGCAGGTGAAAAACAACAGTAGAATGAATGACACAACAAATCAGTAAATACAGTGTTCAGTTCCTCTATTGTCCTGGATCAGAGATCGCATAATTGCAATGGGGTGCATTTATGTTAGCTTTTCAGTTTGGACCTGGACTGCACTTTTCAAACAAATTTCCCAATTCTCTCCATTTGTTACGATCTGGTTCACATCATGGAATCTGAAACAATGTGAAGGACATGAAATAAATAATCTATAAATGAAATTAATGATGAGCTCGAGGAGTGCACCTAATACACTACAATTCCTCAGGATTGTTCAGTTCAGAGGACAAGTTAGTTGAAAACAACCTTCTTTTCCAACAAATGAATATAATTTGGACTTTGTACACTCAGCAAAAACAGTTGCTGTTTCAGGTCTGCAGAATCCCTTCTATAAGAATAAACTATTTGCTAAAGTAGACACAGTCTTACAGTCTTATGAGGAAGGAGATTATTATTATTATTATTATTTTATGCTTGGATAAAATGCCCTTATGGTTGTGATTAATCTTAAAAGCATTTCCAGATCCTCAGCATATCTCAACAGTGTGTTGAAAGGAACTTGTTTGTGTCACTGAAAGGAACTTGTTTGTGTCACTCAGGAGGCCCTTAAACAAGTTCTAAACTGCATTTTGGGGTCATTAGTCCTACCATGACATTAGACCAAAGGGAAGGACAGCTTGTGTACCAAACTCAGGGAACAGCTACCTGCAGTGCATCCCCCTCATTTAGAGCACTGACTACAGAATAAATTACTTCAAATTATTCAGTGAATTGTTCCTATTTTATAAAACAGCACATCTCTTGTTTTTCAATGAAGAAAATTAAAGACCAGAGTTTTGCTGTCTTTTTTCACATTGAGTACTACCTAATCTAAAAGAAACTCTATTGTCGAAGAAAAGTACAGCTCATTATAAAACTGTCAGACTGGATACTTTACTGGCTTCATACCTGTCACTCACTGATATTAGACTGTTGACAGTATTTCCCTGAGTCTGGGAAACACTACCACACTGTTAAGATGCATGGGTGGACCTATTTAAATGTACAGTAAATGACTGTTAAAAAAAAAAAAAAAAAAAAAAGTCTAAAAAATCAATGGCTGAAACTCCATAGGGACCCCCCTAAGCCCCTTGGCCCACAGGGAGCCACTTTGTGGTCCTTAGCAGACAGGATTTGACTTAACCAAGTCCAAGTACAATTCATCTTGCTTTATCCAAAAAAATAAAAGTCATATTCATAATTACAATAAAATTATTTTACTCCTGCCTAGCCATCTAAACTGTTCTTATATTAGAAGTTTATTAAATTAAATCTGAATCAGGAATGTGGTGTTGTTTTTTTTTTCCTAATACAGCCTTAGCCAAGGATATCCTCAGATGTTACCATATTTACAACAGGATTAACTGTTTCTAATAAACTCCACATTTGCATTCTTATTCATGCTCAGTGGAACAAAAATATTATTTGCCTTCATTTGTATTTCATTATTAAAGAAGATTATGTCATTATACTTTCATAATAATTTCATTAACACCACCATTGTTAGATATAAGTTTGTTTAGGGCTCTGTACATTTTGTTTTAAAAGTAGGGGTAAAGCCAGCATTTGTAGCATTGATGATTAAAGAGAGCTATTTTTTATTTTTTCAATTATCATTTTAAAATAATTAATTTGCACTATGTAGAAACAAAGTCAAATAATGCCTATCCTGCTTCCTGTAACAATCTACATTTGGTAACACAAAAGCACCTGCAGTCCACTACAATTCTTTTGCTGCTGTCTTAAAAAGGATTTCTATGTTTCTTCTACACTAAGAGAGGGAATAGTTCTCTAAATGTTCGAGACTTGAAGACTGTCTTTAAATAACAATGATAATTAGATAGTACAATATGGGAACAGCCATGAATGAAAAATAGCATGAAATTATACAAAATTCTGAAGATAAATGGTAAGATGGAAAGGTTTAGAAGGTTGCTGTTATGAAATCAAGGTTTAATTTTAATGAGGGAGCATTAAGATTTTCTACAGCACAGGTATAATACTGTATATATGCTACCTACGAAGAAAAAAGAATATTATAATATTCTCCTTTCATTTCAGCCACAGTTATAGATATTGCAAAGCAATCACCACCAAAATAAATTATTATGTGTTTGCCAGACTTGCAGGAAACTATATTCATCACACTGAGTTCATTATATGTTGTTATAATTTTGTAAAATCAGAACTTTCATAACTCAAAGAGAAACAAAACACAGTCTAGGCTAACCTGTATTTCCTTCTGCATCAGTTAATTCTCTTTTTCATATCAAGAGCTATCTACCTTGCATTTCCCACAGTCCTTGTTAGTGAAAGGTGAAAACTTTTCTTACAACACTGATGCAATAAAGGATGTTTGCTCTTTGTATGCTGTTTGTATATTCCTCCTTGCATAATTTGCAGTTGCAATTGCTAACAAGTCCCTATTTCTGTAACCAAGCACAGTTTTCCCCATTTTTTTTTAAGTCCTTTGATATTTGGTGTTTCTCTGAAAGTTCTAAGAGTCCAATAATTAGATAGGAACTGCAATTTTAATTATCTTTTGTAGATGCAAAAAAATATATATATATATGTATATATATATATGTTATTTCTAAAGGCTTCAAATCAAAAGGGTCTATTTTCTTGTATTAAAGGCTTGAGAATTTAAGAACAATGAACCTAAATTTCTGTACAATCAAATTTGGCAAGTATTACCAAATTTTGGGTTTGGAAACAATTAGTGGAGGTTATGTATTTGTTTTATGCTTCTTTATTTAAATTTTCTACAGGTGCAGAATGAAAATTTATTCTGAATAGCTAGATTAACTATGATGAATTCACTTTCATCACTATTGTTCATGTCTAATTAATATAAATGCCCAACTGGGAATAGGAAGGATTTGTATAAAACAAGTAACAAATTCAGGAGAGAGGAATTATCCCCTCATTTCCCTATATAAGTTTTGAACTTCCTCAGAGGAAAGTGGAATTAAAATTTAAGGTCAAATGGCTTAACCCACAAGTGAATTCAAAAATACTGTCAAAACTATTAAAAGTACTTAATTCAGAAATACATACCTTTTTTAAAAGCCACTAAAATAAGTGGATTAATCAGGAGAATGGAAATTAAAATTTTATTAAATTAGACTATTTCTTTCACCTCTCCTGTTCTGTTATTTTTTAATACAAGGTAATAATTACTCCTTCTGCTTGCTGCAATCACAGAAATACGTGTACTGGTTTCACCATCAAAACCAAATGCTATTAAAACTCAGTATCATGTGGATGGCAGGAATGGGGATGAATTCCCATGGGCATGCTTCTGGAGAAAGAAGAGCCACAAAATTTTACAGTTACTGCTTTCAGATATTTTCAGTGGTACCTGGGATGTTTTTGTATGCTCATCCTAATATACTGTATTTGATGGTGGCAATTCAGGCTTCCTCAGTAGAACAAATAAGAGCAAATACTAGTTGAAAGAAAAGTGTCTAAAGGACACTTCTTGCACAATAAATGAGACCAGTATCATTATCTAGTTGTATGTGTTCCTTGTATTTCACCCAAGTTATAAAAGGACTGATGAACCTAAGTTGTGTGCCATGACCTGAAAGTTTACTGGTCATCGCACACTATTCTTCGTTTTATTAAATACAAGATGTGCAAAACATATACGTGTACAAACTATGGAATGTAGTGGGAAAACAACTCAGTCAAACATGTATTGCTTCCATAAAAATAAAGTGCAGTGTACTCTCAGGCAGACTAAGCTCATCAAATATCAATTCTTTCTCAATTATGATGAAGAACTTTTAAATGGAACAAAAGACAAATGCGACATTCTCATGATTGTTGTAATTCAGAAATACTCACCTGAATGCAGCATGAAAAGGAGTTTCCACATCAAAAGAAAGTTTCTCTCTGGGTCTCTTTTATTTTATTTTTTTTTTTCCTATTTTGTTCCTCTAAATACAGTTGTTGCCAAATATTATTTTAAAAATGAAAATGTTATGTAAATGTTATGTTTTATTATTTTTCTATTCTAGTTTGAGTGATTCCTAGAGGTATATATCCTTTAATGATCTCAAAATTAGGGGATAAAAATAAAGATGAACCCACATTACACCTTGAGATCAAAGAACCACAATGTCTTAGCAAAGCTCAAAACCAGAAGAGGACCTTAATCCAAACTAGCTAAAAATAAAAGCCTAACTCCTGTTTTCAGCATATGAAATGCATTAAAAGACGGGTAGAATTTATTTTTTTCTAGAAGGAGGAAAATTCTGTGGCTTGAACACTTCCATGGATGGGGCATCCACAACTTCATCCACAACCTGTTCCAGTGCCTCACCAGCCTCATAGTATAGAACTTCTTCCTAATGTCTAATCTGGATCTACCCTATTTTTTTTTAGTTTAAAACCATTACTCCTTGTCCTATCACTACATTCCCTGACAGAAAACCCCTCTCCTGCTTTCCTGTAGGCTCCCCTTGGAAGACCACTATAAGGTCTCCCTGGAGCCTCCTCTTCTCCAGGCTGAACAACCCTAACTCCCTCAGCCTCATAGGAGAGGTGTCCTCTCTACTTTGCTTGTCGCCTTCTACTCTGCACGTGAGGCAGAGTAGATACTTGGAGTACTGCATCCAGGTCTGGAGCCCCCAATATAAGAAGGATGTTGATCTGTTAGAGTGGGTCCAGAGAAGAACCATGAAGATGATCAAGAGGCTGGGGCACCTCTCCTTTGAAGAAAGGCTGAAAGAGCTGGGTTGTTCCACTTAAAGAAGAGAAGGCTCTGGAGTGACCTCGTTGTGGCTTTTCAGTACTTAAAGAAGATGTATAAAAAAAGATGGAGAGAGACTCTCTGCTCAATAGGATAATTAAAGGATAGGGGGGTATGAACTACATTATCTTTAAGGTCCCTTCTAACTCAAGCCATTCTATGATTCTGTGATCTGTCAAATCCATGTCTCTCCGATTTAGAGACAAGGATATCATGGGGGACAGCGTCAAATGCTTTTTACAAGTCCAGGAAGATGATGTCAGTTTCTCTTCCCTCATCCACCAATGCTGTAACCCCTTCATAGAAGGCCACCAGATTTGTTGGGCACAATCTGGCCTTAGTGAAGTCATGTTGGCTTCACCAGTCACCTATTTACTTTCCATGTGCTTTAGCATAGTTTCCAGGAGGATCTGCTCCATGATCTTGCCAAGCACAGAGGTGAGACTGACTGGCCTGTAATTTCCCAGGTCCTCCTTTTTTTCATTTTGAAAAATAGGAGTTATATTTCCCTTCTTCCAGTCAGTGGACTTCACTGGACTGTGACGACTTCTCCAATATGATGGATAATGGTTTAGTGACTACATCCACCAGTTCCCTCATGGGTGTATCTCATCAGGTTCCATGATACCCTTATCATGGTCCAACCAGGGAGCTCCATAATGAATCTATCTTGAAGGTTTCTTTATTTGTCCTACTTATACTTGCCCTACTTTCTTTTTTCAGCATTTCTGGGGGACAAAACTACTGCCCACAGATAAGCATAGTTATTGCCACTGTATCTGAATGTGTGTGAAGGAAGAAGATGGGACATACCCATTCCATGCCAGCACTGGATAACAATGAAAAGAAATCTGCTGCATAAATGTGACCTCTCAGAAGGTGACCCAAAACCTCTAGAATCTAGCTGCTAATTTTTGACCAGTGGAAGGTCTTAAACACTACTATACACTTGTGAATCTAGTCCCTGTTAAATCTCATAGGCAGTTTCCCCCCTTTTTGCAGAATTCTAGAGTATCTATAGAAAAATGCATTAGTTGGCTACAGCTAAAGCCAAGTTTGGATATAGATACAATTTAAAAGTCAAGGCACAGCATACTTCAAGCACTAAGAATAGGTGCTATAGCTACATTGTAAATATATATATAGTATGAAAAATATATTTAACTATATATTCAATAATGCATGCCAAGAAATGAAAGTATCAGAATGATTACAAATGGTTCAAATTGGCATTCCCAGAGGTACTATTTTTCTATCAGTAGAAGAATCAGTGCAAAGCAACTGCCACCTCATAGCTCATCAGAAAAAAAAGAATCACCTAGTTATATTAATCAAAAAAGATACTACACCAAAATGCCATTATAACCCAAGAATCAAGGAAATAATTCACCTCTCTTTTTATGAGTCTATGATGTATCTAGTGTGCTGTGTAATGCTGATTTAAAATCCACTCAGTCTCTCTGCAAACTTTCATTCTTGAAAAATATTCAGTGTGATTACAAAAGGCATTTAGATTTTTAAAATCTGTTACTTTTAAAGAGAGAGAAAGAGAGAAACAATTTTAAAACTCACAATATTTCTTATCCCTATAGCATTCCCTCAGTTGAAAAAAAAAAAAAAATATATATATATGTTTGGTTTTTTTTAATAAAGGTTTTTCAAAAGTGATTAGGTGATAAAGGCTGTGGATGTGGTCTACATTGACTTCAGTAAGGCTTTTGACACTGTTTCCCACAACATTCTCCTCAAGAAACTGTCTGCTCATGGCTTGGAATGGCGCACACTTCGTTGGGTTAAAAACTGGCTGGGTAGCCGGGCCCAAAGAGTTGTGGTGAATGGAGTCAAATCCAGTTGGAGGCCAGTCACTAGTGGCATTCCCCAGGGCTCGGTACTGAGGCCGGTCCTCTTTAATATCTTTACCAATGATCTGGATGAGGGGATCGAGTGCACCCTCAGTAAGTTTGCAGATGACACCAAGTTAGGTGCGTGTTTTATTCTGCTTGAGGGTAGGAAGGCTCTGGAGGAGGATCTGGATAGGCTGCACCGATGGGCTGAGGTCACCTGTATGAAGTTCAACAAGGCCAAGTGCCGGGTCCTGCACCTGGGGCACAATAACCCCAAGCAGAGCTACAGGCTGGGAGATGAGTGGTTGGAAAGCTGCCTGGCAGAGAAGGACCTGGGAGTATTGGTGGATAGTCAGCTGAATATGAGCCAGCAGTGTGCTCAGGTGGCCAAGGCAGCCAACAGCATTCTGGCTTGCATAACAAGCAGTGTGGCTAGCAGGGCTAGGGAAGTGATTGTCCCCCTGTACTCCGCTCTGGTGAGGCCGCACCTCGAGTACTGTGTTCAGTTTTGGGCCCCTCGCTACAAAAAGGACATCAAGGTGCTCAAAAGAGCCCAGAGAAGGGCAACGAAGCTGGTGAGGGGTCTGGAGAACAAGTCCTGTGAGGAGCAGCTGGGGGAGCTGGGTTTGTTCAGCTTGGAGAAAAGGAGGCTCAGGGGCAACCTTATTGCTCTTTATAAGTACATTAAAGGAGGCTGTAGCGAAGTGGGGGTTGGTCTATTCTCCCACGTGCCTGGTGACAGGATGAGGGGGAGTGGGCTAAAGTTGAACCATGGGTGTTTTAGGCTAGATATTAGGAAGAACTTCTTTACTGAGAGGGTTGTGAGGCATTGGAACAGGCTGCCCAGGGAAGTGGTGGAGTCACCATCCCTGGAGGTCTTTAAAAGACATTTAGATGTTGAACTTAGTGATATGGTTTAGTGGAGGACTTGTTAGTGTTAGGTCAGAGGTTGGACTCGATGATCTTGAGTTCCCTTCCAACCTAGACAATTCTGTGATTCTGTGATTCTGTGATTCTGTGATTAGACTTACTAAAAAGAAATCTGAGCCACGCACATCTACCTACACTCTCAAAAGTTCCCACTGCTTCAACACCGTCATAGAATCACAGAATCATAAAATATCCCAATCTGGAAGGGAACCACAAGAATCATCATGTCCAACTCCTGGAACCACACGGGACCAACAAAAATCAAACCTATAGAATCATAGAATATCCCAAGTTAGAAAGGAGCCAAAGGGATCACTAAGTACAACTTCTGGCACAGCACAGCTTTACCCAAAAGTTTAGACCATGTGACTAAGTGTACAGTACAATCGCTTTTTAAATTCAGACAGGCTTGGAGCAGTGACTACTTCCCAGATGAGCTTGTTCCAGTGTGTGACAACCCTGTTGGTGTTGTCACCTTTTCCTAATATCCAGCCTGAACATCCCCTGACACAGCCTCATGCTATTCCTTCGGGTCCTATTTCTGTCACCAGAAAGAAGAGGTCAGCATCTGCTCCTCCTTTCCTCCTCATAAGGAAGCTGCAGGCCACTACGATGTCTCCCCTCAGTCACCTCTTCTCTAGCCTGAACATACCAACTGACTTCTCATGTCTTCTCCTCTAGACCCTTCACCATCTTTGTTGCCCACCTTTGATACTCTCTAATAGTTTTATATCCTTCTTATATTGTGGTGTCCAAAACTACACACAGAACTCAGGATAGGTCACACCAGCATAGAGTAAAGCGTGACAATTTTTTCCTTGATGCACCCCAGGAACCTTTTAGCTGACAATGCAGAATAGCTCAGAATTTATAAACATCCTAACGAGGATGGAGTAGAATGCTAATCCTGTTTCCACCACAATATCTACCAGGGAGTACAGGAGATGAAGTAGATCAGACTTTTTTCTTTCATGAACTTAAAGAGTTCTCATTAACTAGATATTCCGTTAATGCATTTTACATCTTTAATGTAAATCTCTGATGACCACACAACACAGAATTCTGGTATCTCTCACATTAAAGTTTTAACTGTACACAAAGCCTTTGTCTGGCTATAGACAGGAAAAGTACTTTTGAGACAAAGTACTGGCACTTCACAATTTGAAGAAAAGAACATTCAATTCTATAAAACTTCATTTCTCTAGGAAAAATACAGAAATGCTGTCAATATGCTTTAAATTAATCTGAACTTTTTAACTTTTCTGCAAATACTTTGACTTGTTCTTGCTTTTAAATTTTGATCCATTGAGCAAGGAGAGAGACGATATTTAAGATAAATCTCTGGATGTGTCATAACAGTCAATGAATATGATTCTTATTTCTCAGAAAGTTTATCTAGATATTCTGTAGAGAGAGCAGTCTGGGGAGAAGTAATCTGGGAATTTGGAGAAGTAATTTGGGAAACTGAATCACCACTTTTGATTGTGTCATTGAGTATCAGAGTAGTATTAATATAAATTGAAAACATACACAATGACAAGAAGCCTGTCAACTTTTTTGTGAAAATTATTGAGTTTTAACACTTCATGAGATGAAAAAATACTGTTCAGAAGGCTGCAGAGAACCTACACAGCAGACACACACTGAAGGTTTGAAATAAGTACTGATATTATTTGCAAGTTTGTTTTCATGAGATCAGGTCATTCATCAAAGATTGGTAAAGATTTAATTGAGCTTTTTGACATGTCTTCCTATGCATGGTATACCAAATGACATGGAAGCACTCTCTTTAAAAACATCTAAATTTTCAGTTTGTTTTCATTAAAGTAGGTTGATGGCATGTTCATGAATATGCAATTAGATGTACTTATATTGCATTTAGCTTAGCTAAACTAAAGTGACAAAGCAAGAGTAATCCCAAAAACACTGAATGAAGAAATCATTTCTAACTGAAGAAATGAGATCTGGTGCCAATCATGTGCAAATATATATATATTTTTTCCGACTCCAGTGAGAAAATGCAAATACTCTCTTAAGTGCAGGATAGATTATGAGGGGACATCTTTTAGTTCAGTAGTTGACACGCTTGACTATGATGTGCAATAACATTTTGCCTGCAAAAACTGCCACTCTCTCCCAGCCAAGTCAGGGTCATGGATTTAATCTCAGTGCTACATCGGAATGTGTTAAACTAGAGGGAAGGCAGAACTAAGACCATGGACTCATCCGGCACTCCTCCAAAGACTATAAAAGCATATTTCAATGGCTGAACATCCAGAAGAAAAGCCACATTCAACAACAGATTCCGCCAAGGGACATTAGGCCACGAGGGTCACATCACCAGAAAGGATAAGCAGCTTGAAGTGGTGAGAACACCTTCAGGCAAACTGGTTCAGAACATTTAAGCGCATGTCACTGAGCTGAGGTATGTACTAGTACCCTTTGCCCTATTAAACACAGCAATTAGACATTAGCCAGGAAATAAGTGTTTATGGAAGGCATTTGGAAACAGCCTGCAAGTACACTGCTGGAAATACAGCTGCAGTCTCAGCCATGCTGTAGTCTGCTCTTCACATACAGCCAACATAGTTTTAGCAACATAAACTGGGATTTGCTTGTTCTAACAAAAAACTTTACACATTGGGTATCTAAGAAAGTACTTTTCTCTTATAGTTGATGGAGGGGAGAAGACATTCAGAAGCTTGTTCATGGCAGCTTAACATAGGTGTTTAAGGTCTGCTGAATAATACCTGCAGTTGCTAGATTCTCTCCATTGATTACAAATGGAATTAAAGAAGCCAGTATGGGCAGACACATCTGCCTTGTAGCCCACTCGCTGAGTCCTTATTCAGCAGGGGTAGATTAAAGAGCTGTGACCTCTTCCTTTCACATTGTTATGACAACTACCTCCTCCTGGTAGAAGCAGCAGCAATGAACAGCATACTTAATGCCAGCTACTAAAAAGTATTTGTTTGAGAGCACTATGTTTACGGTATTCTTCTTCTACTATACATAGTGAAATCATGTATACTATTTCTACTTGTATATTTCTACTTGTATATGCATTTCTAATGTATAATATTTCTACTTCAGTGAAATAATCTTCACAGAATACCTTAACGCACTGATTCTGGAAACTGAACAATCCAGTGAGTGTTAGATGGCAGTCTAGTCCTTGACACCATTTTCCAGGATATCTGACATATCCTTAAAAAGTTTGGTAGCTTTCCTTAGCAAGGAAGGCTAAGGTAAGTAAGGAATAGAAATTACATTTCACTCAGTGAAAGCTGTGATTTTGTTGTTCCAAGAGTTTGAGCACTAAGTCTACTATGCCTCTGCACAGATCTCAGCTTGTAAAAAATTCAGAGAGCTGCTGCAATTTCTGCAGTTTTTGCTCTCATCTTTTTAGAGACAGAAAAATGCAGTCTAAATGAAGCAGCACATACCACACAGCCTTAAATATTTTACAACTTTTTAAAGACTTCAAATAAGAAATTTGCTTTTCTAGTCTGAACTTAATTCCTGTTGCTCTAAAATTCCTCACAAAAAATATATTTCAATGAGGGTGTTTGTTTTAAGAGTATCAAGAGTTTTGTTTTTACCTGGTAACCAGATGGCAGCTCTTTCTCTCAGGTTTTGTTGTTATTTAACTAGATTTTAGTTGTTGTTGCTAATAGGTATGGCAGACATTTTATCCTGCTACTACTATATTTTAGCATATTTAATTGCCAAATTTACAAGAAACGATCCCGTGCTTTTCCCAAGCAGATGGTAGAAGTTGTTTTTAACACTGTAGTGAGATTTCTTTTCCAAAATGCTTGCATAGCTTTATTAAGTCTACTCTCTGTTCAGTACACACACAAAAGATCAGTTCATAAGCACGTTAGGGGCCAAATATGCAAAGCACTAAGTATTCTAGCCCAGATGTCTACACTGGGACAATTTCTTGTACCTAAACCTCAGCATATGTTCCAGTATCTGTGGAACTAGGACTGCTGCTTGTGTTCCTGGGAGGCATGTGGTCTTAATGATAATTGTACCCATTTCGGACTTTATTATTTCCCTTTCATTATACATATCTTTTGCTATTAGTTTTAAATATGGGTAATTTACAGCAATCTATCTCAAAAAAGTATATAATAAAAAATCATTTTTACATGAATTCTACTTCAAATCCCAACCTAAATGTTTGGGTACTGCAAAATGAAGTAACCTAAGACAATGATGAAAAAAAATAATTTACATACTTTTTTTTTTTTTTTTTTTTTTTAACCTTAGCAGATGAGAGATATGAAAAACCCTATTAGGTGACATCAATCAGAAGTATGGTCCAAATATCTCCTAGCAGTCTCTGAAGTTTAAATCTGGATCTGAACCCCAACACTGTGCCTTACCAATTGTTAATAGCTGTGAAGTAATATGTTAACACAACTTGTGTGTAAAAAAAAAAAAAAAAAAAAGTAAGAGAGAAAGGAAGGAAGGAAGGAACAGGAACAGGAACAGGAACAGGAACAGGAACAGGAACAGGAACAGGAACAGGAACAGGAACAGGAACAGGAACAGGAACAGGGACAGGGACAGGGACAAGAACAGGGACAGGGACAGGGACAGGGACAGGGACAGGGACAAGACATAGAGCAATCTGTCTTTCCCTGACCCCAGAGCTCTCAGACTCTGTCCCCCCAGCAAAGCAAGCTCCTGCTTGCCAATGAGGCATGGGCAGCCTTTGGCAAAGGCCACCTTAGAAGCCCACAAGGTGTGCTTGCTGGAAAAGCATTGCTAGAAGCAACTTGCCCTGGCAACAACCTCCTAAACCCCCTCTTACCTTGAGGGGCCTGGCCCATATATTTTATAAGAAAAAGTATTAAAAACAATTGTTTCACATAAATATAACCTTATTCACACAGAAGTCTTATAAAAAATGTCCATTGGCTGTTAACATGTCACTGGTATTTACAATGAGTTTGCAGTATTTTTGAGACTGTCAGTCCATGGCTTCTGCACCACACTTAGCACAGCACTAAACTCTAATATATAGATACCCAGAGAAATTAACAAGAACTATAAAAAATACTGTCCAAGTAACATGAAATCTTACCATCAAATGAGCCATCTAAATAACAGGTCACTAATATTAACTGGGATCTTTAAGTATTGGGAAAATGCTATCCATTCTAATTCTAAAGTCTAATTCTTTACACAGTCACACAAAGACTAAGAGAAAAAATATAATGGATTAATGAATAATACAGGAGGATGAATAATACGCATTATGTTATGGGAAGATAATGATATGCCATTAAATAGATCAGACCCAAAAAGAAAAAAAAGAAAAAAGAAAAAAGAAAAAAGAAAAAAAAAAAAAAAAGAATATGGCTAAAAGGAATGAAAGAAATGTAACATTGTTATTTAAAATCTGTGCATAAGGAGTATGCATGTATACCCCTTCATAATTTAATCTGATTAACAAAAAGTAATAATTTTCTGCTCAGTGCTACTTGTGAAAGGAAAGTTTTCGTCTTTTGTATAAAATGTTTTTCAAACTGAAAATAGCTAACAAGTTAGTTATTAGAGAGCTTGCATAATTTTATAACACAAAGTAGGGCTTATCATACATTTAACATCTAGACTGTATTGTAAAGAAATTGTATCCAGTCATAGCTAATTTTGACTGACTGGAACTAAATATGGTTGGAACAAAATGCACAGTCTTTTTCAAATGCAGGAAGAAAGGATATTCTCATTAAAATGATTTGCTGATATGACTTAAAACAATTTATTTAATGTTCACCTTTTTATGTAAATATACTTCAAATGAGAATTTAAAAAGTATAATTTAAAATAGATTTTGTAAAGTATAATGAGATGCTCTGTCAGATGAGAAGACAAATTAAAAGTGCAATTCATACTGTTATAGCAGCATTGCTGCCACATAGGTACTAATCTTTTGCACAATGCTCACAATAAAATGTACTCCAGTCTCCATAGGGCACGTGATTATAGACTTGCAGGGAGACAGGGATTTAAATTATTCATCAAGGTGGACTTCCTTATGCAGAAAAATTAGTGTGCCACATAAATAGCAAAACTGGTAATTCTTAGCCCCTTGCAAACTAACTGCCTGGTAATAGCATCGGTTGCTACCAGGTCGTTTTACCTGCAGTTGCAAATGCTGTCAAACAGAAATCTGTATACTAAAATAAGGAAGTCATGCAGCCAATTAAATGTTCAGAATATGTTAGGTCCTGTAAATATAAACAGCCATGCATAAGCCTGTCAGAAGATCTGATGAATGCCAGATTATGGGCACAACCTACAGTCAACAGAACAATGCCATTTTAGCTATGGCAAGTCTTTACATTTGAGCATGCAGAGGGAATAGGATATCAAAATAATTTGCCAGGGAAAGACTTGTAGTCTTCAAAACTGTCAGATGTAAATTTCAATTGATGTGATATGTGTTTTCATCTACCTGTTAACCACAGAACACTACAAGCTTATTGTTTACAAAGTCAAAATCTATTGTCATCTAAATGGCATTACTAAACTTTGGCACACATGGTAACTCCCCCAGTAAGGCAGTAGAGGATAGCATCATTTGTGACATGCTGCCTATGTCAACTTTTCAGTGAAGCAATACCAGAGGCTGGTTTCTTCTACATCTGTGGGAAGTGACACAGAATTTCCACAGGTGGATTTTAAGAACTAGTTCCAGCAGCTTCAATGCGGGTATTCACTGGGCACATAGTTTGGCTAAAGTTTGGCCATTACTACAATGGTCTGACTCACAAAATTTTAGTCCCGTCCTGTCCCCATCCTCCAAAAAAAAAAAAAAATACAAAATCATAGAATCATAGAATATCCCAAGTTGGAAGGGACCCATAAGGACCATTGAGTCCAACTCCTGTATTCACACAGGCCTACCCAAAGATTCTGACCATAATGATAGCAATACAGACGCTAAAAATGACAGTATATTTTCAGGCAACAAACTAGATACTAACAAAGAGAGGACTTAGTTCTTTGGATGTTGCTTTTCTTAAGTATTGACTTTTTTATTTTGCAAAAATACTCAGGAAGTCATCAGACATACTAAGAAAGAGATGTATTTTACTCCACAAGCATAAGACTGAGCTTATTCATTAAACTAGTGAACAGTACTGATTCTTCCTTGAGTTGCAACCACCAGCAAGTTCTACCAACTGAGACATTCCTTCCAGTAATATAGCCCCGAACCTCATCCAAGAAGAAAAATGCACTGCAGTATTCATCCCAGTTTTTAGGCCAGGTAATATGAAGTTTTAAAAATCCAGAAGATTTTGTTATCTAGGAGGGGTTCATTTGCTGCTCTGTTTTTGTTTTTGTTTTTGTTTTTCAAGAACAACATTCAATTAATTTACATTCCCTCTTACTCAGAGACAGAAGCAAAGCAAAACAGCACCCACACAGAAATCAGTCCTGGTTCCTCTATATTTTATCACGGTGTGTAACACTGACAGATGCAGATGCAGTTTTTATTTCATTTGGGGTTTGGGTGTGAATTAGAGTACTTTTTTTTTCAATCACCAGTGTGTATAAATGATAAATTTTGATTCTGAAATTATTTGGAAAGTACCAATTGTAAATAAGATTTGTGGGATTCTCTTTTGCATAATCAGCCTTATAAAACTCCTACTCAAGTTAATCTAACTACATGCACATGAACACAACAGATACATTTGGCTTCTGATGGACAAAAGCACCGTGTAGGGACACAGTGCTGGTGACCTGAAGCATTCCTCTTATGCTCCCCTCTTCCGAGACTGTTATCCCTTCATTGCTTGGAAACTGTAATTTAGATATCCTTCAAGGAGAGTTCCATATTGCCAGAACTTTGGACACATGTAAGAATAAAAGAATGAGATACTTTTATTTAAATACAGTTGGCTCTAAACAGTCTTTCCCTTTCAAATGGCACATACTTCCAAATATGTATCTCACTCATACCTATAATTTAAATGAAACATAGCGAATACCTTGTTCCACTGAAGTAGCACTGTGAAGAAATATAATTGGTTTTCCTTCAGTCTCACTTGTCTCTCTGGAACTACCAATCCCAATACCTGAGACAGTCCATACATTATATGTAGTGGACCAGCCATGCCACTGCAACTGGACTACTTCTGTTACTCAAGTTAGTTCATTTAGCAAGATATTAAGTATCTCTACATTGCACAAATGAGACTTAAGGCCAAGTCCCTTGGTAACTTTAATGAGAGACCAAGTGCTGAGGAAATTCCTTGTAGATAAAATACAGCTATCAGACTATAAACTTTCTGTTCCTTTACTTTCCTCAAAGGGAGGAGAGGCCTGGACCTGGATAATTACATTGTCCTTTCAGCATAATTAGCCACCTTTGTCATCATTTTACACATAATTAAGTATTAATATTACCTTATAAGTAAACAACATGTACATGATATCTCTGTGATGTACAAGTATGCATTGCCTTATATACATGTATACTCTGTTAGCTGGAGTAAAATTTTAAATGCATGATGAACCTATGCTGTCAGATATTTTTGGTTAAAATGAATTTGTTTATTCTTCAGTACAACAAGCCATTAAAAATCATTTGCATGGTACTAAATGCATTCATTGTTGAATGGATTCTTACACAATGAACAGATGTGACTAAATACCTAAATCATCGTAGAAAACAAGATGTTGTACTCAACTCTCTGTTCTTTGGAAACATCATTGCAAGTCTGCCCATACTGTAAAACTGCCAAAGAATGGCAGTATATTAGATATACTTTGCATAAGTGCTGATTACTGCATGGGGAGGAGAGCACAAGGCTGCTGAGAATTTGGTTGTCTACTTTGGTTGTGAACTTGAATGTTATCAACTTAAGACCTGCAAGATCTGGCCACTGTTCTGTATTGAAAAATCATCAGTAAAAGACAGAGGTCACACCTAATGTTTCCCCCAGACTGCAGTGTATGGACTGTCTGGGTCTTGTATTGTAACAAGACCATTGAGGATAACAACTATAAATATCTTATTTTCCATGAATTAGGTTTATCGGTTTCAGAAACTGTCCGTGTTTGCCCTTCAGAACATACTATATCAGAGAGTTTTAGAATTTACTTAGTAGCTGTAGGAAAAAGCAGTTCCATTATCTTAAACTGCTAAATTAAGTTGGTGCTCCTTAGTTGCAATATAACAGGAAAGAGTGGTCATTTATGATTTCTTACATATTTTCGCATTTCTTCACAGCTGCTTGTTTAACAAATTAGTCTTGATCTACTTTGTTTTTTCTAATTGGAAAGCTGCTCCAGGCCTCTACTCCATATTTGGTTAAATCCTCTATGACCTTTCTAGTTCTGCTACACCTTTTTGTAACAGAATAAATGAACTTTGCATGTAAAATGTTATCATAGCAATTTAATGAAGTTTGGATGCTTGTTCTCAAAACCTTAATTCTAAATTTCCAACAGCTACTTTCACTTTCCAGTGTTCAGCATTGACACCACATTCTGTGTGAAATATCTGCTGTGATTCTAATCTTGCTAAATGATAATACTAACACTACTATTGAGGTCATTATTCTGAATGTGTAATTAAGACCATTTCCTCTGCATGCATCACCTTGTATTTATTGACACTGGGTCCTGCACTTTGGCCACAGTAACCCCATGCAACACTGCAGGCTTGGGGCAGAGTGGCTCAAAAGTTGTGTAGAGGAAAAGGATCTGGGGGTGTTGGTCAATGCTCACGTGAGCATGAGCCAGCAGTGTGCCCAGGTGGCCAAGAAGACCAAGGCATCCTGGCTTGGATCAGGAATAGAGTGGCCAGCAGGAACAGGGAGGTGATCGTCCCCTTTTACTCAGCTCTGGTGAGGCCACACTCCAAGTACTGTGCTCAGGTTTGGGCGTCTCACTGCAAGAAAGACATCAGGACCCTGGAGCATGTCCAGAGAAGGGCTACAAAGCTGGTGAAGGGCCTGGAACACAAGTCCTATGAGGAACGGCTGAGGGAACTGGCGTTGTTTAGTCTGGAGAAGAGGACGCTGAGGGGAGAGGCTCTGTACAAGCACCTGAAAAAAAAGGTGTGAGGAGCTGGGAGTCAGCCTCTTCTCACAGGTAACTAGAGAAAGGACCAGAGAGAATGGCCTCAAGTAGCACCAGAGGAGGTTTAGGTTGGAAATTAGGAGAAACTTCTCAGAAAGAGTGGTCAGGCATCAGAGCAGGTTGCCTGGGGAGGTGGTGGAGTCACCGTCCCTGGGGGTGTTTAAGGAAAGGTTGGACTTGGTACTTAGAGACAAGGATTAGTCAGTGATACTGGTGGTAGGGGGATGGTTGGACCGGATGATTTTGAAGGTCTTTTCCCACCTTAATGATTCTATGATTCATCTGCTATTTTAATACCCAGTAACTCAGTATTGTACCATTGGAATCTCATAATAGACTTATAAATGCTAGGCATCATTTTGTTTTGTCTGCAGACTTTGTCATTACAGCGTTACAATGCTCATCTCTTTTTCTGAATAATTTATGTTTGTTAAATTCCAAGTTATGAATATACTGAGTTACACAGGCTCAGTACAGACTTCTACAGGATTTTATTTAACTACACTCCATTATAAGAAGAAACCACTGATTTCTATCTAGCAATTTAATAAATTGGCAGTGTATGGGTCTTCGTTGAAGGAACTTGTCATAAAGTCTTTTGCTGTTCTAACTACATTTTATCATCTGGATAACCTTTACCTCATGCTTGTTAACAAGTTCAAAGAACTCTAGCATCTTTTTGAGTCATGAATCTCCTCTAGTATCCAAGCCATTTTGATGCTTATCTTTGTGCCCACTAACTCTATTCTTTGTCATAACATCTATCAAATTGTTTAATGCAAATGTCAGATTTCTTGGTACGTAAATTCACAAGGTTGTCCTGGGACCCTATTTTAAAAACAGGCATCACGTTTTCTACTTTCTATTCATTCAAAATTGTAGGTTGCATATTATATTTAAGTTCCATATAACATTTGGATGAAAGCCATGAGATCATGAAGATTTATTACTATTTATTTTAATGACTTGCTCCAAAATGTCTTTTATTGACACTTAAATTTGAGACAGTTCCTCAGACTTGTCATCCATAAACAGTGACTCAGAAGTAGGTATTTTCCTACTTTCCTAACCTTCTCTGCAGTGAATATAAATGTATACCATTATTCAGGTTTTCTGCACAATGACTTTCTTACATATACTGAGTTTGATTTTGTACTTATCTAGCTGTCTCAGAGACTCTGTAGCATACTTCCCATTTCTGATTTGTTATTTTGTGCCTTTTTCATGTGTTTGGTTTTAATTTGTAGGTCTCCTTCAGCAAGATGTCCCTCAAAATGTTTTTGGCTTGTTTCATTACAATTTTATATTTAAATTGGTAAGTTTACATTTATTTCTACTTTCCTCATTTGGACATGACATGGATGTTCTAACAGTTTATATCTGTTTGCTATTTACACCTTTTCAGTATTTTGAAATTATTCGCTAATTAGTATTGTCATTTATTTAAATGTATCAAGGTTACCTGCAAGCATTTTTGTTCTTGTTCTTGCTCTCTTCAGTGATCTTCTTTACATTTCATATTTCTCATAAGTCATCTTTTTAATCTTAATAGTACAGTATAACATTTTATCATTTTTAGATAATAAAATGGCAAGTTAAATCTCTAAACATTCTTGTGTTTTCTGTTTTCACAAATTCAAGTGAAATTGTCAAATACCAACTTGACAATAGGCAATGGGAAGGGCCCCCTTTTCATCCAGTATTTCTTCAGAATATGGAATTCACTGTCAGCATTTAGGTTAGGTATTCATTAAAACAGTATTACAAAACTTTTCTTATTTAGGCATGCCATGTCAGCCTATAGCAAAACTGTGATTTATTTTAATAAAGGTATCTTACATGAATTAATCCTCCTACTGAACCATATCATGACTTACTATGTCATTTCTATTTACTTTCTCCTCCACCAATACAATTTGCTCTGATTATCTTCTTTCCATTTTACTTCAAAGATGCCTCTTATACTGATATGCTCATTTAATACTAGCCATTTTCATGTATTAGTCTGGGTGGCTAGACCTGAAATGCAGAAATGGAAATGAACCTGGAAGGCATACACAGGGAGGTATATGGAATATCATTTTATTTCTAATTACTCAAGTTAAGTGCAAGATTATTAGCTATTCCAAAGACTAGAAACAAACATTAACTGGGAAAAAAGGTGTTTATTTACCAGTCAACTATATCAGATTAATTCCATGTGTTGGTCTTCTTATTTTAAAACAAGAGGTACAAAATAATTAATTTCCAAAAAAGAAAAAAAAAAAAAGTATATACATGTGTGTGTGTATGTATATATGCAAACATTTTTTCAGAAATATCCCTCATCAACCAAATTCTTAATTTATTTGGTTTATAAATATTCAATTACATCTTTTTTTTTTTTTCTCTAAGAATGTACACAAAATAAAAACTGTGTTACACTTGTGTCACTTCATGTAGTTGAAGTCACAGTCAAGTCACAGTCAAGCTGTGACACTAAAATATGCTTTCTACAGACTTCTACTCTCTTGCAAAAAGTTATGGCTGTGTAACTCCATTGTCCTTTTATTAATTCAAGTTGTGCAATATTAATTTATGTTGAATCTTTTATTTGAATGGAAATCTTAAATGAAAGCTTAATCACAACAGTAAACTGGTCAAACTGCAACTAATCAAAAAATAATCTGCAATAGTGAAGTGGTAGATAAAATGAAGGTTTACATGTATACTATGAATATTACATTTCAAACTGAGGTTGAGAATAAGATAAAATCTTTTCCTCTATATGCACTTCACTGGTTCTCAGTCCCTCGTACATGCTATTACCATGTCATATCTGGAGAGAAATCTCTGCCTTTCAAGCATACAACAGAAAATACTGATTATAAAGATTATATTGTCAAGGTCAAGATAATTTTGTGCAGATATATAGACAGATAAACAGACATCTAGCTTTTTTTTTGCTTTTTTTTTTTTTTCAGTCCAGAATTACTGGTCCAATCTCAGTGACAAGTGAACACTGGATCACAAGAAGATGTTTAATCTTGCTTCTCTTCATAGTAACATGACATAACAAAAGGAGAAGAGGCATGCATGTCAGACCAAACATTCATATAACTCAATATCCTGTCTCTGGAAATGGTGAATAACGATGCCTAGAATAATGAACAGTATAAGAGAAAGCACATAACGGTAATTTCATGATAAACTCTCCCTACCTGCCAAAGCCTTCTTTATGAGGTTAGTCAAATGTCTCATTTTCAGATTGAAGTAGATTGGCACAGTCACTTTTCATAGGTTTAAATTCCTTTCATACCTTTCATTTTAACAAGAGCAAGTGCTGGGTCCTGCACCTGGGGAGGGGCAACCCTGATTATACATACAGACTAGACGACGAGATGCTGGAAAGCACCCCCGCAGAGAGGGATCTGAAGGTTTTGGTTGATAGTAAGTTGACTATGAGCTAACAGTGTGCCCTGGCAGCCAGGAGGGCCAAGAGTATCCTGGGGTGCATCAAGCATGGCATTGCTAGTCAGACGAGGGAAGTGATTGTCCCACTCTGCTCTGCGCTGGTGCGGCCTCACCTCGAGTACTGTGTGCAGTTCTGGGCACCACAATACAAAAAGGAAATGAAACTATTGGAGAGTGCCCACAGAAGGACTACAAAAATAGTGAAAGGCCCAGAGGGGCAGATGTACAAGAAGCAGTTGAGTCACTTGGCCTGTTCGGCCTGGAAAAGAAGAGGCTGAGGGGAGATCTCATCACAGTCTACAGCTTCCTCACAAGGAGTGGAGAGGCAGGCACCGATCTATTCTCTATAGTGACCAGTGACAAGACCTGAGGGAACGGAGTCAAGCTGCAACAGGGGAGGTTCAGGCTGGATATCAGGAAAAGGCTCTTCACCGAAAGGGTGGTCATGCACTAGAACAGGCTCCCCATGTACGTAGTCATTGCACCAAGCCTGTTGGAGTTTAAGGAGCGTTTGGACTGTGCTTGCAGTCACATAGTCTGAGTTTTTGGGTAGACCTATGTGGATACAGGAGCTGGACTCGATGATGCTTGTGGGTTCCTTCCAACTCAGGATATTCTACGATTCATTAGTCACATCATTCTTCTCTTTAGCTTTTCTAATTCTCATATATGGTTTTAAAGACTAGGACCTTAGAACTGTACAAATTATGAAGGATAAATACAGACAAGAGATTTGTACAATGCTGTAATGATGTTGCAGGCTTTATTCTCCATTCCTTTCCTAGAACTTCTTCTCATTTTATGTGCCTTCTTTGTACAGTGTTGAATCATTGCCTATTTCTAAGCACTGAACTGACTTGTTCATAGAACAATCTATTATACGTGTAAATCCAAGATTTTTTCCTTCAGTGAAAATAGTTCATCCAGACTCCATCATTATGTATGTAAAGTTAGCTTTTTTTCCCATTGTGCATCACTATACATCTATCAATACTGAATTTTATCTGACATTTTTTCACACAGTTCATCTGTATTGTAAAATTTTTTGCAACTCTCTGCTGTTAATTTCCAGTTTTACATCACTGAATAGATTAGTATCAGCACGTTTTTTCACCTTATTTTCCTCTTCTTCCAGATCATTTATGAACAGACAGGCTTATCACAGATTCTTTCTAGACTCCACCAGCCCTCTTTCCCTACTGAAAAATAATAATAATAATAATTATTTTTTTTTTTCCTAACATTTAACCATTTCTTAGTCTTAGAGAATATCTTCCCTCTTATCTCTCTGTAGCTTAGTTTTGCACTGGCTTTCTAGAAACCTCTCTCTTCAGAATAGAGCGGAGAAATAATTTGCAAATATTTTGTGTGATTTTGGCAAAAATATACTTATTTGTGAATTTGAACATCATTTTCTGAATTTTTGACCAAATTGTTTTTCCATAAAACTACATATGTTTCAAATCAAATACTTTGATGATAGTCTTCATTTCTGTTTCATTCTTGCTTACTTTGTTGCCTCAGAATGATCTTCTGGTACAGTTTTATCCATTGTGACATGACGCTTAAACCAGTCAAAACACAGGATCATATAGTCTTGCTTGGTTTCATTATCCAATAATGAGAATAGTAATTATAGTAATTTTCAGTTAATCTTCTCAGATAAGCTATTCCTTATAAGTTATAGCTGTATTATAATAAAGTTTTTCTTAGACAGAAATCTTAGGTCAGTTAGACATTTTCTTTTTTTTTTTTTGATGGGCAAGCAATACAACTACTTGAAAGTAGATGGCTGAATTATGTGTTGGCCAACAGCTGAGCTAGCTGAATACAACAAATATATATATATATTTCTGGGCCTTTTTGTACCCTAGCAGCTCGTTTCGGTAATATTATACAATGTCCTTTTTTTTTTTTTTTTTTTTTTTTTTACTCATGCAGATTTGTTAAGTATATCTTTCTTGTAATATTCAAGGAAAGCAGAAGCTACATTACAAATCCAAAAATAAAGAGAGATTCATAACAGTATTTGCTCTGGAAGTGCTCCAGAGACCTCTTTGAAAGCTCTCTGGTCTCCATTTGGCAAGAAGCTTTACTTCAAGTATATGAGTAGTTCTATTCAAGGAAGTACTTCAGAAAAGTACTTCACAAGACTGAACTTTTTTACAAATTGGGCTAAGCAATAAGGTAATAAAGGGGGAGAGGACGGAGGAGAGGGGTCAGAGGTTTGCATACACGGCAGTAGGTGAGCGGATGCAAGTTCTCAGTAATTTCACTTTCTACACATTGAAATGACCACATTCCATGTAATTATTTATAAGTAATTTACTAGTGAGATGATAAAATCATCATTGAGAAATCTTTTTAAACTTTACCAAAACCAGTGGCATGGAGTAGTCAGAACTGAGGACACCTAGGAGTACCAGATCAAGACCAAAGAATACAGAACAACCTAGAAGCTTTAGCTAAGTTCTAAAAATAGTAATGCTCACAGCACTGTTCTATATGTAAAAGGAATCACATTATGATTTTTTCCAAGGATATTGCTGTGAGATATAGTTTAATAGAGAAAATGCCAAGTGAGTAGAGGATGGCAAGGATTCCAATACCAATAGGAATGCAAATAGTCAAAAGGGCCCCTCCATTACATGAAAGTCCAAGAGGATACTGGAAATATAAAAGGATGGTATACAGATACACCACAGCAGCTCAAGGAAAGAATTACTGCTGGCTCATTCCCCTCTGGACTCATCCCCTTTTAACTCTGGATCTTTGTGCATGCTGGATGCTGCTACATTAGTAGCAGTTAGTAGAATGTCCAAGTACTAATATTCTTGTTAACTGCTAAAAATGGCAATTTTACAATAGAGGAAATCCTATCATGAACTAATGATTCAGTGGTTACATATTTATTTACAAATCTTGAAAAGCATGTCACTGATGGGCCTCACTCTTTCCTGTCCCACAATGACATGCTTACTTCTTGCATTATATACTCATAATGCTGCCTTACCAGGACACTATTATATGGTTTCAAAACTAATTCCCCCATAATAAGAATATTACTCCTTACCACTCCTTCTTCAATACACACACACACACACAAAACAAAACAAAACAAAAGTTTACTATCAAAGTGTTGGTGTAAAACTTAGCAACAAATAAAATATTTCTTAAATGCATGAAAATGTACCATTAGTAAACTGCAAAAAGACCAGGAGCACAGGCCATTGTTAGCTCCTCTCCTATGATTTAAATGTTTGCTAGTACTATAGCTTCAAACTATTTTATGCTAACCACGTTTTAACTCACTATAATTCTAAAATTTATAAATATGTTGCCACTTCTTAAATACAAATCCCACAACATTAAAGTGTTTGTATCATGAGATTAGCTGAACTTTGTAAAACCTTTATTTTCTCAGAGCTTTTAAAACTTTTTTTTTTTTCTGCTTTGGAGCAGCCACATGATTTGTATATCTTGCGGTTTCATAATACCCTTTCAAGACTGCCAAACAAATACCAAACTTGGATGATGTGTGCATGTAGTACCTCCTTGTGCTTTTGCTTTTCAAATCAGCAGTTGAATCTGTAGTGCTACATTTTATGAACAAAATATATATAGGATTTGTAAAACTGTATGCAGAGATTTCTCTGTTTCAGTCATTGAAGCATCACAAAGGAAAAATGAAAATGTCTCTGCTTGGTCACAGCCTTCATACCCCTAATCAATATACAAATTGAGCTCAGTCAGCATGCTTTCTTGCAGTCTTTGTAACAAGGCAAATATGAAACCTCAGCAGTTGCTGTAAGACAGTTACTTCACAGAAAATTCAGGACTTTTAGCTATTGAAATTTTTCAGTAGTACTTGAAATGCTATAGAGTAAACTAACCTTGTCACTCAGTCCAAAAGAGATAGTCTTTCCAATTATGAGGGGAAGTTAGAAGAACTATTCTGGTTAATGACATCCGTGTCAGTGCTTCCCTTTGCTTTCCTGGACAGGTACCTTCTTTGCTTTCTGACCACAGGGAGTAGCTATACACTTCCCAAAACACAAAACACTGTAAGGCGTTCAAGTCCAATTACTCACCTGTTCCCCTCAAACCACCAGTGGCCTTAACTGCTCAGTTTTCTCAATATCAAAACAAACCATACACCTCAGGGTACTTCAATTCAGCAGCAAGAGTAGTAACTCACATGAACAAAATTCAAAAGTGTATAGACAGTGGAAATTGAAGGTGTATACTAAAAAAATATGAGGAAAAATATTTTTTGTGACATGGAACAGAACAGACTGCAAACTCACTCTCTTGCTGTGCCTCTTGCTTTCCACAGGAACTGTGGTGAGCTAGGCCAAAACTCCAAAGATGTGGCACCTAAACTAGTATCTGGCCAATTGTAGGAGAAGGAAGAGAAAAAAATGAAATTGCACGACAATAGGTGAACTCCTCAAATTCTCAAATAAACAAGGCTAGGTTAAGCTAAAACAGGGAGATGTGAGAATGAGAGGTCAGAGTCTCAGGGATGAGGAAATAAAGGGAGGTAATGAATTGAGGAAAATAAAAACATATTTGTCATGAACAGAATGAAGCTGTAGCAATAGAGTTTAATCTTCTCCTCTGCTTTATGCCACCACTGCTTTCAGATCCTGTACTACTATATGCAGAGAACTTTCCAAAATTTAATCAGTAACCTGTACAGATCTCTCCAAGCAACTCCCCAAAATCAGCAGCCATCCAAGCTAAATGCATTTCAGACTTTCAGGTTCTCCTGAGGCAGTCAATCACAGAGCATATGGCAGCTCCTTCTTGTGAGCTGAAAGTCTTCAGCCCTGCAAATTTCATTCTGCCTCTAAGTGTCTAATTGCTAATTTCAAACTGTTTTAGTAGACGTTTTTGGTTTAAGATATAGACTTGTTGTTCCAGTTAGCTGTTTATTTTTTTCCTATTCTAATTCAGTATACTCGCATAGGTTCTGAGGGCAATAAAAGTATTTTCATTGTTACTTTTAGTTTCAGTCTGATTATTTTTTAATCTAATAAAACTGCCATAAAATCTGTATAAAGTGCCATTAAAATTCCCAAGAAGGAAAATATAATCTCATATGAACAAATTTTCATTTAAAAATATTTAAAGGTACAAGAAATGTTCCTTGATTTTCTTCATGAAATATTCATAAGTAAAGCAAGAGAAGCTACACAAAACATTATGAAAATAAATAAAGTTTGAAGTGGGAAGATGAGCTCCTATCACAAGCTGTGCAACATCTCATGACCATCTTTAGTTCTTTTACAAATCCTGTAATAACTCATAAAGAGAATAGTATGAATACAGTCATTAAGTGTCAGCTATGCAAATTCCCATTAGGTAAGTGTGCTCATACTCAAAGCATTTCAGTGACATCTGAACAATTTGTGATATAGTCCCTGAAGCATTCATGTATTTGCTTCATGATTGCTGATATTTCCATAAATATTAAATATAAATGAAAGAAATTTTACTTATTTTTTTTAATCTTTTTACTTGCTTGAAACAAAAATAAAAAATATTCCTGATGAGGTATCCCTAGCGATTTTAATTTTGCATCAATGTCTCAGTGGTCACCCGTAAGTCTTGGAAAGTCTCCAAAATTATTTCTCAAACTGTAGTAAAGCTTTCTCTGCACTCCCAGGTATTTTGCAGTCATGGTTCCAGGCACTACTGTTCAGAAAATCCTACCTTTGTCAGTAGGTAGCACCATTTCCCTTACATTCTCACAGATGCACAGTTGCCCAGGGTGCAGGTAGCAGTTAAGTAACCCTTTTCCTCAATCCAATTGTATAACAAGACTCAGTTAAGATAGTGAAAGGTCATTGCTTCACCCAGAACAGCAGCAAGAATCACAACAATTAATGTCCACCAAATGAAGAACTGAGTTCTTCCTCCTCCCTTACCCCCCCAAAAAAAAAAAAAAAAAATTAGTCTTCTTATGTGATCAATTGTACCTTGCAAATGTGATCAATTGTACCTTGCAGCTCAATGGAAAATTACATCTTTCTCTTAACAAACTCATATGCATAGGGTTCTATCAGCAGGGTTTTATCTACTGTAATTCTGCAATCACACATTCTCAAATCTACAAATGCCTGAACCAGTGCTTGAGTACTGGTTTCTCTGTCAACATATATATCCATCCCACAAGCTTAAACAGTATATCTACCTACAATTTACCTGCTACCTGCAGACTAATATGAATGGTAGCAATTCCGGACAGTGTTACCACATACTCTTAAATAATTTGAGATCTCATAGTGGAGTATGGCTTTACGCTCAGCTCCAGAAATTTTAAAGACATAGCCTCGGTTACTCTCATATTTGGAAACCGCTCAGTATTCTCGATCTTCACCATCGTTGGCACCTACCAGCCCATTCTTCCCACCATTTTGCCTTAAACAAAACTGATCTAAGACATAGTCCTTCAATACAGTTGTTGTTTGTGTTCCTTTTCTGCGCACTGTCCTTGCTCTCCAGCACTCTACTGCTGCTTCAGCCACTACAAGCAGCTGCCAAAACTACCACAAAACTGCTCAATACTAGTAGTAAACATTTTCCTTAAGCCACCTGCAGATAAACAGCAAATATAGCACACAAATAGCTCCATAGTTGCAATAAACATTTATCCATGCTGACCAGATACAAGTTGAAATTAAATATTTACTAGCAAAAATACATACATGGAATAGCAAGAAACTCATGGAAAATGTTTAATTTGAACCCAGATGGTAGATTTCCTATTGATTGTTACAGATGTCCACCTTTTCTCAGCCTCTGGCATAGCAGGGCATCTAATAGCAGGGCAAAGAGACTTGAATAACTTGATCTGTTACCTTACTTGCATCTTACAAATTTATCTAATTATGAAAATTGTATAACCAATTATGAATATTCTATAGAATTAAAATTGTTCACATAAAAGCCTTGTACAAAATATAATGGATGCATTTAGGAAAATAAATTATTCTGAGTCATAAGTTATTTACCAAATAAATTATTCACTGTGAATTGCTCAACTCCTAGTAATCAAGGGCTAATCTGCTTTTCCTCCAAAGACCAAGTCAGTAGAAGAAAGCAAATTAATCTAGAGGTTGCAGTAATTATTGATTCATCTCACTGGCATATATAACAACACAATTTGATTTTCCTATTTGTTTACAAAGGCCACATTAATTCATTTGATGAAGATCAAATCTAAAAGCATAATACTCAAGATAAAAATATAAAGAAAGAAAATTTCTTCTCTTACAGCAAACAGTAACACTCTGCCTGGGCAGAATTCATTCTAAACAGTATATGCTTGCACCTCTGTTCTATTATAATTCTCTTTGCTCTCTCAGTTATTCATTTGGATCACTTACACAGCTTAAATTCTCCAGGTATTGCACTGACCAAGTATTCTTTCTCCAGATTTTTAGTGAAGATATTTCATATCTGTTTGTTTTAATTTCATTTGGAAAGATAATTTTGGATGCTGCTGCAAGACAATAAAAAATAATGTCTGAAGGTAGTTCTGTGCCTGTCCAAGGAGAAAAACCTCTTAGACAGTACAGTACTTGTTAAAATGATGCTGAATGCTTCTCATGAAATCTCACCAGAAATATAGTACTGTAAGTGATTTAAATATGCATTGTTAGGCAATAACCTTGCAGTGAAGCAGGGGTATGCATTAGTAGACTCCTTGTGCTTCTTAGTTTCTATTATTCTGTACTTAACTGAGTAGGTTTAGAGTTGTACCCTAGCTATAACACCTATTTATTGTTTCTCTTTCCTTCCACCTTTATGTTCCACACTTTCTCTATATTACAATACATTTATCTCCTGCCATATCCTCTATCTTCCCCTGGCAGATTCCTAAATTTCTACATGTCTATTTCTCTCTTTCTATCTTCCAAACAACATTGATTTATCATAAGTACCTACTTTCTTTCCCCTCTACTGGCAAAGAACTTGCAATTCCCTAAGCCTCTGCTTAGATGTCTTCCCATGGCATGACAAAAAATCATTGGGCAAATCCCACCCAAAACTGAAGGCACAGACGTGTTGTTTGTGGAGTGGTTCAGAGATTCCTGACCCATATCCATTCACTGGACAAAGACCTGACCCATATATCTCATGAGCTACAGATCATTTTCTCCCTTCCTGCATCTCCAGATCCTCTTGAAGATACTCAGACTGTGCAGATCTCCTCACCTCTTCATGTTATCTCTGGGATCCCAACAAATCATTGCACCTCCTCTTGGCATGCTGATGATCAACACCACCAGGAGGAAATAAATAACAGCAAGGATCCTTAGTTGCCTCACCTCTCTGAGCAAAACACTCTCAGATATCTTCTAGAAGCAATGGGCTCTCTCAGACATGTCCTGCTTCTTGCTTTCCTTCTGTATCCATTCAATCCATTTTGGAGCCTCAACCCCTTTTTTTTCTCCCCATATTTTCCCACCATCAGTTGTGTATTCACCTTATGTTTGCTCATGAAATACCTGAGAACAATAAACAAGAAGCACTAAATATGTGGGGAAAGCAGTGTCCACACATGCCTCAAGCTCCCCTCATGGTTATCCATGCAGAGGATTCCTTAGGGTAGATGCATGCTGTCTCTTTGGATGTATTGTAGCAGATTTCAAATAGGAAACTAATTTCCTACTGAACAAAAACATTCATGATTTCAGCAGCCTTCCTCTTCATTAGACAGGAAAATAAAGGCCAAAACTTCAAATATATTCTGCAATTTGAAAATGCCAGCAGAGGACATATTTTGGCTAAGCAAAATATTTCAATTTTAAATTCTCTTTACATTGTTGATACTACAATATAATAAATAAACATTTCAAAGCAATTGTGTCAAGTAAGAAAAACCAAAATCTTCATAAAGAAAATGGCAAAAAAGGATGTTTCCACAATTTTGAAATTCTTACAGGCAGTTTGAGTTCAGTCCCATCATTGTTTTCCAACTAAAAAATATTTCATCAAAAAATTACTCTGATCTACTCTAACTTATATATTATTGATGATGTTGTGATATGTAAGTCTTCTAATGAGATCTTTTCCAGCTTGTTTGTTCTAAAAAGTTTACAGTATTGGTAATGAAGCATTTGCTTTAGTGATTAAAATGCAAATAATATGCACAATCCATAGGCCAGAGGAAAGTCATAACTGACTTTCATAATCAATATTATTGTCTTTCATACAATTAAGCCTTCTTTTTATTTGTATAACACTTAAGCAACTGTTAGGATTTCTTGTTTTATATCAGAGCACACTGAATTATATTAGGCATCTAATCGTGTATTTTTTCCAAGATAAAAGGATGTTCAAAGAGCTCAACATTGACAAAATTTAACACTGAAGGAAGTGAACTCTATATTTCTTAACAAGTACTGAAAAACAGTAAAAGATTCATTCTTCATTACACTTCATATCTTATTTTAGGTGAGAACTTAACAGTCCTTTAGAGAACTGAATCACAAATTTGAGCTTAGAACTATCTAAATATTTGCCTGAAAATCAGATCCTATAAAGGATCAGCTCCACATATGGAAAATTCAGGTAGTTTGCAGCATCCAACATCATATCTTTAGACTGTAACTCTATTAAAGTCAGGATAGTATGTATGAAGTGTGTTTGTGTGTGTGTGAACACGTCTACAGAAGAACAATAAACTATAGCAGAAAGATTCCTTCTGACAAAGCAAGTGGCAATTCCAACCAACCCTTTCATTGATAAGATTTAATTTTGAGAAAAATAGAACTTTTGTTGAGATGAAGGTGTATTGTTGCTGTTTTATATAACAAATCATAGGTTTTCCTGAAATAAAGGAACAGATTGGTTTGTCTTTAATTGAGAGGAGAGATTTTAAAAATTACCTAAAAAATACTTAGAAAACAATGCATCCTTGAATATAAGTAAAATTAGTTTAAATAAAAGAAAAAAAAAAAAAGTGTGCAGCACTACTTGCATTTAGTATGATGTGTATTGACAAAACCTCTTTCAAGTGAAGTTGGTGTCTAAAAGACCATGAAAGCAATCTGAAGGAAACACTATTATATTTCATAGCTAGAGACTGTAGGTTGTTTTTGAGTTAATTTTGTCAACCGATTACTGAAAAAAAACGCATTGGTATCTGTTCAATAATCACTGAGACAAGGTAACAAATGTTTGGGGTTTTTGTTTTGTTTTTTGTTTATTTCCTTTGTTCTGTCTGCAGACTGTCAAAATCAGAAAAAGTTATCTACAGGTTAGACATTTGAAACACGATCAAATAAATTCTGTATTCTCTAGTGCAAATCCATGTGATGGCATAACCTGTTTCCTAGGATTGTTGAAAGCATTACTGGATCAAAAGCCTCCAAAATAAATCTATTGCTTTGTTTTCTGAATTTGAGGACAGCAATATACAAATGATGAGCACTTTTTTCATCAAAACCAAAAGACTTCTGACCAGAGAGATTTTATGTAATAAAAAATAAAGCTACCTCCTTTCTTAGCCTCTTGTTTTTCCATCCTAGCCCTTAACAAAAGCAGCTGAGGTTTCACAAGGATACAGGTGCCAAAGCTTTGTACTCACATGTCCCTGTGAAAGGAGCTGCATTTTGTTACAGAGTACACAACACCTGTGACACAGCTGCAAGGCTCTCTCTCATTTCCCAACTCTTGCTCCAAGTGTCTTGCTGATTTCTTTCAGCAGCAAAAAACAGCGCCCACCGCACTATATTGTTTTGCTTCTTTTATGACAGTGATAAGTGAGGCCTTGCAGCAGGAGGACCATTCATTCTGCACTATTAGAGACAGCCCTTATTTGGTGCCTAATGTTCCATGATCCATAAGCATTAAAGGAACTGCAAAGTATTTGATTAGGTAAAAGGTATATTTTTGAGGCACAGGCATGCAAAAGACAGTACTGGAGAACAAAAGTATTTCATAGAATGAATAGAATACAGCATTGCCAGGTAATAAAACAGCAGGAAAAAGAAAAAAAAAAAAAAAAAAAAAAAAAAAAAAAAAAAAGGAAGAAAAAGAAAAAGAAAAAGAAAAAGATAAAGAAAAAGAAAAAGCATAGGAGCAAATAAATGTCTACACAGAAAATAACACCACCCTCTTTATGGCAAAGCCACAGACAGCCAGTCCCAGGCTGGAGAACAGCTGGCCTCTATTGGAAACATTACTTGACCTAAAGGTTGCAACACTGACACAGAGTAAAAGGAAACAAAATCATGTCATGTTTTTATATGAGTTCATTAGGACCTAGTTTCCTCAGAATCATCAATAATCCTCCAGGAAACAGACTTTCACTGAGCCATCCATAGGGTTAAACCCTTATGAAAGCACCTGTCTGTCAGACTAGCAGAATAGTCCAAGACATAGGCAATGGCAACACCATGTCAAAGCTATATCTGGTGGTGTAGGCACAAGTAGGATATACAAGCACAGTTTCCCTCTTCATTTCCCTTCTGCAAAGGAAAGGTTGTTTTAGCCAGGCAAGGCTGGGACATGAGGAGGTCTCTAGCACAACCCCCTGCTAAAAGCAAGGTCTGCTCTTAGATCAGATGAGACTGCTCAGGGTTTCATCTAGTCAGGTCTTAAAAACCACCGGAGAACATAACCTCCTAGGGCAGCCTCATGGTGAAAAAAGTTTTTCCATAAGTCCAGTCTGAACCTTTCCTCTTTTAATTAATGTCCATTATCTCTCAGTCTTCCAAAGAGCCTGGATCCATCATTAACCTCCATGTAGGTACTGGCAAACTATTGTTAGCTTCTTCCAGAGCCACCTTTTCTCCAGGTGGAACAAGACCCAGTCCTTCAGCTTGTCCTCTCAGGGCAAGTGCTTGAGCCCCAGCCATCATGGTGATCTTCTACTGAGTCCACTCTAAGTTGTCCATGTCCTTCTGTTACTGGGGGGCCCGAAACTGGACACAGTTAGACATGGTCTAATGAGTGCTGAATAAAGGAGGATGATCTCCATCTATTGGCTGTGCCCCTGTTCACATAGCTGAGGAGGCTGTTGGCCATCCTTGCTACCAGGACACATGGCTGGCCCATGCTCAGCTGCCCACCAAGGTCCCAGAAAGCTGCTCCCTGGCCAGTCCCACACAAGGAAGCTTCCTTCTCAGGGGCAGTGCTTGCATTTCTCCTCATTGAATTAGTAAACACCTCTAAACACCTTGCTAAAATGGATAACTGAGATCAACACCAATAAGGGCAACAGAATCTCTTGCAATATCTTGGGCAAAGGTCCAACACCACCACTCAATTTTACAGCAGGGTCAGAGCAGCAGCAGCACCCACAGAACCAGCTCCAGTCACTGTTCCTGCACTTGCTGCCTCAGGCAAACCAAAGAAGGGTGTAGACAGCAACTCAAAGGCTTGCTTAAGGCTATCAAATGGAGTGGAAACAGCAATCTCAGTAGGCAGAGTCCAACAAGGAACTCAGAGAGAAAACAGTCACCTTGTTAGCCCTTAATGTGATGAGAGCAACACGGAGCCCATCCTAAGAGCTGAACATGATTAACTGTTATTCTAAGGTACCTCAGTGTAATCACAAAATACTCTGACAGCAACTCCAGGAGATTAAGGTCTTTTATCTGCCTGCAAAATAGGTAAATCTTTCTTCAGTAAGCTCAGTATGGGAAATATCTGTTTTGCAAGCAGTCATGGGCTACCCGAACTCACACTCCAGGCTGAATCTCCAACCAGAAGCTGTAGATAGAGTTGCTTTAGTGACAAATCTTTTCAAACAGACCTATGGAGAAACAGGAAGTGTTGACTGAGACCTAGTGTTACACCTTTCACATGCACATGCAGAGCAGTGGTGTCTGCTCACCAAGCAACAGGTAAGCTGTGTATTCCTTCTCTTTTATTCAAGCCATAATACCATGGCCCTGCCCTTCCACTGCTCCCTCCCAGCACATCCCAATGGCAGCCCAGACCATGAGAGGTGACATCAGTATGGATACAACCCCATGATGAGGCAACTGCATGTGGGCTGCAGTAGTTCTGAGCCCAAGGACCTGCCCCTCACCTGTACAAACCAGTGCCCTGGGGCATTCACCCAACACAACTGCCTCAGAAATACAAGTAATTTACAGTTCAGAAACCCCAATTGTGTGGCCAGGTCAATTTTGTTGCTACAGCAACTATTTTCTCTAACCCTAACTGGCCCTGCCACATCGTGTGTTGCACAGTGACCTAAAAAGAGAGGCTTGTCAGCAGGGATTGAAGGTCCCTAGCAAAGATAAAACCCGTGGGGGGAAATCCATTTAGATCTATACAAAATGTACAGCCAAAAATCTTCTCAAGGCATTAAAAAAAAAACTAGAGCATGGAAAAGAGGTGAAAAAAAAAAAAAAAAAAAAAGCAAGGAGCAACAAAAGCCACAGTGTATTTCCTTTTGAGCTTTGTTTTCTCCAAAAGACTATGCTATATACTTTATCACTGCACTACCCCAACAGAATCAGGTTTTTTTTGCCAGTATATTGCAGTGCCAGCTGATGAAGCTAGAAACAGATTTCACTAGCAAAATTTTGCATATGTAGTAAGTTTTACTCACTAAAGGTTGGAGCTACACTGTATAACTCCCTACAACTGCAGTAATCATTTAACGTCTTTTATTTAATGAAACCAACAAACCAGCCTATGTTAAAAGCTGGCTTTCATAAAAATGAGGCAATTTGGTGACTTACAGCAAATAAAAAAGATAGAGAAGAAATACCCAAATGAGGTAATAAACAATTAATTTCAAAGAACCAATCATCAATTTAGTAGCTTACACAATAAAAAGAGATGGTGATGTAAATATAGTTGTAAATATAGTAGCAGCATCTACAAGATGTGATTTAATTGGCAAAATTAATCAGCTAGAGAAACAACTGTAAAAAATGCAGCATTTTTCAAGTTTAAGGAGACAAAAGAGAGCCTGCCTTCTGGTTTGCAATGTGAAATATTATTGCATTTTTGTGTTCCAATTCTACAGGAAAAATAAATAAATCACTGATGTCTACTGGAAGACTGTCAAGTCCTGAATACGCAACTGATTCACCTTGCACAGCACTGATGAGGTTTTTTGCCCCAGAGCTATTCTGCGAAAATGCTCACTATTCATGTTCATAGAGTGTAAAACTCCACTTCTACATACCACAGGAACATACAAAATTCAAAGTTAGACCTCTCAAATGTTTGTATTTTCCTCTGTTTTTCCTTCCTGCCCAACAGAACACACATGCCCTGAACAACACTTGTAGAGATTTGTAACAGGATTATTATACTGGTTTGAATTAAGTGGAATGAATTAATGTGTAAGTGCATACCAGAGGAAAGAGAAGAATAAGGTTGAAAGAAGTATGGCCTGTCCTTATAACCAAGGACACAACACTCAGGGACATGATGTTTTCATCAAGAATGTGTTCTGCATGTGTTCTGCTAAGAACACAGCACAGATGACTCAATAGTGGAAGACCCTATGCCTCAATAAAAGGAGGATTATGGCAAGGTTACAGCACATGACAAGAGCTGTTTCTTTTCTTGCCAGCCCAACAGGAAGATACATCCTGATTTATGAAACTGGCCATTGCTTGGGTATCTATTGCACTGTTTGACCATCCTTCTGGCAAAATAAATAAATCAGTAAATAATTATTCTTACCTAAGCCTAATTTCTCATTTTCAAACTTGCATCCATTGTCTCTCATCCTACCACTGTGCATCTCCAGGAAGAGTGTGACTCTGTCTTCTCATAGGTAATTAACCTTTCTTAGGGAGTGCTTCAGTCAGATCCACATTCTTGCTCCCCAGGCTAATTCATCTTTAGAAAATTCAGAAGAAAGCTTTAATATTTCTCCTACTATGTTATGATCTAAGATGCAAAGCCTTCTTCAGCAGACCAGGTACTATTCTTGCATTTAATACTCTCCTGGGCAAATTTGGAGTAGAACTTTTATCATATTCCAGCATGAATTGTTTCCATCCAGTGAACCTACTATATTGCATTAGTCTGTAATGAAGCAGATACAAACATATAAATGTGTAGGCATGCATTACTGGTTCTTCACTGAATTCCGATAGGTGATAATCAACTATTTGAGGTGACTGAGTTCCCAGTTCCCAGGTCTTTGAGAGATAATAGTTTTCTATTTGGTTGAAAATTCTAGTCCTAAAACTTTTCTATGGCTTTTCTTTTCTTTTTTTTTCTTTTCTTTTTTAAATTAGTGTTATGGTTGTTTGAGTCTTGAAGGTTTTTTTGTTACCAATTGAACAGGTTTTGGCATGGTGACAGCAGCATGACTGTCAAGGATATACTGAGAAAGTGTCTTAACAAAGAACATCATTCACCAGGCATATGAGGGAAGTTTCAGTGTCTACTTGATCCTCTGCCTCCTTGCTGAAACTGCAAAGTCCATAATTAGCACAAAAGTTGATGGTGTTTTTGTGACTTGTACAGCTTTCCACTAAAAATTTAAGACGCATTTCACACAGGCCAAACAAAACACAGAGGTGGTAACTCCATTTAGACAGTGCCAATGTAGTCTGGAACATAAATCAGTGACCCAGAAGTGACAGTCTTCAAATCCTGTTACTATTTCACTGAGCAATCCATTCTCCCATCCTAATAATCCATAGGAGTTATAAATAACAATACAATAATAAAACCTAGATTAGAAGTACACATTTTTACACATTGTTTAGTATCCTGTACTGGTCACATTATTAAGATTGTCTGCATGTATCAATATAGAAAGAAATATTTGACCACCCAACAGCAAAAAGAGTTCACTAAAATTAATGGCAGCTGTAAAAATCTCATTACTTTATTTAGACTGAGTCTATCTTTAACAAGAGCTTTGGAATGTGACAGCTATACGTGCTGTATACAGAATGAAAAATACTCTGTAGTGTAAATACAGCTCCATGAAACCTTCCAGGAAAACTTTTTTGCAGAAAATTTTCTAAGCAGATTAACTAACTAATTTGTGAATTCATGTTGAATTAATCAAAAATTTTTAAACAAGCATCTGCTATGATTAGTAACTTATTAAAGACTATGTCATTTCAAAATGCACCTACAAAAACATCTTATTATTTAAAAGTTTAGAATATTCAAAAACCAAAGTATTTCATTTTCATTCAAAACACAACAGTTTTTAACTTTTAGCTCAAAACCATAATATGTGATTCTTGTGAATCTTTCATTGTGATTTCGCATTTTTAGTAGCCCTAGTCAACCTGTAAACCAAGAACAGAGTTCTTGCTAATCATTCCCAATCAGCAGCACAGTTCAAATTACCCACCACCACATTCCTTCTTTGTTAAAGACCTTCTGCTCTGACAAGCTCTAGGAAAAGTCACCCAATAAAATAATATACAAGTAAGAAACTGCCATTTTCTGTGCCTTAATTTAAAAAATAAATAAATAAATAAATAATAAAATACTCTTTATATTTGTATTATTTGTATAATGTGTTTAAATATTATTACTATGTAATTAAAAACAAACAAATGAAATATTGAAAAATAAGTCCAGAACTAGAATGTCAAATCAAATTAAATGTGACAGAATTTAGCATTATTCTAATATACATTGAGTCATTTTTATTTATCAATTTAATTAATGATCAAGGTTCGCATTTAAAATAGTTTCCATTTTCATACCTCTGCTGTAGCAACACTCATTTGTCTTCTGCCAGCAGGGGTGGTCACACAAAAGCTAAGAAGTCGGTAACTGCCTTCCCACCTTCCAGCTTGTTCCTCTCTGCTTCTTTAGATCATGCTAAGAGTGAAACACTCTACAGGATCACAGAAAGAGCAGCCAGGGCACCTCATGTGCTGCCTTGCAACAGGGCAGGTTTCTCCCTCTCACACCAGGGCAGCTGTTTTGCACATGCAATGCTGCATCTGTGTGTGCAGAAGTTGCACACTGTCCCACAGCCTTTAATACTGTTTGGAGACATATCAGCATTCCCTAATGGTTAACCAAAATTTGTATACAAACAACTTCATATGTAAATTAGAGCCTTGAACATGTAGGAGATATCTATAAGGATAATATCCTAGAAGACCTTAGGATAGATAGGATAGGATAGGATAACATTTGAATAATATACTAAAAGGATAATATTCTTTGAATGGGAGGAAAGACACAGAAACCTTTGAGAAAATAATTCTATTTCAATTGTATCAATGTGTGATAGTGAATGTGAGACTACTGTTCATAGAATCATAGAATAATTAAGGTTGGAAAAGACCTCCAAGATCATCTGGTCCAACCATCTTCCTACCACCAATATTACGCACTAAACAATGTACCCAAGCACCATGTTCAACATTTCCTTGAACACCCCTGGGGATAGTGACTCCATCACCTTCCCAGGCAACCCATTCCAATGTCTGATTACTCTATCTGAGAAGAAATTTCTCTTAATTTCCAACCTAAACCTCCCATGACGGAACTTGAGACCATTCTTCTTGTCCTATCACTAGTTATCTGCAAGATGAAGCTGATCTCCATCTCCCCACAACTTTCTTTCAGGTACTTGTGAAGAGCAATAAGGTCTCCCCTGAGCCTCCTCTTCTCAAGAATAAACAACCCCAGTTCCCTCAGCTGCTCCTCATAGGACTTGTGATCCAGGCCCTTCACCAGCTTTGTAGTCCTTCTTGGGACATGCTGCAGGGTCTCGATGTCTTTCTTGCAGTGCAGGGCCCAAAACCGAACACAGTACTCAAGGAGTACTCACCAGAGCCAAGTACAGGGGAACAATCACCTCCATGGTCCTGCTGGCTACACTGTTCCTGATATAAGCCAGGATGCCATTGGCCTTCTTGGCCACCTGAGCACACTGCTGGCTCATGTTCAGGAGAGCATCAATCAGCACCCCCAGATCCTTATCCTCTGCACAACTGACTTATCAATTGACTTATCAATTGACCTACCCCAGATGATGAACTGACCTCATGGTGTCACTGTTCTAGTCAAACAAAAATCTTCAAGTACTGAAAGAACATGAGACTTTTGGAGGAAGTCTTTTAAATGAATTTGTGCTCTAAGTTCTTCATCAGAACATTTGTATGTGTCATTAATATGAATCATGATATGCAGATGGATCAAACAGCAATCACCATGCTATCACATTCTTATGCATGGCATGATGAAGCTGACTGATGTAAGCTGCCTTTTATTTGCTAAATGTGGAAATGCTCAGTCAGCAATAACATTTCTTCTTTTGCATGGAACAAAAGAGAGAAAGCAACAAAAGGGCAGCCAAACTGAGCTGTCATTATTTAGGATCATGTTTTGGGGCCAATCTCCTCTGGCACTGATTAGGTGAACTCTGCTGGATGAATGAATTTAAAAGTCCTTTCTGTTAGATACATATGAAAAAATTTTAGGCCATAGCAAAACACCTTCATAGTGAAGGGTGTGGCTTATATACCCAAATATTAGACACTGCAGTGCTAACATTATTGCAACTTATTTAATACCCTCTTCAAAAATGTCTGCTATCTTAACTAAATACTGACTTAATTTTTATGTGTGTATGTATGCATATGTATATATTCTCTCTCTTTCACATACCCAGCTTTCAAAATCACTTAAAATTTTGTTTGTTAATGCTAACATAATTCAGTTAGTAACACTAACACTTCAGTTTCCAGACTACAGATATGAAAATAAAGTAAATAGAAAAGATATTCCTTCAATTTATGCTGTACACTTTAAATTGCTTTCCTGTTTAGATTCATGGATGCCTCTCAAACCAATGACTACTGCTTTCATTATTACAAAACTAATGACAGTCTTGCCTGTATTTTTCCTTTCAAAAACACTATGTAAATAATCATACCTAAATATTGAAAAAGGCAAAACCTCAAATCATTACAAACACAGAATCTTGACACAGATCCCAAAATTTTTCCACAAAAAAAAAAAAAAAGACAAAGAAAAAATTAGTCACCAGATATTGCCCAAAGAGGGAAACAAATATATTAATGTCATTCTTCAGTGCTTCATTCCCTTCTTCTTCAGCCTCTCTTAGATAAAATGCCTTGATGAAGACAAGAGGTTTCCCAACTAGTGAAAAATAAACAAAGCCTCTGGGTTCTGTTTTAGAAAGACATTTTACAAATTCCTTTTCACCACTTCCTTGAGATTCTGAAAAAAAAAAAAAAATAAAATCCTTTAAATCTGATGAGAGGATTGAGAGGATTGTACCTTCACTGCAGAACAGATATGCAAGTATAGTGCTGGAGACAAACACTGCAGTAAAATTTTCCCAGTTAACAAAAGAGTCGCATACCCTTGACACACACACTGCTTTTCTATTGCAATGTTGAAAATTAATTCCTTGCCCAGGAGGCTTTCATGGCCCTACAATTAAATTTATACATTTTCTGAAAGGAAATGTTTATGTTATCTAAAGATGCTGTCAAGCAAATTAAGTCTATTGTTGAGTGTTCGCATTTCACTGTCAGACACCTACAAGCTTCGCTGGGGCTGTCTTTCATAAATAGCAAGGAAAATACAGGACATTAAATCTAGCAAGATTACAGTTTATAAGAAAATAATAAATTAATTCAAACTTTGGAAATCCTGAAGAAGATACATTGATCTCTGAATGCACTAAGGAAATCAAGATTTATACTCCCACGTATATTTTATTATATCCTCATAGATCAACTTAATAGTAGAACAAGAATTTTTCATGGTAAAACATTTTTTTATAAATAAATAAATTCAATAAATGTACAGAAGACAAAAAGAGGAAAAAAGAGGAGTTCCCATTGCTAAAAAATGTACCATTCCACTCTAATGTATGTGAATAGTAAAGTTAATGGAGAAAAAAGTAATGTCTTAATTTCTTAGGCAGGGAACTACAGTTCAACATCTATTTGCCAGTGGTGTCATCCCAAGAAGATCACAGTCTGCTACACCTTACAGTTTTAAACCAATTTATGAGCTTTGCTTTAATCTCAGCTCTGATAAAACCATCTCCTTTCACACCATCAATGTTTAAGTAGAACAGCAAACAAAAAAAATCAGCAAATTAATACTTAATATGTCCAAACAAAATTCAAGCAATACATGTCTTGCTTCCCTAAGACATGCTGCTATTGGCTGCTATTATCAGTCACAGTAATTACATTTCTGCAATATAGCAATATAGCTGTATATTGAGGAGTGTAAAAGACCTAGTTTGGTGTATTTGTTATTATTTGGTTTAGATAATTTTCATGATATACCCATTCCAAATACATAAGGAGACATATCTTCTGCTATTTGTCTTCCTCAGTACTACAACATAACAAGCAATTTATTTTATCCCTTAGTGCAAAATAGCTGAATGCATTATTAAATGTATGAAGATGATAGATGGCTGATATTTCCTGAGTTGCTAAAAGTTGAGAATTCTTTTAGTCTAACACGGAACAGATTTTGAAGAATGATACCAAGAGTCTTATTCATATATGCATTACAGAAAAGTTGTTAATGAGAAGATAGGTGACTCAGAGGGTTAAGAGCAAAAGCTCTTTGTTACTGAGTTCAAATCCAGACTGAAAATTATCTTTACTGTTCTCATCCAGCTAATCCATAGGAAGTCTCTGAGCTTCAGAAGAAACCATCAATTTGTCATTGATAGCTTGTTCTATAGATCTTGTTGGAATAAAAGAAGGTGATTTCAGGGCAAAATTGTCATTTTGCCCTGAAATTGTCAAAAAGTTATTATAAATTACAGTTTGAATATTTTTAGAAGCTAGTTTACCTCCAGTATTATGTACATGGACCCTTTGAAATCTGCTGTAAGCTCCACAAAGCAGAACACAATGCTTATTCTCTGCCCATGCCAACAAAGGACATTACACACAAGCCTCAGGACCACTATACATTTCTTCTTCTTCTAAAACATTTTGTGAGATCTCATTTTGAAATTGCTTTGGTCCAAGTGTCATTTACATTTAATTTCATAAGCCAAAATTTGATTTTAATATTTTATAAAAACTAAGGACCAATCTGCCACATAAGTGCCCATCTTCTCCATAACTGTGTTGAGCTGGCTGACATTTTCCACATAGCTCAATGCATAAACACCAACATCAAGCTGAAACAAAACCCAAGACAGTAAATGTTAATATAATCTGTAAGAAACTGAAAAGTCCTATGATAGGACTTACTATGGAATCTTACAATAAACAGGGCTAGCAATCCCAATTCCAGTATGTATACAAACTCAGGGTACATGTTCATTGTTCACCTCTTCAGGGCAACAGACAATCATGTTTTGTAGTTTAAAATCATGCTTTGTAAGTTTAAAAGTCCTTTTTTTGTATTCTTTTCTTAGTCTTCATAGAAATATTTAACTCTGCATGAGATGTGATGTGAAATTTCACAGGGAATGGCTTGTTTTGGGGACAAGTAGTTGATGGGGAGTTGTAGATCAGGTTTGTAATGGAAACTAGCTTCAACCTTACCTGCGCAATAGCTATAACTGTTTCATAATAAGAAAAAAGATTAAGTCTTGGCATATTGTTTTGTCACTCAGGCACCCTGGAGTTGGCAAGAAGTGTTTGCACAATCCAGCCAGGATAAGACATGCTAAGAAAATTGAAAGAATATAGGTTTCTAACCTTTCTAGGGTGAGAATTTGTCAGATGTTTCTTTCTTCTAGTTTTATTTTGGAAGAAGTACTTTAAACAATTGGGGTACAAAAGCAACATACAGTGCTGTAAAGTTGACTTGCACTAAGCAATTTCCATAGCCACAGGAGAGCCGTTTACAGGTTTACATAGAGGTCACAGTGCACAATTAAATAGAACAAATACTGAAGATTGAATTACACTGCATATTCAGCAAATGGAACATGACATATTTGCCCCTTAGTTGCACTTTGGTAATGATTAAATACTATTTTCTTAGACATTTGACATCTCAAAACACCAATGGTAAAATTCTGACCTGAGTTTTCTTCCATAAGGATGAAAATAAAAAGTCAGCAGAAATAAAACAACTCAAGAAAGACTAGACACCTGCACTGTTTATTTCTCTGCATGATCATGGCTCCTGAGCAACTATTTTATAGCAAACAAAACATTAATTCCACTTTACTACCAAGCACATTTTTTAAAAGTTTGCTTCAGTGGGTTGACAAGCTACCAAATGTCAACCATCACTACGGCACCACATTGAGAATGAGAGAAACAGAAGAAGCTGTGGACAATTAATTACCAAAGTAGCAGAGTTTAAGATGAAATCATCTTCTGGTTAGACACACAAATTAGGATACTCTGTTTTCTTAAACATTTGACAACCAGAAGTTTCCATTATTCCTATGAAAGATGAAGCATGAACACTGCTGAGAGCAGGGAACATCTGAGTATCTGGATATTGTATTTATAGAAGCTGAGCTCTTTTGCTAATGCTTCTGACTAAAATTCATGTTGCTAATAGGAAGTCTGAATACAATGAGAACTGCTGTCAAATGTGCGGAGAGATATTATTGCTATGCAATAATTACTACTTTACTGACAAAAAGCTATCATTACTAATGGTCCTTTAAGTATTTTGGTCATACAAATTTTATATTGGCACAACACCATGCTTCATTTACCATGCTTCAGATCTCCTCCTGTTAAGTCATAGTTGATGTCCTGTCCAAAGCAAATTCAAAATGGTCAAAAGGTGGTTTATAGTCGTACAACAACAGTAGAAATATTTTTAGGAATAGTTCCTTCCATGATTATTTTTGGGCAGCATGGAATAAACAAATATACCAGAAATGCAATTGGTTATTCATATTTATTAACAACAATTAAGCCAATGCTCTCAGTTCAGAGAGTTTGTGAAACATTTGGACCATTTCAACACTATTTCAGAAATGTGGCCCTTTTCTTTTGGTTGCTGAGACAAATGTGAGTACAAATGATTAGGATTCACGTGTCTCCAACTGCTAAATTACATTTTTTTTATAAATAGTATTCTTTTGCCATTAGATTAAGATTTAAGATAGTTTATCTTCTTTAACACACTTTGTGTGTGTCAAAAACACATTTTAAAACTGCTATAAGTAAAGTTGCTCTTTGATTGGGGAAATCTGTTTCTCACTATAAATAAATTAGTTTACGTGAAAGCTACTATTTTCTTCATTCTTATAAAACAAATTTCTGTTCACAAAAATTGTTTCACGACTTTTTTTCCTAGAGATTGTAATCTTAAAATGAATTTTATTTATAGTACTTTATAAAGAATCACCCCCAAAAATTTCTTACTTGTGTAATTGTGTAATAGCTTGTGTAATAAAAAAAAAAAAAAAAAAAAAAAAGAACAATTTCAAGATGAAATAACAGAAATTAGAGTGTGAAGAGAAATATGTCTTGCTTTGCTGTCAGGAGTTACTACACCAAACTCAATATGTATATGTGAAAAGATAACTGAACCCCTTTTACAAGCAACATATTCTTTACTTCCAAAAATGCAGACTGGCTGATGTCAAGATGTCACTTCTGCACTTCTGGACACATATACCCTTTGCTGGAATAGCAAGACAGTGATTACAGGTTGGAGTTACAATTTTATTGGATCAGTTAGAAACTATCTGCAGAAAAACAGGTATTTGTAATTAAATATTTTTGTAGAAAGTGTCCTTTGAATTTGATCCACAACTGGAATTGAAAAAAGATTTATCATCTACTATTTTTTTACGAATTGTAACGTAGGCACATAAGATTTTAAGATTAATTACCTAAAGATGCAGACAGCCTGCAGGGGAATGCCTACTTGTCTTCCAAAAGAGCTAATGTCTATGTCAACAATAGGACACCATTTAATCAATTTAGTCATAGTGGGACATCTACAAAATCCCTGCATCCAAATTTCTGCCATTCCTCAATGGGCACATAATCTGCAAATTCAAATCCTGGATTCTATTGTCTTCTTCCAGTACATATTATTCAACAATTGTTTTATGTGTAAACATTATAAGAAACAGGGAGTCAACCTGAAGAACCCCTCTCCACAAGATATGGCTTCATTGCTTATCTACTGATTAGCAAAGTAGTAGTTGTACAGATGTACATTCAAAAGCAGGACAACTATGGACAGTGAAAAACTGAGCTCTCTCATATTAATCTCTAATATTATAGAAAGTTGGAATTTATGAGTTATTTGTCATCAATATGAAAATTTATCAACATTTTAAATCTTTTGTAGCTTTGGTAGAAAAAACATTTTCTTGGTAACATTTTTTTTAAATCGGGAAAGCAGAATACACTAGGGCCACTTGCCTATTGCACGTTTCCAAAATCAGACAGAAATAAAATGATTTTGTAAAAGTTCTTTAAGTCTGTTAAATATGGTTAAAATGATATATGGCAAAAAATTCAGGTACGTCAGTGATAAAATAGCAGAAGCCCTAGCACACTGTAAAAACAGATAGGGGAAAAAAATAATAAAATAAAATAAAAATAAAATAAAATAAAATAAAATAAAATAAAATAAAATAAAATAAAATAAAATAAAATAAAATAAAATAAAATAATAAAATAAAATAAAATAAAATAATAAAATAAAATAAAATAAAATAATAAAAAGTGGATTTAAATTGCTAAAGATGAGCTTAATCTTAAGAGAACGTTATATGTATTTTAACGCTTTCTACTTTTTTAACATAAAATTACACACAGTTTTCTTATCTTATAAAAATATTTAATTCTTTGATGTGATTTTGACGCTTCATCATTTTATCTCCAATATACTTTAAAAATCTTATTTTCAGGGACATACAGCATATAAAGTTATCCTTGTGCAACCCCTTTCAGTTGTATCAATTGTTTGCACTCCACTAAAACCACCCTTGGTAAAATCCCTGAAGACCTCCTTGAAGCCTGTATTTAAAACCCATTGAATTCCCATCCTCCTTGATTTATCAAATTACTTCAAAGTACATACCCTTTTCTTCTTAAAATACTTAATTACAAAACACTTGACTGACAAAAAAGTTGGGTTTTGTATCAGAAAAGAAGACTGAAAGTTATACATATTTTTAATCTTTTTTCTTCTGTACCTTGAGAGAACTTTGACACCACATAGGTCAAAAAATAAATAAATCTGATAGAAAAAATAAATTTGATAGAAAAGGATACAGTACTTCCCTGATTCCTCTTTGAAAAACATAGAAAAGAGCAAAAATGTACAGGCTTACACAGAAGTCACTTGTGGTTTCCCAAACAGTTCAGTGCTCAATGGAGATATTAGCAAAGACAAGATCACTGACATTACAGCATCTTAATGCTGCTTGCGATGGCCCCCCAAAATGGGAACTCTGCAGTGCTCTCCATTAGAGAGAGACCTTTCCTTTCCACAGCCCAAGTCAGAACTGAATGTGACAGAAACTGCTTGGTAGGTTGAAATGACAAGGGCAAGCCAACATCCCTGCTCCATACACATGCACACACTGTTTGCTTACTCAGGCTGGGGAATCAGGGCCTTTTCTTCTTGCACTAAGAAATTAGTAAGAATTATGACTTTTAAATTGGGTTACTTCACACAAGTAGGCCTTAAGGGCACATCAAATTTTTTCTGAAAGCACAGTCTTTTTTTTCTGTTTCAGGATTGTGAGAACAAGGAAGTACTGCCCTGCAATCCAGTGGAGAAGGCAACAGGACTTTAGAAATGATATTCAACCATGCAGGGGAAAAAAGAATGTACCTCTATACTTCATGAATATTCTTTTTTCCTTTGTCACTCTTCAACTATGACAAAAGAAGATTGTGGGGGAGGAAAAAAAAAGATATTTAAATATCATATATAACTATAATATGCATTATATAAACTATATATATTATATAATATATAAATATAATACAGAAATAGCAGAGAAACAGCTGATGATATTGTGTTGCCATCAAAAAGAAAAGAAAGCAAAAAGAAGAAAAAAAAAAAAAAGAAAAAAGAAAGAAAGAAAAGAAATAGAACTCATAAATAATGACAGAAGTCAGGAAGGCTGTATGAAAGAGCCACTCATCGTTGGTGGCCAGAATTCTTGTAGAACAAGGGAGCTGCAGTCATATGTCCTATGTTCATAAGCAAGTCAGGAGCAATTCTGTTTATTCATGCCATATAATTTTTGGCTCCTGTGTGAGCAACTGTATGACTGACAGCAAAAGATGGTTCTTCACAGACCCCAGCACCAAGGGTGAAAGCCTGGTGGCTGACCAGCATCTGGATTTTCCTTCATCCTCATGAGCTGCTGAACACTGCCCAATAGCTATATGGGGAACCTGACATGCCAAAAGCCTAGTAATATAAATATCTTCCAGAGTTTTTAACCTTATTCATCCCAATCCCCTTCTTACAGTCAGGTTTAGCAGAAGACAGTGGAGACCAGTCTCACTATTTATAAAGCCTCTGCTTCGGTTGTTATCAAAGTGTTAACAGCCAGTTCCAATCAATTTCTCTTAGGCAGAAATTCCTTGCTATTTTCTTACAAGCTGATGACTGGGATTGATAAATGATGGTGCTATCTAATTATACTAATGAGATTAGGTCAGTCAGCTTCTGCTAAGGAATGTTTCTTGCAAGTGTCTGTTCTCTAAATGTCAGGCAGATGTAGATTCACACTGTGGGACCTCCGTACATTACTCTGCAAGCTTAGCAGAAAACTACTTCTGCTTTGAGGCATCACAACAACCATTTTAAAATCAGTGTCACATTTCTTTGGAAGTGCAACCAAATCCACAGAAAGGACAGCGAGTACAGCCTGGTCTAATACAGGCAGGAAATTTTCCATAGTGACACATACAGGGAGCGGGAAGCAGTGGTGTCTAACTGTCTGTGTTTGGCTAAAGATAGTTCCGGTATCTCCAAGTCTTCAAAGAAGCTGTCTCTACCAACCCACAGTATGCACAGCTCTGAGCAGTCCCATGCAGAAATGTTCACGTTGGCATGGACAAAACTATCTTAGGTCACTGGCACCCTTACAAGATTTTTTTTTACCAGATGCTAACTTTGCAGGATTAGAATTCTTTCCATGAATGGCACCAGCAATTATTTTTTTCATTTTCAGATGCCTTCTAGATGCTCAGAGGACTCTTTGTGAGAGTTGAAAACACCATTATTATCTTATGTCCTGAAAATGAATCAATGGATCCTTGATATAAATGCTTGGATCTTCCGCTATTAAATTCTGGAAGATGACCTTGCAAGGTCCTCTCCAGTTCTGTTTTCAATCATAAACTTTTAGCTAGAAGGTACAATCACATGCTGTGATTCTTTCAAAAAGCAGCTCTTCTCTGATCCTGTCAGCTTCAACATTTCCTTCAAAAAGAAAACAAATAGTCTTCACTTTCTTTATTGTCTGATAGGAAGTATAAACTCTATGATAAAAAAATCCTCAATAGATTGGAAAAAGAAAAAAAAAAAAAAAAAAAAAAAGGTCATTTTTACAAGTGTTAAAATTTGATAATTAAAAACATTTCTTTTTTCATCATGACCATTAAGGGCAGTAATGCTACCAACAAACCGACTCCACAAAAATGTCATTACTACTAATGTTGAAAAAATAACAAACACTTTACAGAAAAAAAAAAAAATCATTCATTTAAAAAAAATGATAAACTATCACAGAATGATAAACCATCACATTAAATTTCAATGCAGTTCTGGAAGAAATATCCCAGTTTATAGAAAGACAGAAACCAGAAACTGTTTCTTCCAGAGTATTAGATCCAATAAACTAATACAAAAATCCTTACCAACTTAATATTATTTCCTCTAATTTATGAAGAAAGACTTAATTCTGACAGCAGGGCTCCACAGAAACATTGTCATAAAGAATGTTTATTTGAAATAGGACATTAACGTACTGTGATGCAGAATCATTTGTTTGGGGCTTGTACACTTATTAGCCATCTTTGTTATGAAAATATGCATACAAAATTAGTTACATTCAGCAAATAACCTTGAAAGCTCTGTGTTTTAAATAAGCTAAAGTTTAAATGTATAGAAATCAAATAACTTCGAAGGAAAAAAAAAAATCAGGTTCAAAAACTCTGGATTTAAATGCTCGACCACAGAGACTTCACTTATGAGGCAATCTCTAGCAGCAGGAGAGAAATCAAAGCACAGCAATAAATTATAGTGTTAATTCATCTGATTATATAATTTTAGTCTTCTCTTTCTCTCTCTTTTTAAATCAGTGCTTGAAGGAATAAATTTATTGCTGAGCTTCTCTTCCTGTTCTGAATGATGGATCTCACATTATTCTTGGAATTTCATATATATGGAATTTAGTGCTTCAAAAATAATTTTCTTTTTTTCATGGCTTAGCTAAAAACATCTGCCACATACTTATTACAGACAGAAAATCATTGAACTGGAAAATAATATAAAATATGTAAATGTTCTAAGAAGACATGTTTTTATCAAACTTTACTCTTTTTTGCCTAACAGATCTTATTTATTTATTGAATGAAACTTTTCTTTATTAAAAAAAAAAAAAAAATGATATGACAATGAGAAAGTAAACAGTAGTACAGTTTCTTGATTACAATGAGAGACTGTACTTTTCAGCTAAAGTTGACTGGGAGGTTTAGATTAAACAGATCCCTAGGTAACAAAAAGAGTCAAGAACTAAAATCTACAGTGCACTGGCATGAGATTAAGTCACTTCAGACACAACTTAATTTTGGCATTATCAGAAACCAGGTACATGCAAAAGGATTAATGAGTGGACACAGCCCAGGGTAAAAAGCAGGTAGGTAAAAACTGTCTGGGATTATTCTTCCTCTTCTCAGAAAAGGGAAGCAAGACATTTTTCTGGGCTCTGCCTCTACCAGGAGGTTGTGCAAGGAAAATGCTGTTGAAACATTCAGGCATAAACCACTCCTGCTAAGGGGCAAGATCTCTACACAAGAAGGACGTGCAGACTGATGAGATCAGCAACTTGTCTTTCCCACTTTTTTTCTCAGCAGGCTGGTCTTTTAGTTTTGTGATTAAAAAATCCTGGGATTAAGATCTACAGCCACTTGATTTTGTTCTACTCATGTGCTTTAGTTCTGCCTTGCTTTTTAGGCCCTTTCTTGTCTCTCTCTTCCATTAGTTCCCAATAAAACACTATTCAAAAAAAAAAAATAATAAGATGAGAGGCACTTCTTATTTAAGAGAATAGCGAGGAAGCAGCCAATTCTTCTAAAATATTTGCCAGTTGTCTTCACAGTTTATACTCTAGGAGAGGCTGAAATAATTTGTGTAATAACCAGCTGGATCTGAATATTTCTGTCTCAAGCTGTTGGTTCATTCAGTTTTTGCCCTCTCTTCAATACAGCAGTTTTCCCACTGAATTTGCTGCTCTTTAAATTCCATCTGTGCTTTCAACTATTACCCATCTGTGCAGCTTGAGCTTCAACTAAATCTTCGACCAAGTGCTGAGCGAGCGCACTGCAGTGCGCTCTGTACCTCCGTCATGATCCAATGAACTAACATTAAACAAGACCAACAAGACTAACATTAAACAAGACCAGTTCGGGTAATACATCTCAACTGCACTTATTTCTCTGTCTTAATAAAAGATGAAATTATTATTCTCTAATATTTGGGGGACTCCCAAAGCCTCACTTTGCACTGAGCACAGGGGTCAGCTCTGCCTGCAGGAATGCCTGCACAGTTGTGTACTTCATGAAGCTGCAGTTAACCTGTGCCCACAAGATGTAGGACTTGGAATGACACAACCTCTAGCTTCCCAATACCATGCAAAATCATCATGTGGATTTCTCAGCAATGTAATGGAAGATGCTTTAAGAAAGCTTTCAGACAGCAAGCAGTGCAGTCATGTTTCCACACTATGGGTGCTTTCTTTCTGATAACACTCTACTTTTCTTTCTTAGTAAAAATGAAAAATCTAACAGAGATTACATATTTAGCCAACCTGTAGCAAGATTTTTTTCCTTTGATACGTCCTAGCTAAAGCCACAGTGAATGATAGCACCATCTTTAAAGATACAGACTGGCAGTCTGATTGTATGTCAGCCCAAGTGTCACAGAAAAACAGACCAGAAGGCTATGATGCAAAATGTTCACTGTGATAACAGAATACAACAAATATGTTTTGCAAGATTACACAGAGTTTCATTTCTATTGGTTCCCTAGTGGGCTTATTCTTGAATTTCTGTGCTGATGATTCCTCAGCAAAATGAAATACAATATTTGCAAATTCAAATGAATTACTAATTAAGAAACCAGTAAGCAACCATGCATGACCTATTCCTGATTTTTGCCACAAGCCTCTGCAAACTAAAAACAAAGTAGTGAACTCTCCAAAGAGGAAGACTATGCTGAGTTAAATGAATCCATCGTGCTTTATTAAATTAGTATTTGTAATCTAAAATGTTGTTAATAATGTTTGGTTCAGTTAATACTGGATCTGAATTAAAGGTAATTATTTGAATTAAAGGTAATTATTTGAGCAAAGTAGAGCTGTGCAAATACATAGTACAAAGTCTGTGAAATTAAACAGGAAAAAATGTAATTCTATATTACTTTAATCTCTACTACAGTGATATTCAGGATTTTATAAATAAAAAAAAAAACTATCATTGTTTCAATGCAAGATCCATCTTGGTGAAAATGTAGATCCATTCTAATTATTTTTTTATGCTAAAAATGCATGTTTATGTTCTAAAATTAAATACTCTAATATTGTTCTAAATTTATCCCTTTGGGTATTTGTAAAGGAAAAAAAAAAAAAAAAAAAGTAGCATCTATAATATTTCAAAATAAAACAAAAAATTGTTAAAAGCTTGAGAGCAAATCCTGTGGGAGCAGACTAGAGACTTTTGTTCAACCATGCTATAAGACAGACATATACATTTTTTATTTAATATAAAGAAAAGCTATTTTACTATATTCTGAATACAGAAGTTTCACATCCACTGTGTGCATCAGATCTTGGAATAACAGTTTGAGTTCTGAGGTTAAACTGACTCTGTTGTTACACCTATCTTTTTCACTGCTAATCCTTTCTCTAGATGCCTTCCACCACCCCCATCCCCCACCTCACACACACACCAAAAAAAGATGCAATTTAATATTTCCTGGCAAAATTTTAGTCATATAAATAAAACACTCCCAACCTGCCTGTGCAATTTTTTCCCATTTTTTTTCCATTTATACTACGATTGCTGAAGTCCTATTGAAAATGCAAACACAATATAGTACCATTAATAGTATGTTAGTCCACCCCGGTGCTGCAGGAAGGCCTACTCGTGTAACATAATGTTTCCTCCATGCAGCCTGCCCGATTTAAGGCAAACTGGCATTACCAGTTTGTTTTGCACCCAGGCATACCACAAGACTGCTTGAATAAGGTTAGAAAGTGAATTATTATTGTAGCTGCTCTGCACAGTTGTACAAAAACAGTAAAACAGGTAATGGCACAGGTTCCAACTACTTGAAGGTAGCAGATGACCTGTAGCAGCCTACAAACATGTAGCCATATGAAAAGACCAGCATAGACAAGTCTTTGCAGGGTTTAACACCTGCATTGGCCAGCCAAAAGTGATTGGTTCTGAACTATGAAAAGAAGAAGTAATCTTTGGACAATATTTGTCCTGATTCATGGAAAAAAGTTTATCTAGGCAGCAGTGACACAAGTGGATCTGGCAGAAGAAAGAAGACACCCATTTCAACTCTAATTTCCCTCACTGAAGAGCTCTTGACACCTCCCAGCTAACTGGTGAGCAGTTAAGGGAGCAGCAGAAGTCTAGATATGGCCTACTAAAAGTACCTCCAATACTGGGCATCAAAAATAGCTGGCTTCAGTGTAAAATGTTTCTTATAAACTAATGCAAAGCAAGATTTGTGTAACAAATTTCTTAATGACAAAAAAAAAAAAATGCAGACATTGCTTAAGGAGAGGTCTTTGGGGATGTTTAAAAATATATTTCTTTAAATAAAGATGGTAAAAATGATTTAAAAAACAAATGGTTGAAAAGTATTCATGCATATTCCATTGAAAGCCAAAAGACTCTTTGGAAACTTTCATGATGTCAAAGCATGGCCATGAGGAAAGTTTATTAACAACAAAACAGCTTTGATGTCACTGGAACTCCAGGAGACAGCTCCACTGAGAATTGTAATAGCTCTTTCAGAATATATAAAAAAATAGAAGGGTAAAAAATAGTCTATTGACATTATAAAAGCACTTACATTAACTTAAACCCCATCATGTCAATGCAAATGTACGTAACCTTTCAACTAAAAAGAAATAAATGCTTCACAGGTGATCTCTTCAGCATATACATTATTTGAACTTGATGCAATGACCTGGCACAACCAGGATTTTTACCACAGGCCAATGGAATTCAAATTTGCTGTATATTACACTCTTCAAAAGTCAGGAAGAAAGGCATTCTGCAGCAATAATTTTCCCTCACACTGAAGTAAAAGGAAATTTCTAGCCACTCTGGACCTACTCACAACATATTCAGTACCTAGTCACAACAAATCCCTGTAAAAATCTAGATACACAGGGTCAAGCGAAGTACTACACATTAAGCCATCTTCCTATCACTACTTAGCTAAATGTAAAAGCTGTCCTTGAGATTGATGTCTCAAGAATTATGACACATTCTATTACATTCAACCCATTCTCAAGGTACGTTACTCCCACTGTCAAGGAAAAAAAAAAAAAAAAAAAAAAAAAAAACTAATACAAACTAATATAGAGAGATCAAAAACTTAAATACAGCTAGAACAAGATTCTTATTTACAAGGTCTGAGCAATGAGACAAGGTCATGACCAAGTGCACTTAACATCAACCTATGCATAGTAAGCCCATGCTCAGCTCTCCCAAGGCACAGGGTCAGTGCTCAGAGGCCTGCAATGTTCTCACAAGCCAGACAAAGTTAAAAACTCTCCAACACAGTCTTGGCTTCTGAGCATAGGTCCCAAGAGGTTGCTTGACAGGAAGCCAAAGCAAAATAATAATAATGATCTACAAGAATCATCAGCTTGTGGTTTATTTGTGCACTGGAACTAAGAATGAGACTAACAGTGAACTATATTGATATAGTCTATCCAGACTTGCTATTAATCATGATAAAAATAACATTCACTTTCTAAAAATATTGTAATTAAATATTTTGGTAATTATTAGGAAAAAAGGAGAGAAACTTGAAAAGTGATCTCTTTTTCTGGAGCAACACTACTACAATCATACTCTAAATCCACTGCTCTAGCAATATAATCTAGTGATTAAGATGTGACTGATATGCAAAATACTATGCAAATGTTATGCAAATCACGGTGATTGATAGCAGGTCAAAGCAGCATGCCATTATTATTCTACTAGTGATACTGAAATTACTGTAAAGGACTGTCTGCAAACCACCAAGACAATTAATGACATTCTCCACGCACACATTAACTTGCCTTACATTTTTTCTTAATCTTCTTTATTTCAGATGCAGTGAAAAGAAACTTAGCCACTACTTCAGCATTTTAGCTTCCACCAGGATATACAGAACATTTCCAGCTGATAAGCACTAACTCTTCTAGCATACAAGTTTGCAAATGCCACCCTCATACATTACCCAAGGGATGTACATTTTAATCTCTTTCTCAACATGTCTGTCACAAAATTTTTCAGCAGGCTGATTAAGCAAAAATATAACTTTTTGTTTAATTTTGCCTTTTAAAACACATTACCTGTACTTAAATTAGGATGCAATCCTAACATAGCAATCAATGCACAGGCAGCTGTGAAGAATAATACAAGAGCCAGGCATTTAGAGAGGAAATGTGGCAAAGGCCTCACTTTCTAGGCAGAACCGTCATACTGCTCTTTAACAGCCATCTCACACAGCCACACATAGTACATTTATACAGAATAAAACTGCCAATTTGAATAGAAAACTCATCTTAATTCAGCAAGTTAGCATCACATGACAAAAACAATGCAGTGAAAAAATAAAAACAATAGGTAACAATAAAAGACCACAAACAAGTTTGTATTTTGCAATAGCTGGGGGAATCTCAAATGTTTCTCTTGGATTACACAAAGTGACTGTGCACAAACACCGAGGTAGCCAGTTGTTTACTGAATAGAGATCTGCAGGTCCCAATGCTATATATGAGAGCTCTTTCAATGAACCACTTTTCCCGTCTTATGCCATCTGAGTTCTTCCAAGCATCATCCACTTTTCCCTCTCAGATTGGAGGGTAAAAGGAAAATTCATCCCTTGCTTCTTTCAGTCACAGCCTAGCTCATCATATGATTCAGCAGGCATAATCCCTTTCTTTAGATGAATACATTTCTTGAAGAACGTGACAGATATTTTTAAAATAGATTAAGTATCATAGCATTTCAATATATCATTTCATAGCGTTCATGTATTTTAAATGGATCCAATTTGGAGGGGATTTAACAATTTGGGAAGTGTTCAAAGGTTTGCCTTTTCTGAGAAGAAAATTCTTGATACAGAGCAAAAGACTTCTTTGAAATCCCAATATACTGTGGCAGAGACAATCTGTTGCATCATGGCTACTTTTTTTAAGAGAAATCTATGTTCTAGCTAAAAGTTCTGTATGTTGTTTCCTAGTAATGCAATAACACAGGAAAACTATTAGTTTTCCTTATTTTATGTTTGTTTATTTGTTTCTCTAAGAGCTATTAAGTTATCGCCTTAAGCATACACCAAGAGCATTGATGTGATATCAATTGCCACTCAAAGATCACACCAGCTATAAACAATAATCTCTACTTTACTACAATTCCTGTAATGTTGTAGCTAATCACTTGCCTGAGTTTGGCTTATCTTTATTCAACCACAACTCCAGTAATGTTTTAGCCCTATTCACAATTTAACAAAGTTGTAGAGCTACTACTGGCTCTTCTGCATGTATTTTCATTGCACATGTTCTGTGACCATCTTCTAAAACCAGTCTTGTCTTCAGGAAGGCAACATGAGTGATTAGAAGGATAAATTAATGTTTGCACAGCCCTTTTCAACAGTTAAACACACACCCTAAGTGTTGTTACCCACGTGTGGTTTCTCCAGCTGAACTGAAGAAGTCAGACAACAGAACTGGCTGGTCTGTTGGCAAAAGGAGTTGCCCTTTGCCACATCCTCACTGTTTGTGTTCTCTGTGTGTCCACATATGCATAACAACTCCATCATAGTTTAGTTTTCTGATTAAAATTTCACAAAATGTGAAGATGAAAATGGCTGCATATGTGCACCGGGAGAACAGTAGATGTAATTTGCCTCAACTTTTGGAACGCTTTCAACATTGTCTCCCACAGTACTCCTGTGTACAAGTTAGGACATTATGGTCTGGAGGTTCAGACAAGATGCGTAAAAAAATGCTGAGATGATAGGGCTCAGAGGGTAATGGTTAGTGGGTCATACCCTGCTTAGGGGCCAGTAAGAAGTGGGGGTCTATCCTGGGACCTGTCCAGCTAAATGTCTTTGTCATTGACCTGGTGGGGACATTGGAGTGGAGCCTCTTCAAGTTTACAGGTATCACCTAAATGTGGAGGGCCAGCTGATATGCTGGAGGGCAAGACTGTCATTCAGAGAGACCCAGGCAGGCTGGAGAAGGTCTGACTGGTCTTTCAAGGACCTTCATGAAATTCAATAAGGAGAAATGCAAAGCACTGCCCTTGGGCAGGAAGCAGCACAGACTGGGAAGGGACTGGCTGACCTCCTAAGATTCCTTCCAGCCTACATTATCTTGTGACCCTATGATCCTAAGAGCTGTGAGCTTCCCTTAAATATGTATTATATAAAGCAGTCATATCTGAAGGTGAAACAATAATGGAACAGCTGCAATGTTTTAATTAAGTGTACTACTGCACCTAACAATCTGTCTCTCTCTGTTGCACCTACTTGCACACACACTTTTTCCAGCCTCTCTGTCTTTGCAATGAAAGTATCATATCAAGGACATTGCCCCGTCATTTAATTTTCTACCCCTTCCATTGTTAATTTTGACAGAAATCCAGGTCTTCCAAAAAATTCTCATTTCATCTAACTGAATATTGCTCAGTACTTTTTCAGCAAAATACTTTGTCAATGCCAGCCATCTCAGTTCTCATCCTGTAAAATGTCCTTTTCCTTGAGATAACAAAGTGTTTGCTATTGAGGTATTTTCAGAGGTACCAGATGCCTGATGAGCTTTTTTGCATGTTTGATAGGAAAGAGTTCTGTATTTGTATTTCCGTAGTCTTTTATTAAAAAAAAAAATAAAAAATAAAAATAAAAAAGGAGATATAGATAGAGAAAATAGATGTAGAATAATTTATGTCACATATTATAAATGCTTTCCATGTATCTTACTTTCAGTACAGCACAGTAGTCTGTAAAAGCTTAGTCATTTCAATTTCCTTGGCCTTGAGAAACAAGCATTATTACAGATGGAAAGAAAAGATGGCCCATTGGTTGGGCCAGAAGCTGCAAATTTAGAAGAATCTGCCATAGTTCTCTAAACTACAGCAAGTTTTCTGTGGAACTTTATGAAACTCAGCCAGACAAGGAGACTGCATCCATAAAACTGGCTGTTATGAAGGCATAGTAAGATAAACAAACATCTTATAGAACAAAGTAAAATTGTAAAACACGAATACCATGTTAACAAAGGTGGGTCATATAAGTACCATTATGTTGCAGGAAGCACGGCCGAAAGCACGACAGACACCAGTAGAGTCAGATCATGCTCCATTTTATTGCCCGAATAGCCTAACTTTTATAGTGAACTTAACAGGGGCAGACAGTGTTTCACACAAGATTATTGGTCAAAAGCAATCAGACAAACAACTACAAGAAAACAACCCCACCTGCAAGAAAACAACCCCCTTGTGATTAGCAGTCACATAGACCTTGTCCTTGAGGCCAGCTACTGGTAACAATATTTTCCTGAATTCCTCAATTGGGCGATGTGGGAACACTGTCATGGGAACTTCTCATAGTTGCCCTGGTAGCTTGGTTTGCTCAGCTACAGCAAGCCATGGGATTCTTGCTGTCTCAAAAATCCCTCAACACCACTAATACATAAACATGCAATTAGGTTTAGATATGAATATGATGTATTGTGAAGTAGACATGTAAATACTGAGAGACAGAAAAAGAAAATGAAACTCATTTACAGCAGGGAATTGAGTCTGCTGCAAAGCATGTATCCAAGAGGTACAAATACACTGAGGTTCTTGAAGTGATTCAAAGAGAACTTCTTAATATTGCTGAGTACATGTCATTTTTTCCCTGGTTATTTGTTTTATGTGCTTGTTTTTAACACTAGAAATATCAGGGGCTGATATCCCTGTAGTATTTGTGTTTGTTCTGAGATGTTTGCTGAAGGGCTAGCATTGTTTAAAGAACTCACATGAATAAGGACATCATATCTTGAGCAAGGCATCTGGTTTAGAGCTTGTCTGTACATGACACTATATAAAAATATTTCATTGTTTTTATCAGCCAGATCCTAACAATGTTGAGCAAATTTTAGGAATAAAAAAGTAAGCATGTGCCAACAAAATAAATCCTTAATGAATACATAATGTAATGTATTCCTTGTCTGAATTCTGGAGATTTGCAGTGAGTTTTGTGGTGCTGAATGCAGCTACCACTCCAAAGAGGCTATCATTCAAATATCACACTCATGTTTGCAGTGCTATTCCTACACACTACTGATGGGTGTTTACTTGTAAGCACAACAAAAACAGCGCTATTCCTTTAAGAGCATTCTCTTAACACTTGTGGTTATTTCCAGGGCAGATATTTCCAGTTGGAGGGCATGATTGTGTTGACTGCCACAATGTAAGGTCCTGTGTGTGACTGTATTTCAAGGAAGCTTTTCACAGGTTCCATAAAGAATATCAAGTTCTCTAAGATCGTGCCAACCCCGTGTCTTACCTTTACTTTTCCAGAGCTGTTCCCAGAAGATTACAATGTCAGTTGACTTAGATCTCCCTCTAGGGAACTCAGCCATAAATATAAGCTCAAGTGAAAGACAGTCTCCATCTCCCAGCTATTTTCATTCCAAGTATTATTTTTTTTCATTTTCATTTTTTATTTTTTACTTTCAAGTATCCAGTCTATTTATTTTAGTAAAGAAGAGGTCATTAATTTGAGCACATCACTCTGTCTATGAAATGGAGCACAAACATCTATCACCTGTTAAGTGCCAAGAGCTCCATCATCCATTTGGGATGGGGGTTTGTTTAATTCCCTCTTTACACCCAGGGAAGTAATGGGACTTTTGAGGAGCTTATTTACAGAAAGCAATTGTTCATTTTAATAAACCACATTGGTGATGACTTTCTCTGTAGCCAGAAAGGCAGGAAGCAACATATCCATCCCTCCAAACCTGTTAGAAAGGTTTCTCACAGGCAACGGTCTCTGCAGTGCTAGATGACCTCAGAGAGCAGCAGACAGATTTCAGCACTTCCATTCCTCTCTCATGAATTGCAGAAGACTTAACCACAACTTTTCCAACACAGAATGCTTTCTGGTGTTCCCACAGCATGCAGTACAACACAACCAGTGCAGAGCTGTTTCTATAAGATAGAACCAAACTGGACACTTCAATTCCTTAATTGGGCCTAAGGTATGTACAATAAATAAGAGTTCCATTGATTCCACTGGGGCACTCACTCTACAGATAATAATTCATTCTTTAGTGGATATAGAAATAGGTTGTAATAGTCTATTCTTCTTCGATAAATATTACATGACTGTGTAAATAAACAGTTTTGTCAGTCTGGTTTCCTGAATCCTACTCCTTTCATCTAAAAATCTTTCTTCCTATTAATTTATTTTAATTTCCTACAAAAAGTGACCGAAGAATCAGACACAAACAAACAAACAACAACAACAACAGCAACAAAATAATAAGAGTTTACCAGCATCAGGATATCTTCTCTTATGCTCCTTCACACTACAAGGTGTTCATCAAAAAACATTCATTGCTCTTTCAGCTGGGGAGCAATGCTAAAACCAAAGGATGATTCTTTTCTCTTGTGAGTTTATAACTGGAGGTTTTAACAGCCACCTTTGCATCCCTGAAAAAATCATTTTATTTTATGAAGCAATCCACATCAGAGATTTCATGCATTGTCAACACACTCATTGTTTGCTTACGCTCTTTGAACTATCTTCTTTCAGCTCTTGAAATAATAAAACTGCATTTTTCCCTGTTGTGTTCAAAAGGTATGCAGTTTAACAGGGCAGTCTTCTATAGTTCCTGAATTCTCCATTCTCTCCAGTGAAACAGAAAATGGGAATTAAATGTATGATTTTATGAAAAACAATGGCAAAATGTAAGAATGATGAGCTTTCAGGGACATGCAGAAGTGAATAGGGAATTATCACCCATTTATTTTTCATAACTAATAAAAATACTAAGTATTAGATTAAATAAGACAATGTTAAAAACATAAAAATAGCAACCTTTAGCCAGAGCATATAGCTATGGACATCACTGTCACAGGATATATAGATATCTAAAGTTTATATGGGTTCATTTAGATAAACTCATGGAAGAAAACTATCACAGTCTATTAAACTCAAAGATGCAATCTTTGATACAGAAAGTCCCTAAATGCAGACTGTTGCAAGGGTATACTAGCAGAAAGGACATGTGAAAGACTGTTCTGTTCTCTGCTCTTTCACAGTTCTCCATCCACTGAGGAAGCTGGATTGACCCAGTACAGCTGTTCTCATATTCTCAGTACACAGCAAGGCTCATGGATAAATTTAAAATTACCAGCCAAATCCAGTAGTTCAGTAAAAGGCACAGTTGCACTATGACAGTCAAGCACGTTATTATGTGCATTTGAATTGTTTAAATTTAGTTTATATTAATAGGTCTTACCAATTTGTTTATTGGTCTGACTTTCATCATTCTTCTGTCAAGCATAATGCTTTAATTAATGAAGATATCCTCCCACATTCCTTCCCCTCATAAAGAAAGAAAATGCTAATCCTATTTTACAACTATGGAGTCAAAGAACAAGGAAATTAGGCTTTCCCCTTGAGAAGAATCAATTAACGGGAAGGATGCTATACTGTGGAGCTTGCCTGATGATCCAGTCAGTCCCCTCATGTCCTGTTTTCTTACATTAAGCACTGTGCAATAAATGAATTGATCTGGGGAATTTGGGC